>NC_081409.1:747831786-748138786 GCF_030272615.1 Cryptomeria japonica
GAAGGGCAAAACCAAGACCAAAATCAGAACATGAATGGTAATAATGCCAACATTTCCAACAACTCCGGTGGCAATGGAAATGGTAGCAACAGTGGCAACAATAGCAGTGGAATGCTTGTTGGATCGGTGACAAGCCCATTGCAACTAGTTTTTCTTCCAAGGGAAACACCGCCTCCTGAAGTTGATGTCCCTGTAGCTGAGGATATTCGGGCTAGTTTCGTGGAGTATGCAGCCTTTCCCCAAGAGATTCAAAATGTCTTATCTCTTGATCAATAAATGAATTAGAAGAAGAGAAGGGAGGGAAGGAATGACAATCGGTACTCCACTCCAAGAGATTATCATCAAGCTCTTGGGAAGGTTACTCTAGCACATTTCGATGGAAGCAGTAAGAGCACAGCTAGAGCATGGGTGCAGAAGTTGGACAATTACTTGTCCTTGAGACCTATGCCCGAAGAAGAGGCCATCAAGTTCCCCACCTTGCACTTAGATGGAGCTGCTCATGAATGGTGGTACCATGGGTTGGTCACCCTTGGTCATAACTTGATCCATACCTATGCTGAATTCACCAACAAGTTGATCGAAAGATTTGATACCAAGGATCCGGAGGTGAAGTTTAGAGAGCTTGCTCAACTCAAACAACAGGGTTCTTTGGACACTTTCATAATTGAGTTTCAAAGTCTTTCAGTTATGGTCTAAGATACTGGTTCTTCCCCTTTTGGCCTGGGTCCGGGTCCTGGTTCTTGCCCGGTCCTGGTTCTCCCTGGGTTCCTCTTGGGTCCTTCCCAGGTGGTCGGGTTCCCTGTGGAACATGTGTCGCAGGACCCACAGGGAACTTGACCACCTGGGAAGTACCCGGGTGGAACCCTGGGTGAACCCAGGAGGACCCGCATGAACCCAGGTCCGTGGGTTCCCAAAAACGGGGCCCACTGGTCAAAAAACAATAAAAACCAGTAAAAAAAACTTTTTAAAATAGTTTTTTTATAATAAAACTCCAATTCGCCCCTTTATGACTTTTTAAAAAAGACTTGAAATTTGAATATTATCTTTTTTTGCAAATTATGAATATGCTATTAGACTTTAGTTATTAGTTTACTGATTACATTTGCGATATATGAATATTTATTGGCATTGGCAATTATGGATTTATGATTTATGATTTATCATTTATGTATGGAAAGTCACATTGTATATTTTGTTTTTGTATGGATTGATCTATTGAACATATATATAATATGTGTATATATATAATTAAAATATATATATATATATATATATATAGGTATGGACGAACCCGTACCTGTACCCAAGATTTTTTTTTTTTGCCGAATCTGCGAAGCCGTACCCGAATCCGAACCCGAATCTGAACCTGAACCGGTAACTTAGGTTATGGTTAGTATTATCTCAGAGAAGAGGTTAGTGGTCCTATTTACTGAGGGACTTGAAGAACCGTTGAAAGGTTGGGTAAAAGCCTTTGACCCACCTACCTTGGTTGATGCAATCAAGAAGGCTAGAAGCATGGAGTTGGCTGCCTCTAAGTCTAGATTTCAGTCAAAGCCTTCCTCATTTTGGAAAGACAAGAAGAAATTTTCTAATCAGCCTAAGAAGTTCCCTTCCCGGATGGATGATGAGCTCCGTCAAGAGCTTCGGAGAAAGAACTTGTGTTATTCATGTAAAGAACCTTGGGTTCTGGGTCATAGATGCCATGGGAAGAGTAATGCTCAGCAAATGGAAGCATATTCAGCTGATGGATCAGATTCTGAAAATTTAGAACAACAGCTTGATTCGGAGGGAAGTGAGTATGAAGAGGCTCCAGAAGGGCCTGAAAGTGATCAAGAAGATAAGGGTCTAGTTGCCCAACTCTCTAGCTTCTACAAGCATGAATCATTCAGAGTTCGAGGAGCATTGGGAGAGCATCGACTTGTTGCTCTAATTGATACCAGAGCAACTCACAACTTCATTGATGCTAGGATTGTCGCCAAGAGAGGCCTTATCACTGATGATGTTGAAGACTTCAAGATCATGGTGGCTGATGGATCAACCATTTGTTGTAAACGGATGGTGTCAAACATGTCAATTAAGCTTGGTAACTATTAAGTCAAGGATGACTTCTATGTTGTCAATATTGGAGGGATTGATGATGTGGTCCTTGGCATTCAGTGGCTGCGATCTCTTGGTGAGATCACTCTTAACTTGCAAACCATGTAGTTAAAGTTCACATTTGAAGGAAAGAAGGTGGTTTTGCGAGGGATGTCAAATGGAGGCTCGCAGATTGTATCCCTGTAGAGGATGGAGAGGCTGATCCGTCATAACCAAATGGAGTGGGCAACAAAGTGTTTGATAATGCCATCAAACCCATTAGAAGACAAGGGTAGCTAGACTACTGATATTCAAGCTCTAATCACAAACAAGAGCAAGGTCCTTGGAAATCCACCACTTAAAAGATCTTCTGAGTGTATGGTCATGCCATCTAACTCACTTGAAGAAAAGAGAAGCTATCTTGAAGACATTCAGGTTTTGATTTCAAAGAGGAGTAAGGTGTTTGAGAATCCACCCACTGGCAGGCCGCTTGAGTGTGGTACTGAACACATCATTGAGTTGGAAGAAGGCACCAAGCCTATCATGACTACTCCTTACCGTTACCCAAAGAAGCAAAAGGACGAGATTAAGAAAGCCATTAAGGAGCTAGTAGACATGGGTTACATTAGGCCAAGTAAGAGCCCTTTTGCTTCGGCTGTTGTATTGGTGAAAAAGAAGGATGGGACCATTCTTATGTGCGTGGATTACCGAGCCCTAAATTAGAAAACCATCAAGAATTGGTACCCCATTCGAAGGATTGATGAGCTCATCGATGAGCTGCATGGTGCCATGTACTTCTCCAAGATAGATCTCAGATCAGGCTACCATCAAATCAGAATGAGGGCATTTGATATTGAGAAGACTGCTTTCAGATGCCACTTTGGGCATTTCGAATTTCTAGTCATGCCTTTTGGTTTGACTAATGCTCCTACCACATTTCAGTCCTGCATGAACAGGATCTTTCAGAAGCAATTGAGGAAGTTTGTGCTCATATTCTTTGATGACATCCTCATCTTCAGCAAGTCTTGGAAGGAGCTCTTGCAACATTTAGATGAAATTCTTAGCATTTTGGAGTCTGAATCGTTGTTTGCCAAAGAATCTAAGTGTGAGTTTGGAATGCAGGAGTTGTTCTACTCGGGGCACATCATCAGTGCAGAAGGTGTGAAGGTGGATCCTGAAAAGATTAGAGCTATCCTTGATTGGCCACCACCTGAGAACATAACTCACTTGAAGGGATTCTTGGGTCTATGTAGGTTTTACAAGAGGTTTGTGAAGGGTTATTCTCGGTTGGCTGCACCCCTCACATATCTCACTAAGAAAGGAGCTTTTGAGTGGTCAAAAAAGGCACAAACAATGTAATGTCCCCTACATGCTTAATATATTTAATCTATTTCAATATACTAAATTTGATTGAGAGACTAAACACGAAGCCAATCATTGATATTCTTCAATTTATTAGTTATTAACAAGTACTTGTGTATTTTCCTTATTAGACAATTAATTTCGTTATTCCTCTTATTGACTATTTCTAAGAGTTCTTTCTGATTTTTATTTAATATTATAATTTTCTGATCAAGATTTCTTTATATATATATAATATATTATATTACCAATTATTAATGGATTTCCTAATTACCTTTCATTAATACTACCACTACTAAAAAAAAATTAATTATTAATATATATATATATAGTGGCTGGTAAGAGCAGACAGATCTAACACATGTCAGATCTGGTCTGCCACTGTTATAAAATTATGTATTATAACACATCTTGCAGTCTATGGTAATATTATTATTATTAAGCACTTCACCGTATTATTATTTTTGATGAAAATTGTATATCATGTTGCACTTTATGGTATTATTATGAAATTCTGTATAAAAATATTATCGGGCTTCATATATTCAACATGTTGATCAGTTTAGAAACATATCCCTTACACCACGGAGTGAAGATCACCAACAAGAACCAGGAGTGGGCGCGGGTGAGAGTGAAGGGGAGGGAAACCGTACAGGTGTAGGTGCCACACATGACAGGGAAAACACCGTACCTCCAGTCGCCCACGCAGGACACACCACTGGCGCCACCGAAGGAAGCAGTGAAGGGTCACAGACACAGACATAGCCGCCCCTAGGAAGACAACCCGGGATGGTGAGTAAACAAAAATTGCCAAAGTTCACAAGGGACAGCAAGGAAAACCCCTTACGGCATTGTCGTACATGTGAAACCATTTGGTCCGCCAACGGAGTGACAAACCAAGATGATTGGGTACAACAGTTCCCAACCACGTTACGTGGAGTTGCCATAGATTGGTACTCCGATGTGGACAAGCAAAAAGTGGCCACGTGGGCCAATCTACAAAAGGAATTCACAGAGGAGTTTCGATTGCTCCGTGATGACAATGAAATTGTAACGGAGATATACAGTACCAAACAAGGTACCAAGGAGACAGTACGGGGATACAGCAGGAGGTTGAAGGAATTGCTAGGTAAAATGGAAAGCCAACTAGCAGAGGGATTGAAGAAACGATGGTTTGTTGAAGGATTGAAATCCTCCCTACGAAAAAAGATGAAAATTGTACCCCCGACGTCATATGACGATGCCTATAATAGGGTGATGGACCTAGAGAGCGAATACAAAACATCAAAGAAGAAGAAAAGTAATAAATATTCATCTGACGATGATGAAGATTCTGATGGGGAAAGCAGCAGCAGTAGCGAATCGAGTAAAAAGGTGCACGCTCTCCAAAAAGACATGGAACGAATGCTGAAAGAATTCAAAGCCATGAAGGGGAGTACGAGTAAGACTGAAGAAAATGACGTGTGGTGTACCGACTGTAGGAGTGACGGACACACCAAGGAGTCCTGCCCCAAGAAGGCTTTTTGTGACATTTGTCAGATTGCGGGACATTTGACAAAGGAATGTCCCTACAATATGAAAACCAGGAGCCAACAAGTTCTCTTCACGCAAGAACAGCCGGCCGCCGAAACTTCGCAAACCGCCAACAATAGTGCATCATCTGGCGGATACTGGAACAACCGGCGAGGGGGGAAAACCAATAATAATAATAGGAGCCGGATCCAATATGATGCAAAGGGACGGCCAATGATCCAGTGCCAAGCCTACAATCAATGGGGCCACTTTGCCAAGGAATGCACCTCAGAAGAAACTCCACAAAAACTATGCAAATGGTGTGGGCCTGGAGACCACGATGATGGAACTTGCCCAAAGTCAGGAGTGAACCTGCTCAACATTGACAAGACGGAGGAATGAGTATTGGCAATCACATGGTCACAGGTAAAGAAGGCCACATACCCGGACCCTCGCACGGAGAAGCAGCGGGCGTTGGAAACCAAGGCTGAAGTGGCGAAGGAAATGTTGGCACAACGGAGCACCCAGGAAGCGGTAAGTACTCCCCACTCTGAGGCAGAGGAAAATATCTTGAAGCAAATGCTGCAGATTGAAGTACCTGTGAAGATGAAGGACCTCCTGGAAACGATGCCACAATTACGTACGACACTCCTACATATGGTGCAAGTAACTCCGCACGGTCAGGCGACCCGGAATACGAATGTTTCCGACAGAACACCTACAGATCCATTGGTCTTGACACTATACAGTGGCCGACACTCGGCGGTGGTAGAAATGGGAATACTTGGCACCATTTTGACTGACACTATTGTTGACGGCGGGTTAGGAGTGAATGTGCTTCCGGAAGAAACCTGGAAGCAGCTTGGCAAGCCGACACTATGGCCGTCAATCTTCAACTTACTGGGAGTGGATCAACATGGTATCAAACCCCTTGGAACGCATATGGTGCAACAAGTGACCATCGGGACACAACCATTTGTCCTTGACTTCGTGGTGATTTCGCTCGCCAAGAAAGGATACGACGCCATTCTGGGGAGAGGGTGGTTGGTGGCAGCCAGAGTGAATCACAACTGGAAGCGTAACACGTTGTCAATGGAGAAAGCCGGGAGAAAATTTATTATCGACCTGAAAACACAACTTGTGAGTGAAGAACTCACGTCAGAGTCGGAATCAGATGGCGAGGGCGGAGTTGACGGAGGAAAGTACGGAAGGGAACTGAACGAGGAAGGCATCCTGGGAATCCAAGGATGTTCCGAGGACGAGACTGATTCCCTTAATGGGCTCTTCCACTAGCAAATGGAGGACTACGAGCTGCTGTATGGGTGCAACATGTTGCAGGTTGACGAGGAACCGAACGAGAACGAATTTCCACCAGCATACGGGGAATACACCGAAGGGGATGCCCCTATCAATGAAGTACCAGTGCGCAGGTTTGACATGACGAAACCAATCCGGTACGAAGAGTCCGTAAAACCTACAAACCTCGGCACAGAAGCAAAGCGAAGGAACATCCTGGTTGGTGACGACTGGAATCCAGTCCTGAAAGCCGCTGCATTTAAAATATTCATGGAATACATGGATGTATTCGCTTGGACGTATAAGGACCTCAAAGGGGTGCCGCCAGAACTGTGCGTACACCAAATTTCACTCGTACCTGGGGCCGTACCTGTATGGAAGAGGCCGTATAGAATGAATAAAAACTATGCGGTGAGAGTGAATGATGAAATTGAACGTATGCTCGAAGTCGGGATTATTTTTAAAGTGCAGACCAGCGAGTGGGTGTCGCCCATAGTGATATCCCTTAAAAAGGAGGCAAACCAGATCCGAATCTGCGTGGATTTCAGATGCCTTAACGCGGTCACCATAAAAGACTCGTTTCCAATACCATTTACGGATAGCATCTTGGAAGAAGTGGCCGGTCATGAAATCTATTCATTCATGGATGGATTTTCTGGGTATAACCAGATATCCATCGCCGACGAAGACAAATTAAAAACCACCTTCATAGTGGAGGATGGCGTGTACGCGTATAATCAAATGCCGTTCGGATTATGCAACGCATCAACGACATTTCAACGGATAATCCTTCACATATTTGAAAAGATGTCAGTAGGGAACTTCAGGGCGTTCCTTGACGACTGGTCCATCTACAGTAACCAAGATACACATCTGGCCGCACTTGGCGAATGCATGGAGAGATGCAGGCGAGCTCGCCTAGCACTCAACCCCCAAAAATGCAGATTCATGGTGCCTCAAGGGAAGCTGTTAGGACACATAGTGTGTAAGGCTAGACTCAAGACTGACCCAGACAAGATTCGGGTGATAGTGGAAATGGAGGCACCGACAGATGTCACGGGAGTCAAATCCTTCCTAGGACACAGGGTATTACAGCCGATTTATCAAAAATTTTGCTCGAGTATCCTGCCCTCTGGACAAGCTAACAAGGAAAGGTGAACGGTATACATGGGGGACAGCTCAAGAAGAGGCCTTCCAAGAACTGAAGTCACGGTTGGTGGGTGTGCCAATCCTAACATATCCTGACTGGGACAAAGAGTTCCATGTACACGTTGACGCATCCAATTTTGCCATAGGGGCCACACTGGCGTAGGTTGGCGACCACGAGCTAGATCACTCGGTCTACTTTGCAAGCAGACTCCTGTCGAAGGCAGAGAAAAATTATAGCACCACAGAAAGGGAAGCCCTCGGGATGGTGTACTCTGTCTAGAAATTTCGACATTACGCGTTGGCCACCCCGTTCACATTTTATGTGGACCACTAGGCGTTAATGTACCTGGTAAACAAGCCAATTATCCAAGGACGAATCAGCCAATGGCTGCTATTGCTGCAGGAATTTACATTTAACATTATCGTAAGACCTGGGAAAAGCCATGTGATAGCTGACCAACTGTCGACAATCCAGTCAGGAGAACTAGTCGAAGGAGTGAATGAAGATTTTCCAGACGCTCACTTATTTCGCATCGTGGTTCTCCCCGCCTGGTACGCAAGCATGGGGGAATACTTGTCGACATCACGGTTTCTGAGGGAGATGCCACCAGGAGAAAGAAGGAAACTGGTACTGAGGAGCAAGACATTCCAACTCATTAATGGCCTCTTGTATTAAATGGGACCCGACCAGATCCTACGATGATGCATCTTAGAACAGGAAATTCAGGGTGTCCTAAGGGAAGCACATGAAGGGCCTGCAGGTGGACACATGGGGCCCAACACCACGGCGAGGAAAGTTCTGTTGGCAGGACTGTGGTGGCCGACACTACATAATGACACCAGAGAGTGGGTGACGAGCTGTGATACATGCCAACGGGCCAGACGGCCATTAAAGAGGGATTTTATGCCCCTCAACCCATCGAATGCGCAGGAACTGTTTGAGAGATGGGGATTGGATTTCATCGGATCACTAAAACCAAGTAGAGCCCGACGATGCAGATACATTGTAGTGGCAACAGAATACTTGACCAAGTGGGTGGAGGCACGGGCCTTACCGGACAATTCGGCGGTCAATATAGCAAAATTCATCTATGAACACATCATTACGCGGTATGGGATTCCAATCCAATTGATGAGTGACAGAGGAGGACATTTTGTAAATCACATAATCAGATTGCTAACAACGGAGTTCAAAATTTTCCACTCCTTATCAAGCCCCTACTATTCGCGGGCAAAAGGGCAGGCCGAGGCGACCAATAAAATAATCATGTCGGTGATTTATAAGTCTTGCGGAGTGGAGAAGGATGACTGGGAGGAGCGCCTACCGTCAGTACTTTGGGCATACCGAACAACTTACAAGGTAACTACTGGACAGACTCCCTTCCAGCTAATGTATGGACAAGAAGCCATGGTGCCAGTTGAATTCATGGTGCCGAGTCTCCGGATCGCCATCGATAATCGACTTGGCGACATGGAAAGCCTGAGAGAGAGACTGTACGCTTTGAACAAATTGGATGAACGAAGGATGATGGCTCAGTGGGCGATAGAAACAACCTAGCAAAGACGGAAGGGTTGGCACGACAAGCATCTTCGGTGAATGAAGTTTACTCCTGGGCAGTTGGTGTTGAAGTTCAATGGAAAGAACGAAATCAAACCTGGGAAATTCAAAGTGCGATGGCGAGGGCCCTTCAAGGTACGCGAGGTCAATACCAATAGGGCAATTAAGTTGTGGATGCTGGATAGGGAAGAGATACCAGACACCGTCAACGGGTCGAAATTAAAAGTTTACCATGAATGAAGGGAGCCTGGACCATCCAGTCAGGATGCTTGATAGACTAAATCTTTAAAAAAAAAAAAAAAAAAGAGAAAGTGGGCTCACCGTACGGTGGGACCACCGAAGGTGGAACCAATGTGCAGTGGGGCCACCGGCGGTGGATGCCATTGTGTGGTGGTCACCCGCACACCGCCAACCATGAATAAAACCCCCGTCGCACAGTGAAAAATAAAACAGCCCGCACACGCCTGCAGCTCGCACACGCACAACCTGCATAGATACGCACAAGTCTGCAGCAGCCGCACAAGGGAGCACCGTACGCTGGGGAAGGTTATTTGAAAAGCGGCAGACGGGTTTTTGTTTTTAAAAAGGTTATAAAAGCAGAATTGAAGAAGTAATCTGGGACTAATGGACATAAACAGGAACAAGGTAGATTGGCGGAAACGGTTGCAGCCGTTAGAAGACAAGTTGCAGGGAGGGCAAAAAGAAACCAGTGCAGACACAGGCAAACGGATTTTGCCATCTGGGGTGCGTATTGCAGGTAGCCTCGGTATGAGCACCAGTCAAAAAAGCAAGGAGCATCGTCCCAAACCCTTGGCGACAAAGGACAAAGATGAAATAACGACAGATAATATTATGTTCGAGGGTTCGAATGGAATCAATTGTCGGAACTGGTGGGCAAAGACATCTCAGGATGATCTAATAAAGCAAAGCCTTCACCAGTTATAGGTACACTGGGCCGTCCAGATGCGAGTTTTTTCGATAAAGGACTTTGAGGTGGTTTTGCGTGCCATGATTGGCAGCTATGATAGACATCGCCACCAGTCGGTATTTGATTATCAACATCAGAGCATAATAGTGTCTTTCATGGCAGGCGAGTTCACTAGGGTATTTGGCATACCGGGGGTAAAAGGAAAAAAAATAGACACTTCACAGAAAATATCCCTAGAAAATCATGCCACACTGCTGCAGTTGATGTTGCGCGATAACCTTACCCAGGGAGAAAAAGATAGCCTCAAGAGTGCAGGCAAGAGTCGGGGGGTGAAGAAATAATTTTTCGCCAAGGGAGTATGGCGATAACTGTTGTCGGTGGTGAAGAGTCGCCTCACAGGTGCTAGCCGCGCGTCGGACATAGCCATTGTACAGATAGTGTTGATGAACGGGTTGCACAATGGAGTGGTATACGATTGGGCGTCACTATTAGCGGATAGGATGGACGAGTTCATGACGCTGCAATACAAAAAGTTCTACATGCCGCATCACGCCATTGGATTATTCCTCGATGCAGTCCGCACGCAGATCACCCCGGGCTCACAGCCATTGGAGCCGCAGGGGCGTGTTGCACCAGACCAGCCCCTGGCACATGGCACGGAGGCACGTTTAGGCACAAAAAGAAAGAAGGCCGCCATGTCCGATATGGAGTCCGACACAGAAGAGTCCGAGGTTGAGGATCCAGAAAGTGGCAGGGAGGAATCCGCAGACACTTCCCAGGTAAGCGGAGGAAGCTTCTGACTGACAGGGAGAAGAGGCGACCGGTTGCCTGAAGAGGGGGTAGTGGAGTCGGCAAGTACAGTAGGGTCTACTTTAGCATCACAGGTGCAGGTCCACTTTACACTAGCCCGCTTACCGGAGACTTGTCAGTTGGCAGTGGCACGGTCCTTCAGGACAGTGAGTGTAGTCACCATGGTACCAGTTCCTAGGTTCGGGCAGCCTCGGGTGACGATAGCCATGACACCACCACGGGTGGAGACCTTGGCGAGTGTAGAGACTTCTATGGCCCACGATGTGCCAGAGGCTTCCATGGTGCACGATGTGTCGGATGTGACAGGACAGGATGTGCCAGGGTTGCCCAGATATATGCAGGAGGCAATGACGGCAGCAGGCACTCTTCATGATGACCTCACTAACTGGTTGAACTGTTACCAGATGGCACCGGGAGACGCCACTCTATCTCCAGGGCGGACCATGTATTCCTTGGATGTCATTGATCTCGAGGAAGGGAGTTCCCCGAGCAGCAAGGCGGTTTAGAGGGTTGCCTCACCTCCTGGGGTGGTAGTAACCAGTCCGTACAGAGCAGAGGGGGTACTTGTGGGAAGTCAGCAGGGTGCAGAGTTGGAGCAATTCATTACTGAGATGACTCTGGGAGCACAGCGGCTTGTGTCATCTGCCACACTCCAGGCTGATGCGACCATGGTTGAGCGGATGGAGGGGTTGTTGACTTTTGCCCGCATCGGATGCCGAGCTGAGTTTGAGAGGTGTTTTGAGTGTGCCCGGTGGTCGGACATGGAGAGCCTGACAATGCTGGAGGCTTGGCGCCTCATTGAGGGGGTTGGCGAGACTCGGATGCAGTCGTTGGTGAGAGAGGTAGAGAAGGCCTTTCGTGAAGGTTATCTGGAGCTTCGGAGGTCACAACAGACGACAACCACAGTTGAGGCTTTGAGGGTGGCAGCAGTAACAGCTCGGGAGGAGCTGGCTACCAGGTTTCGAGAGCTAGAGGCTACCATGGCACAGAACCAGACAGCGATGGACACTTTGGTAGCAAAGAAGTCTGCCTTGCTGATATAGTTGGAAGAGGAGAGGGCCTCGAGGGAGTTGTTGGAGACTCGGTTGGTCAGTACACTGGAAAGTGTGGACAAGAAGGATAAGGAGGTGCTCGAGGCAACCTATATGGTAAAGACTGCTATGGAGCGGCAGATGGTCGCGGAAGGGGATCTCAAAAGGAGGATGGAGCAGGTGTATGAGCTCCGTGGGCGCTTGGCGTCCACTGCTACACCACCACCGGCGCCTTCTTCATCAGGGACGCCTTTTGCACTTCCTTAGTTGTTATACTTATATTATAGGATGGCATAACCGGTTCATTCATATCAATGAACTCATAATTAAATAATTAAGATATAAATTATTATTTCACAATATGGGGATATCACAAACAATGTTTGATCAGTTCAAGGAGATCATGAGCTCATGCCCTGTTTTGGACTTACTAGATTTCACCAAGCCTTTTGAACTGTAGTGTGATGCATCGGGAGAAGGTGTTGGTGCAATTCTTATGCAAGACAAGCATCCTATTGTCTTTGAAAGTAGGAAGTTGAGAGGACATGAAAGGCTATATATAATATATGACAAGGAGATGCTTGCCATAATGCATGCCCTTGCGAAGTTCGGGCAATATCTTGTGGGGAGTAAGTTCGTTGTTAAGACTGATCGTAACAATCTTAAGCGCTTCATGCACCAAAAAGACTTGAACGAAAGGCAGCAGAAGTGGGTCAATAAGCTTTAGGCTTATGACTTTGACATTGAGTATGCCAAAGGGAAGAACAACACAGTGGTAGATGCACTTTCACGAAGACCCCATCTAAGCTCTATATGTGAGCTCATTGTTGATTGGAGGGACATGTTGCTTGCTGATTATGCCAAAAATCAGTTTGCAACCAGCATTGTTGAAGGTACTTTTCATGATGAAAAGTATAGTTTGGTTGATGGATTGATTTTGCACTATGCTGTCTTGAAAAACGAGCCCTTGCCCCTATGGATTGGTCAGATGTTGAGAGGTCTAACCTTGGAGATCTTATGGGGCCAGTAATTGAATATTCCAAATGGTGGGCAGCTCAAAAGACAAAAGAACTTAAAGAGAAGAATGTTACTTTCACATATGATCTTATGGGGACAGATGATTCTATGTCTTCAAATCATGGTGTAACTTCCAGTAGCCACAAGAACCTCAAAAGTGTGGGATCAACGAAAAGAAAAGAGCCCACTGAAAATTCGTTGAGGGCAAAAGGAAAGAAGGTCGCTGGAGAGGTAGATGTAGGCAGACCACAACAGTCAAGAGAAGGTCACTCAACCATAAGTGCTTCCTCCACCACGCCACTGAGAGTGATAATTGATGAGCAAGAGCAAGATGTTGAGATAGAAGAACGAGAAATGAGAGTTCCTTCTCTTGTCATTGAGGAGATCACGGAGGAACCAGTTCGGTTCCCATTTCAGGAACTAGGACAAGATCCCAAAGTGTCTGAGGTTATCGAAGTTGAGAACTTGGAGCAGCTAAGAGAATTCTTGGATGGCATAGTCACTGGACCAAAGGAGGTAGAAGGTAGTTTTGATGAGGGTGGTATGGAGTAGTCAACCATTCTTGATTGATAGAGAGAAAGGATGAAAGCTCAAGTTCTTGAGGAGGTGCATTGTATAGATAATACAACTGAACTTTTGGCTGAGCTAGATAAATCCAACAAGATGAAGCTGCCCAAGCCAGCCAATAAATTCTCCTTGATTCAGAGAGAGTGCAAGATGAAGTATAGTTCAGGTAGCAGTACCTAAGGCAGGCAAGACTCAGGGTGACATCACTCTTGAGGATTATGAAATCACTACCGTGAACTTGGGAAAGCCAACTCATGCCCAAGAGGTCCAAGACTTTGATGATTCTTGCAATGCTCTCAGGGCAAGACTGAACAAGGAAAAGGAAAAAAGAAAGAAGGTTGAAGCTGAGCATGAGCAGTGGAAGAGATATGTTCAACATTTGACAAAACCCATTGATCGGGAGGAGGTACCTGTTGCTCCGCCCATACCTCTTCCACAAGAATCATTAAAGGATTACGAGGACATGAAGATGACTTTTAGAGAAGCCAAAGGATGGATTTGTGATGCTTCAAAACGTGCTAACATACTTATTGAGAACTTGGTATCAGCATACGAATCCATATCTTCATTATTGAGTAGAATTCAAGAAATAGCTGAAGCTTGGGAAAATATTGAGGATATTCAGAGTAGAATAATTCCATATCTGAAAATAATCAGAGGACTTTCTCAGTAGGATCTTATAGATAGAAAAGTCATCCACCCTAGTGACCTATGTGATTTCAGCACTTGGTACTTTGCGTTGTTTACAAGGGTTGAATCTTTGAGAAAATCTGAGGCTAAGTGTTCAGAGATTGAAAAGACCATCAGAGATATTCAAGACAAGGTCTTCTTTGTGGCAGCTGAGATATTGCAGCAGGATGAGGTGCGAGAAAAACATCTGCGTATAGAGAATTTGAGGGCCAAAGTTCAAAGAAAACTCTTCAAAGTTTCAAGGCCGATTTTCAGGGAGGATCTCTCCAGAATTTCGAGCTTCATACGCATAGATGAAAATTTCCTGGCACAAGCAACTAACTGGGAAGACACTCTCGCCACGTATACTGATGATGTGGACACGGTCGACTTCCAAATTAGCAACTTGCCAAGTGTCACCATAGAGGAGGTGCGACTTCTTGTGTCCAGGTACAACGAATCTACAAAAAGGAAAATTGGACACTCACCTCAATGAGAATAGCAGCTGTGCCACTTTTCTGGGCCCTTGATCACTATTCTATCTTGACCGTTCATAATTTCTAGACTACCATATAAGGTTGTCTCCTCTCATTTGGAGAGTGTGAGGTTTTTGAAATATTGTTGCAAGAAGGTCATTTCCAGATAATACATTACATGTGTGCTTTCTCGTAAGGCTTTGTAATCCCTATTGTTTGAGTGATTAAGCAAGGTTTTCAATTTCTTCAACGCATTAGTTAGAAATTATTTTAGGCTGTTAGATGAATGAAATATCTGATAAGTATTGGTTTATGTTGTATCTCTGCTCATACTTTTGGTGAAGGGATGATTTTCCTTCACTGTGCAAAGTTAGTCTGAGCTTTCCATTTTGTGTATGCTTAAACTTCCGATCATAAGCACATCCCTTGAAGATTGCATCCACTTTTTGTAAGTTGTCTTAAGTGAGGCGGAACAAAGTGTGGTTTATTGAGTTCACTGAATCAATACTGTCTCTGGAATTCATAGGAATAGAGTAGAATTCTCAACCCTTATCCCTTTTGTCCTTTTTTTTGAAAGTCTTACACCCCAAAAATCCCAAAAAGAAAGTAAAAGAGAGAGCTTTAATTGACAAATTCATCAAGTCCTAAAGTTATTGATAATTCGTTCAAGCGTAAGTCCCTTTGTATATTACCAGCAAATCACAACCCCCATTGAGCTTATCGACACGTCAAGACCTGACTAAAGAAACTTTGGAATCGCCATATGATCTTCTAGCAATCTTACCATAAGTGATGATTTTTCAAGGGAGGGTAAATTATCTTTGGGTACTTTATTCTAGTGTTTGGTAGATGATAAAACAGACGCTAACAAGTCCCAACACTTGATCATGGATTCCAAACTCGAAACATGACTACCTGATGTGACCACATCAAGGACAAGACATTGCACACTTAAGACACTCAAGACTCTACCTATCCTGGACTGACAAAACAAACCCTCTCACAAGCAAAGGTTAATGACTATGATTACGGCCAAGCTAAGACAACTAAACCAAAACACCTAAGCAAAAAAAAACAAAAAACTGTAGCTAAGAAAGAAAGTTACTGCCTTGTAAAGATTTATTTTACTGCTGTTACATACCTCATCCTTTGTAAAGAGGCCAAGAATGTCTGATTAGCACATAATACAATCCTCCCATTTCTCTTTGCAAGCTCATATAAGAATTGTAATCTGAATTTTGACATCCACCCTCAGCAACTGAAGCTGGGGATGTTTGCTATTGACTAAATTTCACTTTTTCTCTGGTTCCTTTTATTTCTTATGTTGAGTATGTACATAGTTTTCTTCCTGCATTTCCAATGTTTCTGTTGCCATTCAAGGGAGCATACATAGTTTTCCTCCTACTTTTCCAGTATTTCTATTGCCATTCAGGGGAGGCCATAATATTCTTTTTTTGACCTAATTCTTATTACTCAGCTTTGCAGCTGAAACTGGGCAATTGAGGGCAACTATCCATAGCAGGGTGTTGTTGATTGTCTCCAGGGTTGGGTTAAGGAGGACGAGAAGGGAGAGGCTTTCAACCTATAGGCAATTGTGCAAAAGATGGAGTGAGAGAGGTTGAGGAGGTAGAGCTTTTGAGCAACAAGGTAGGAAATTCCAATACAGAGGTATTGAATCGAACAATGAACATTCTAAACAGTTTTCTCTCTCCTTTCCTTAAATGCTACTAGTGATGGATCAACTATTAAATTTCTATGTAAATGATCTAGAGTCTCTAGACTACATAATATAAATCATTAGTCAATCTCCTTGCAGATAGATAAGATTATCAGATCTCTCAACTATCGGATGACTATCAGATCTATATATGTGGTACAAACGTTTGATGGATAGATCAGTAACTTGACTATGAGATCGATCTATGTATTACAAACCTCAGATCTGTATCATATTTGTAATACAAATCAAATGCACTCATCCTCCCTGTCCTCTTCCTTATGTTGGATGGATGCCTCTCCTATCCTTTTGGATTGAAATCTCCCATAATGTAAAATCTTATAGGGATGAATTTTTGCAATTTATTGAAACATGTTCAATCAGCCTCCAGTTTCTCCAAGAGTATCTTAGTGCTGTTGTAGGGAGTCAGAAGCCATTTATTAATGGAAATTCCTTAGAAGATAAGGTATTTTTTATTTGGCAGCTCAAGGAGCATGCTTTTATTTATTTTATGTGTCTATCAAGTTTTACCAAGATTGTGTCCAGGACTTGACTTGTGAGTCATGCCAACTTGGTCTGGTTTCTGAGTTGACTCACAGGTTATGTTGAGACTTGGAAAGTCTGCACCACACTTTCAAAGTAGATGGCACACTCGCAGAAAACTCGGCGAGTGACAAAAACTCGCCGAGTTTTTGGACCTGGCGAGTAGTAATGACTTCTACTCGCTAGGAAAACTCGCCGAGTTTTTTCCAAAAACTTGCCAAGATTTTGGCGAGTTTTTGTCAAAAACTCGCCTGGGTTATCATAACAGCAGAAAATGGCCAAAAATACATGCATTTTTTGTTTTTCTATATGGTTTTGGGCTGAGAAGGGGGAAACTCACTTGGAAGGGCCACCTTGAGAGCCCACTATGCCCTCAAGTAATCGCCGAGTTTTTTGGTCTGTTCATCAGGATTCATATATGGAATATAACATTTAAGTATAAGCTTATACTTTAAGTTATATTCCATATATACTGTCAGGATGTTTGAGAGTGGTTTCGGACCTCCAAGAGTTATAATGCAAAATCTAGTTTTTGGAGGATTCTTCCATTTCCCAGACTTAGTCAAATTTCAGGATCCTTCGGCGATGCCCCTTGACCCCAACTTGGGGGCGCTGCCCCCAAACCCCCGTCGAAAAATATAGGGGGAAACTGCGCTGATGGAAGTAGGGAAAATTTAACCTTCGAGTTTGATTAGGCTCCATATAACAACATAATTAGCATTGAAGAAATCCTGGTATTATACATTTTAGAGTTGAAAGTTTGAAACTATGAGTATGAATGATGAAATTTCAAATATGATGAAAGTTTGAAAGTAGTTTTAGCTAGAGCTGGGAAGAGGAAGTTGTATTTACTTTTGGCTTTACAAAAACTATTTACTATTTTGCTTCCAGCCATCAGCATTTCTCATGAGGATGCGATTTTGTAGACACTTTGCATTTAAATATATCTAGAATCAACTTGTTTCTTTTGTGTTATCATTTATTGACTCATTGGATGCATCTTCTCATTAAATTTTGCAAAAAAAATGCATTTTTTATTAAAATTAAGCGTGTTTTTACGTTGTCGATTTTTTCGCTGAGTTTTTCCGAGTTTTTCCCGAGTTTTTGCTGAGTTTTTTTCTTAGGGGCTTGGCGAGTCGAGCCGAGTCGCGAGTAGTTCAACTATGTTTCAAACTATGTGCTCAGCCATCCAAAATGTGCATTGGTGAAGATCACTTATGTTTTTTCCATCAAAACATGCACGAACTCCATGTAGGCCACATTTCTATTCTTGGTTTTGAATTAGGTAGAACTTGCCATCATTGTCATCAGCATGCTTTCATAACCTTCGTATCATAGATGTTTCTATATGTTCACTCTGCAACCTTATCATCATTTCATTTGAGAATAGTTGCAACCTCGATCACCTGCAGGAGTTAGTTGAAGTGTATAGATCCTGACAGCTGAATGTATTGACATCAAATGATGACAAATTTGACAAAAGGGAGGGAGCACAAAAATTGAGTTTCATATGCATACCATTAATTCCTTGATGTTGTATGATATGGCATGCTAACCTGATGTATACAATTCCCATTTTGTAATAATATGCGCTGTTTCCTGAGTAAATGAAACTATCTGTCATTAGCATGAAAATACAAAAAAATAATCTAACTTGGTAGAAGTGTGCATACACATACAATTAATTAGGAATGAATTTTGTATGACAATATTTAACTATATGTTTCATTTTCATATTGGTCAGGTTGGAGGCATCATCACTCCACCAATACTCATTTCAAGCAGTGCAGGATTTTCTACAAGCACCCAAGCATGTATGTGTCAGCGTCTCTTCTTATAGGTGGTTTTGAAAATATATGATTTTTCTTTGATTATATCTGCAATGAATTATATAAACAAAAATATCAAAATAATTCCTATTTGAAATTTTGTTTTGGAGGATGGTGCACATCGCAAATATTACTAATGATGCTTTTATCTTGAAGGCAACACAACATTGGAAAATTTTATCATGAATTGGTTCAAGTTAACACTCAATAGATATACATATTCACAATTGCAAGATGAAGAATTCTTGTTTCCCACATCTATTGTTCAAGTGATACGACCTCTACAATGTTTCTTGTTGAATATTCCAATGCAAAATTAGGCAACTATGTTTTTTGGTGTTGTCATTTTGTCTTTAACACCTAAATCATGTGCGTGAAGCTCAAACTATCGGTCATCACAAGCTACTCATTGTAGTTGTATTATTGCACAAATGTGACTTATATGGAAAATTGAAAAAAAAAGGATAAAAGAAACTAACGGGTCTACATTTTGAAGAGGTAAGCACCGGGCAAAATGAACTTGTTATTACAAAAACTTGCACCCTTGCTGAGCTATCAACTCAGCAATGTCATGAAACATGGAAACAACCCTGAAGTGTGGGACCTTGCACAAGGGGGTTGAATCTCCGAAGAAGGCCGGCTTCCTTCTCAATCCAGGTGCAGGTGTTGAACCAACTCAACATTTCAAAAACTTACTCCTAAGCCTATCCTAACAACTTGCAGAGGAAAAGGGAAGAGAAATGCTTAAAATAAAAGGAGGTGATGCACTAAGAAGAGATTGTTTCTCTCCCTACCCGAAATGACACAAAGAATCAACTGAAATACCCAGGAGATGCACAAACTTCAGTTGTATGAGTGACCCCAATGCATGTATGGAGGTTAGGATTCACTGAATGTCAAGAGGGGAGAAGGTTTCCGACAAGTCACACTCAGAAATAAAATAACACAACATATATGAGAGAAGAGACACAAAACATACACTTATGATGAAGGTAAGGAAACATACACAACATACATAAGTTGAAGGAAGGCAAGAATGGTGATTTCAATTCATTATAAGGCCAATGGCCAAACTTAAAGTTGCAAAAATACAAGAGAAGTGAAAGAGCATAGAATAGCTCAAGTCACCAGGGAGAGAACCTTTTACAATGAGGCTTAACAACCTTTATTTAGAAAATTGGTTACAAGAGTTATCATGACCCTTGCGTGTGCAGGGAAATGCCAGTTTGGAAGCGTAGGGAAGTGCATGCACCTGACTTTTTGTGCATGCAAGCAACCTAGCCATACCCTGAAAATGTAACCTTGAGAAGGGTGGATTGACTGACCTTCCAAAGTTAGAGCATGCAGACATGACATAAGTTACCACAACAAGCATGGCCTTGTACCTCTCTTGATGGAAATCCTCCCAAAATCATTAAATGCACCCCTATGGCTCCACAAAAGAAGGTGCACAAGTCACAAAAGTCGTCGGAGCATTGAAAGCTTTGAGTGTTGATCATGCCATCCGGAAAGAAGTCCAAGGACTTCGGAAACCTGAGTTCCCGAAGTGAGGAAGACAAGGAAGGAACTTCAGAACCTCGGGGTTCCGAAGTTCCGGGGAATGGGAAAGAGAACTTTGGAACCTTGGGGTTTCGGAGTTCCGAGAAAGGGAAGAAGAGATTGAGCAAAAGAAAAAGAGGAGACCTAGCAAAGGAACTTCAGAACCTCGGGGTTTCGGAGTTCCGGGAAACTCAAAAAAGGCTAAGGAAGGAACTTCGGAAACTTGGGGTTGCGGAGTTGTGGGGAAGGGGAAGGAGAACTTTGGAACCTCGGGGTTCCGAAGTTCTGGGAAAGGGAAGAGGCTAAGAGAAAGGAACTTCAGAACCTTGGGGTTCCGGAGTTCTGAAGAAGGCAAGGCAAGGGAACTTCGAAACCTCAGGGTTTTGGAGAACTGAAGAGGGTTGGGGGGGAAGGAAAGGGAGGAACTTCGGAACCTTGGGTTCCAGAGTTCCGTGGAGAAAGGAGGGGCAACAAAGGGAAGGAACTTCAGAACCTCGGGGTTTCGGAGTTTAGGAGAAGAAAAGAAGAGAAGGCAAAGAGAAGGAAATTCGGAACCTTGGGGTTCCGGAGTTCCGAGGAACATGAAAGAAAAGGGAAGCAAAGGGAAGGGGCTTCCTCCAAACAAGACAACACTTCTCACCTCATAATTCTTTTGCTTTTCTCCTTGATCAACCTGAGCAGTGCTGGTCCATCGATCGTATCTCTGATCGGTTCTTATTGATGGACCAAGGGTGTCATAAAATGACAACATTTTTGGCGATTTCTGCGAGATGCTTTCCTACTAAGCATGAAGTCCAGAAGCCTTGAGCATCCATTGGGCACTTAGTCATTTAAAAGACCCAAAACATGTGTGCGCCATCACTTGGAGGAAAACTGGAAACTAGAGTGCACACCCTCTTAAGGAGAATGTGGTAGGGGCACAAGCACTTATCAAAGCAAAACAATTTCTAGCCTAATATTTACATAGTCATCAACAACCCTCTTTAGAAGCAGGGCTTGAGATGAATCCCATTCACTGGGATTGGAAGAACTTTGCCATCAAGCCTGGAGAGGTGAAATGCATTGGTCTCCTTGCAACTAGTGATGACATATGGACCACTCTAGATAGCATCAAATTTGGAGTTTCGCCCAGCTTTGGCTTTGTTTGCATCCCACTTGAGAACTAGATCTCCCTCTTTGAAAACCCTATTAGTCGCCTTTTTGTCAAAAAAATTCTTGACCTGTTCTTGATGGGTCTCAAGTGTATGCATAGCCCGACTTCTAACCTCTTCCAACTCCATTAGCTCAGCCAGCCTTACTGTCATGGCATCATTCTTTGTCAATTCAAGTTGATGTGCTAGTTCAAGAGAGGGTAACTCTAAGGAAGTTGGGAGTCTTGCTTCTTTCCCATATACTAGCATGAAAGGGGACTTACTAATCGCCCTCTTGGGTGTGATCTTGTCAGCCCATAAGGCTGTCCTCAACTTAGTATGCCATGCCCTCTGATTGTCTTCAATCGTCCTTTTAATTATCCCGATGAGCTTCTTGTTGGAAGATTCAGCTAAGTCATCACCTTGAGGGTAATAGTTGGATGACGTCTTCAAGTATACACCATGCTTAACTACCCAAGAACTAATTTGGGTTCCAACGAATGCCCTGGCATTGTCTGATATGATGGTGGAGGGGACACCAAATCTTGTCACAATTCCATCAAGGAATTCCAACACTGAGGCCTCAGTGGCATCCCTCAATGCGACTGCGTCTATCCACCTAGTGAAGTAATCTGTTGCGGCCAAGATCCACTTGTGGCCAACACTAGAAGGTGGATTTATCATGCCAATGAAGTCTAAACCCCATTGTGTGAATGGTTGATTTGCTTGGATGGGGTGAAGAGGTAGCGCAGCTAGTCTTTGTTTTCCAGAGAAGAGAGCACATTTCTTGCAATTCTTCACCCATCTATGTGAGTCACTGAATAAGGACGGCCAATAATAACCAGCCCTCATTATTTTGATAGCTGTAGTCCTTGCAGAGAAGTGGCCCCCTTAAGAGGCATCATGAAATTCCTCTAACAATCTACTGACTTGGTTTTGCTCGATACATCTTAGTAAGACTCCATTAGAATCTCTTCGAAGAAGAGTGCCATTCACTAAGACATAGAGAATGGACTGCAACCTGAAATGCCTTCTTTTGGTCCTGTCTAGACCTTGGGGGTATCTACCTTCCGTTAAGAAGGTGATCATGTCACTTACCCAACTAAATTGAGTGTCGTTGCTAGTTGGCGACCTCTGAAGTAGTCTCAAAAGATGAGACAAGCCGTTCACATAGGCCCTTGCCTCTTACAGGCTTGGTGATCTTGATGTTGATTTCGTACTCCATGACCTTGGTTATCCACCCAACCCTCTTCTCATTGATGTCCTTGTTTAGAAGGAAATCCTTGGCACTTGCATGTGGAATTAAGAGCTGGATCCTGTTGTTAGACAACATGTCTTTGAACTTTTTTAATGCCCTTACAACAGTGAGGACTTGCTTCTCCACATAGCTATACTTAAGCTCATAGTCCTTAAGCCCCTCACTAAAGAAAACAATAGGTTGCTCCAAATTATCATCGTTCAACTGTGTTAGGACAGTTGAGATGCTGGATTCTCCTCCTAAGGTATAGAGGATAAAATCCCTTTCATAGTTAGGATTGATAAGGGTAGGGGCTTGAGCAATTGCTTGTTTGATCTCTTCAAAACTGGCCCTCCCCTTCTTGGTCTAACTGGAAACCAAGTTTTTCTTCAACATGGAAGTGAGGGGTTTTACCATGGTGGCAAGGTTGGGAATGAACCTCCTCACAAAGTTGATCCTACCAAGGAAACTTTGCAATCCTTTCTTGTGACTGGGGAGTGGAAGAGAAATAATAGCCTCCACTTGCTCTGGATCAATGGTCAAGACCTCCTTGGATGCAATGTGTCCTAGCAACCTTCCTTGATCAGTAGCAAATACACACTTGTTAGGGCTCAAGGACACACCATACTCCCTGCATTTCATGAACACATACTCAAGATGACCGAGATGGTCAGCTGCATGATTTGAATAAATAGTTATGTCGTCAAGGTATATAAGCACAAATTTTGCTAATACACCCTTGAAAACCATGTCCATTGCTCTTTGAAACGCGGCACCGGCATTGGTTAGCCCAACGGGCATTTTGCAATAAGCGTAGGTACCCCACTGAGTAGTAAATGCAGTCTTGTATTGGTCTGATTCTTGGACCAAGATTTGTGTAATATCCCCTTAATTTTTCCTAATTTTTTTCCACATTTACATTCAACGCAACACTTGTTATAGTTAGGAAATGAAAACCAAATGTTGCTGAAAGTAACCCTCCACTTTCTGATCACCGAGAGCCCAATTTGGACAGTGTCGAGGGGATCATTAGATGCCAATAACTGAAAATGATTACAATCTTTGGGCAGCAAGCCAGCCCCTTCTGCTTATATAGCGGGATAATGAAAACAATGCAATCACTTGGCGGTAAACCGGCCAAGGACAAGCTAAAGAACTGAAGAATGCTATCACTCAACCGCTTGTTCAGTGGGAGGACTAGAAATGAAATTGCAATCAACTCTATTGCTTATGCAGCGGGAGGATAGTATTACAATATTCAAAATAGGTGGCAAAGCCAGCCTCTTCCACTTATGCAGTGGGACTAAGAGCATTAATCCAATTAGATAGCTGTTAGTACTACTAACCAGCTTTGCAATGCACAATATGGATTACAATTTAAGGGAAATCAGTATTCCAAAGATAGGTGGCAAGGCCAGCCTCTTCTACTTATGTAGTGGGACAAGAAAGAACAATAGAAACTGCTGTTAGTACTACTACAAGCATTACAATATGAATCATAGCATATAAGAGTGACGAACCAAGTGCACTAACATGACTAGCAACTGCAAATGAAACCAAGTTCTTTCTCTTCACACCAATGAACTCACACACCCTAAAACAAACTCCAAACACCAAAAACTCCTATTCTGATATACTCCCAAAATGCTGAAAACACACAGACAAGCAACACCAATTCCCACTAAAACACTTACAACTCACTCAATTCTTAACCAAATGACACGAAATTGAAAGCAAATGATCACTACGAGGTAGGCGATCATTCCTAGGACAACAAAACATGGCAAACCGACCCCAATAATTTATGTACGCATTCCAAAGCGCTCAGCCACATGGTACGACCAACTAAGGTACAATTTTGCAAAAATAAAATCCAAAACACCATTTTAAGCTCTATAAACTTGCAAAATGAATCGCCTAAACCATAAAGAAAGAAAGATAGATGAAATACCCAAAATGAAGAGAATGACACACAAAGACCTGCGACCAAAAATCCACTTTAGTACACTCTGCGACTAGCAACAAGAACACACTACAACACTCCCAAAAATCAGAAATCTAATAAATAAATCTGCAACATTATCTTCAATCCACTCCTCTGAATGAAGAGCAGTCTCTGGCTCGACTAGTTGCTGTATTGCAAGCAAGAAATCAAGCTATGGCTAGGAGGTAAGCGTTCCTCGAAGCTTTCACTCTGCATTTTGGCAACATTTCATTATAAAAATTCTTGGATACCAAAAACAAAAGCCCAACACTCTTATTTATAGACTTTGTGTCTCCAAATTCAAATTCACATTCCCTCCAAATGAACGCCAAACCCAAATGCACATTCACTACACATTATTTTGAAATTACATTTCATTTCTCCTTTCTCCAAATTGACCTTCTCATAGGAGCAAATATACTTTATAAAAATGACAATAAAATCGTAATGTGGCATCCAAGGTAGATAAGTAAAATATATTATAAAATTAACTTATTTCTCCATAAGGTGTCCATCTTGCCTTATTAATATTTCACTTTATAAAGTATTTCCTCAACAATAAATTGCCCAATACATAATTAAGGAAATGACTTAGATATCAATATAACTTAAGCAATCTTTAAAATAAATCGTCCAACCTTTGCCTTAAGTTATAATTTAATTCAAAACACCATTTCTCATCAAATACTGAACTTGCCAAAACAGGCTCCAAGGATATGGGGAAACAAGCTGAGAGAATTTCCCTGCCAGAAATAGTCACTAAATTGAGCTGAAGAACGCTTGCCAAGAATAGCACCAAAAAATGCTTGGAAGACCAACTGCTCAAAGTGACCTGTTAGGAATAGCCATCTGAACAGGCCTGCTAAAAATAGTACTTACTAAAAATAGCATACTACTAAATATAGGAAGTGTTTCCAAAGTGATTTTAACCACATTTTGAGCAGTCGTCGCACTTGCTAAAAATAGTAAGTACGAAAAAAGTCACCCAATGCAGATGCATGTCAAACCATCTTGAAGCTCTCTGAAAACCTAGAAGGAATCCAGAATCCAAACTATCAAACTCCCACGTACACCCCCTAAAAACACCAAAGCATCCTCCTAGAAAATAAGAAACCCTAATTTCTGCTCTCGACTAACCTATGGGCCTCTGAAATAGGCTATTGGCCAACTGAACTAATCACTGCGGAGAAGGGGACATTACAATTTGATTGTAGCCCGAATACCCATCCAAGAATGAAAATCTTTCCGAGCCACTGACCTTTTGGAGAATCTGCTCCATAGATGGAAGGGGATAGTGATCCTTGAGGGAGGCTCTATTGAGATCGCTAAAGTCTACACATAGTCTGATTTCCCCATTCTTCTTTCTTATAGGGACAAGGTTGGCCACCCAGGAGGAGTGCTTGATAGGGAAGATGATATTGGCTTCTATGAGCTTGGTCAACTCCTTCCTCATTAGTGGCTCAATCTTGGGGTTTATTGGCCTTTGCTTTTGTCTAACTGGCTTTGCATCTGGGTTTAGCTCTATAGTATGCTGGGCTAAGCTAGGGTCAAAACCCTTCAAATCTTCATAGGTCCAAGCGACTATGTCATCATATTTTTGACAAACCTCAACAAAGGCCTCTTGTCCGGTTGAGGAACACACCTTGCCCAAGTTTAGAGACCTACCTTCGGCGACAACAACTGGCTTGTAATCCCTCCTCTTTGTAGCCAGGTTCATCTTCTTCAACTGATCATCCGAATTGAAAATGCCTTCCAGGGTAACTAGACCTTTGGGCAGCTTGTTGGAGTTGAGCTGCATGATTTGATCTCCATATTGGTCTTGCAGCTTAGAATAATTTTTAGCAGAAAATTCAGCTTCATTTTGCAAAAAGTTGACAATCTGCTGATCACTGTCGAACACTTGCCAATTTACTTGATTGTCTGGGACAACATGCCTCACAACAAGCCTGACGTGTTGTTCCTTCTCGCTTGTAACATGCGCTGGTATGTCGAAATGAGCACCAATTGCTTTAAGCCTATCAACATGGTTGGTCCGACCTTTAGGAATGCTCTGGATATTGAAGGCCTCAAATCCCTTAATCAAATCCCAAACCCTGTGTTTGTATGATTTGAGAAGGTTGTTCTTTGTTATACTTTGAGCTTGGATGTGGCTAACAACCAACTCACTATCTCCAAATGCTTGCAAAGATCTAATCTTTTTGCTTTGTGCAAGTTGGAGACCTTGGATCAAGGCTTCATACTCAGCGACATTGTTGGTGCAACCAAATTGAAGCCTAAAAGAGAAGAAATATCTCTCTTTCTCAGGAGAAACAAGCATCACACCGACACCTGCACCGTTCTTGTTTCTTGAACCATCAAAAAAATGCTCCATAACCCCTCTGAGTCTCCTCGTGCCTTGATGAGGTTAGGGATAGGAGTATCCTCTTCATGGATGCAATAGGTGCCAAGCCCAATCTCTTCAGTCTTAGCAAATGGATCAAATTGAAAAGCATTGGCCCATTCATCAAGCAAGCAATCAGGGACCTCTTGCAAAAGAGTGGTAGGCTCACAAACAGTGCACTACCCCCCTCTTCATGCAAAGTGCAATTCATGTTTATAGGGCTGGGGGTGTAGGGCTCAATGTGGTTTTCCGCAATGGGCTTTGCCCTTATGGTACTCTTGGTACCATACCTTGTTCGAAATAGCATGTGGGACCTATCAGAATTTAGGTACCCACTTATCTTGGTGGTGAAGTCTCTAGACAGGCAGATGGCAAAGAAGGCAGGGAGGTCGATGACTGATATGTCTTGCAAGACAGTGTAACCAGGACATGCATGCAAGGTTAACTTCAAATTTTTAACAACCCCTATTGTCTTAATAGAAGTGCCATCCAATTGGACCACCCCTTTAGTCATAGGTTCATATTCTATGCCAAGAAAACCAACTACCTTCTTAGGCATGACTAAGCTGCTAGCTTCTGAATGTATCATGCAGTTGTGAACCAAGTTATCTCCTATGATTAAGGAGAGATAGAAGGGGGGAGGCTTGCTGATCTTGCTTGAATCTTCCTCCTCCATGGGTTGCACCAAATTGGTGGAGATTGCCTTTTCGCTGATTGCTGCCTCGTCACCTGACTGGTCGACAACCTTTAGTGCCCCCTTAAGCAAATCCTTTTGAGATGGGATGGAAAGGGCCTCCCACATAGTGACATTGAGGTTGACCTTCTTCATTTGATCAACTATGTGGAAAGGGACACCAGCTGATTTTAGAGGCCCCTTTGAGGCTATAAGCTCTACCTTTGCTCTTTGGATGACTTGGGCCTCCTCCCGCCTCTTGCTCCCTTGCATGGTATTTTGTCTTGTATCCTGGACAACTACATTGGGCGTTGGAGCTTGGGCTGATGTTGAAGGTGAGGCAGCCTACATAGCTCTCTTCTTTGACCTTGTATATTGTAGCATAGACTCACCACTTGTTTGGTTCATACCACCAAAGTCTTAAAACTTGGACTCGTCACGGATTCGGCAAACCAAAAATTTGGACTCGGACTCGAACTCGTGAAAGACTCGCAAAAGACTTGGCAAAAGAAAAAAACCGTAGTTTTACAAAAAAACATAAAGAAATTAATGCATTTAGAGAACATAAGAGCCATAATTGAAACATTACACGTCATATGATCTACAAACGCACAATATTTGAAATTTCATCATTCATACTCATAGTTTCAACTCTAAAATGTATAATAGCAGCATAAGTTATAAATGTTTACAAAATTACATATAATAGTATGACAGTATAATAGTATAAGAATTACATTTCAAATGAAACTATAGGAAATTTGAAATACTAAATCTAAATACCAAGATTTCTTCAATGCTAATTATGTTGTTATATGGAGCCTAATCAGACTTGAAGGTTAAATTTTCCCTACTTCCATCAGCGCATTTTCCCCTTATATTTTTCGACGGGGGTTTGGGGGAAACGCGCCCAAGTTGGGGTCAAGGGGCATCGCCCCGTGAGGCCAAAAATACTTTTATTATTTTATAAAGGCGTCGGGTGTTATTTTTCTATTGGCCCACGTCCAATTAGGGTTACCCCTTAACCCCCCAAAAAGTCAAAAAGGGGAGGGGGGGGACAAGTCCCCGTGGAACACTGTGAAAAACAACCCTTCAAGAGATATTTCACTCCCTCAGTTATGCCAAATGAAGGCAAAAAAAACAAACAAACTCACTTTTAAAGCTTGCATGACGTTTTTTTTGGGTCGCGTGAGTCCTTGCAAAGGAATCGTGAGTCTTTCAAATGGACTCACCAAGACTCGCCTCACAAGTCCTTGGCGAGTCGACTCATGGCTCCCATGGACTTGTTACCCATTTTTTGCTTACAGCTCAAATCAAGTCGAGCTTATCGCCATTAGTTTTAACAAAAACAAAGTGAGGTGCATTTAATTTTGGTTTTCCCTACATTGCATTCAGGTGTATAAACATAAGAATCAAGAAGCTTTTATTTTCAGTAATGGACTGTTACATTTATACAAATGTATACAATATTGAAAAGATTACACAAAATTGCTGAAAAGAAGTCTTTATTGATTCAAAGTTAAAATCTATCTCACACAAGCCGTGAGATTTAGCTTGTCTCATATGCATAAAATGCAATATACACAAGAATGGGTTGAAAAGAAATATAAGATACATATATAGGAAGGGAGACCGGTTATTGCCTGATGGCTGGTTTGGGTCTCCCGTCTGTGAGATCTTCAACTCCAATTTGCTTGTCTTGTGTCCTCTGCAGCTTTCAATCTTCATATCCTGCATCTGAAGGAATTGCAATGGTTAGAGCTGAGCTCTAAGCAATAAACAGTCTCTAATCCTACATACATATCCACCCACTAATGTATAAACTGTCTTTTACATGTATCAGGCAAGCTTAAAGTCACTCTTGACAAGCGAAAAGAGAGAAGGAAATGATCATACATCTTGAAAATATTTTATTTCTAATTTGTTTGTTTCATGTGCAGCTACAGGTGCAGCTATAACTTAAATCGGAATGAGTGGAGTGAAATGTGGCTCCCACAAGGGTTGAGCCCAGCTCATCAAAAGATAGGCAATATGAACAACACGAAAATCTATATTGTGTTTTGCAGATTTTTGCAAAGTTCATGACATATGAATGCAAGTGTGAATAATGTTAAGTGCTGCATATTTAATTCATTTTCAAAAAACGCACTGTTTGCAAGAATGCCGAGATCAAGAAATAGCAAATGAAGAATCTTTTATCATGCTTTTAACAGATTCAGAAATGAACGCACATGAAAATATTCATTCTGAAGTGTTAAGATATGGATAAGTTTTCTGTCATTTCAATGGAGCTATAGCAGAATCAAACTTATTTCCTTAGAAAATCTTCAAGTATGGTACTGGAAATGAAGTTCAAACAGCATGTAATGGCAGTCAACCCAAAAAATGTAAAAAGCAACAGTCTTTTTAGGCCACACCTAGATTAAAGGAATATCGGATTTATTTATGGCCGCGCCCAGGAAAAAAAAAAAGTAAAAAAAAATACATGGCCATACTCTCAAAGATACAAAATTCTTCAAATACGCAAGGAGATTCATATTTTCTATGTAAATGAAGGCCGAGTAATATACCAAGCACAATAGAGGAACAAAAAAACGTATTTCCCTGTTAAATAATAGTACATAGCCCGCGGCCATAAGGGAAAAAGCAGAGTTTTGCACTAGGGTTTCCAAGTAGCAAATATGAGAACCAGAAAAGGAGCCATTCAAAGAGGCAAGGCAAGCCGTGACCTGTAAACATGCACAGAATAAAAGAAAAGTGTGAAATCCTCTATGACAGGTTTGCAAATTGAATACCCAATGAAATTCGAGTTTCTAAAGGACATATCACAAGAAAATCACCAGGGAAATGTTCAGAAGTCGCGCCATAAGCTGGAAAAAGCTTCAAAATGGGTGAGAAATTCCAGATTTGAGTTCAGTAGAAACAATAATACAATCTTAATGGCGGCCATGACAGAATGAAGGACTGAGCTTTGAGAATGCAGTAAAGAACATGGACTAGCCAAAGGAATACTTATTACCCAACATTTTTGAAGTTATCATCTGCTAAAATCTGCCAGAATACAAGCTAAAAACGCCATATTCATGTATATAGAAGGCTCCATGAAACCTGTTAACAACACTCATTCCAGAAAATCCGTAGTAATGGCGTAGCACAGAGATTTCCAGCAGGATTTCCAGATGGTCGCTAGGGTTTCCAGCAGCATGATGACGCTTCTCCAAGAAGCCTCCAAACACAAAGTGAGAATGAATGTCTTTACATTCATTTTGGGGTTCAAACCCTAAAAGTTCGATGAAACTTGGCCTTGCTTTTATTAAAGCTTTATTCATCCTATTAAAGCCGTCACTCTAAGGTTTTTATATAAGCTTAGGGTCTTATTTTAATTTTGCATTTTAAGTCAAAATTGTAAATCTTTATAAAGAGTGATTTATTAATCATTTTTAATAAATGATATTATTTAAATGCAAAATTAGTGCTTTTTGATAAATTTGACCTTGCTAGGTGTTTTCCTTCTTGCATTTTTTTAATTGTAAACTTTATTTTTAAAAAAGTGATAATTATAAATCATTTTTTAAAAATAAATGTTATTAATGCAAGTTGTCGTCATTTAATGTATTTTTTTTGAAGACCTAGTCAAGTGGTGGAGCATCAAATATGGAGATGTGGCAAAATGTTTGTTCCAAGTGGAAAGACTTTGTCATAGAGGTTATGAATTGTTGGATTGGGGGAGAATTTTTCGGAGCTTCTTTAAGTCTTTTTAAGAAAACATCTTGGAGTTGATTTGAGTTATCATCATATGTATTCATGAGGAGAAGAGTTTCATACAGATGGGATACCTTTTGGAGTCTTTTGAGTCATCTTTTGAGGGATTTCTGTTTCGACCTGGGTCTTGGAGACTTTTTCTTGATTTTGAATAGGTTGTCGATAAGTTTGAGGTCCTTCTTTTTAGGCCTTTTACTAAATCCGACCCCTTTATTCAGGATTCAGTTCCTCTTTTCTTGGGTTTTTTGGTGGGAGATTGAGCTTATTTATTCTCTTCCTTATTTCCTTTTGGAGGGATGCAAAAATTGGGGAGTGAAAAAGGAGACTTTGTACTTTCTAGAGAAGATTGTGCTATTTCGTTCCAAGTATTGTATCAGATTTTGGAGTATGCATTTTCAGAACCTTTGAGAGCTTTTATACAGCATTTTCGATCTATTTCTGGTGTCACATTTGTATGCAGATTGGTGATTGCTTTTTCTTTTCTATGTTTCTTATCTGAAACCTTTTAAGTGTGTCTCATTTTGGCATCTTTGTGGCTAAGATTTCTCTTCACAGGTCAGGGATTGAATTAATTTCTAAATATATTTATTGTGATTAATGTCCTTTAAATATTATTCTGATTACAGATCTTCCTTTGAAATATTTATGTGTTGAGGGTTTTATCAGATATTGTATCATTATATGAGTAGTTGTGGGTTCAATTTGTGTTAAGGGATGTGTTGCCCCATTTAGCTTTTGGTGTATCACCTTTTTAATGATTATTGAGTTCTTTTAAGTTTATGTTAATCTTTCCCTTTTCCCTCCATTTAGTTATAGTATAAAGATCTTTAGGTGCTATATCACATAGGAACCGGCCTATAATCCGGAGGTTCAGTCTAGTTATAGGTTACCCATGCCTTTGACTGATCCCATGTTCTTCAGAGATCTTGAGTGTTTAGGTGCTTGAGAAAGGGTGCAATTTCTGGAGTTAACAGGACTTGTGAGTTCGTGGCGAGTCCAGGAGTCTTAAAACTATGCATACCATAGAATTCTGCCTCTTGCCAATTGACAAAGGTAGAATCCCCTTGCAAGTAAGCCTGAGTGCCAACACTAGGCTGATTTGGATCATATTGCTAGCTAGAAGTGATCGGCTCATCCTACACCACTAAGGCTTGGACAAACCCTTCATTTTGGCATGCACCTTGGTTGTGGCTGATTGCATGGTTGACACTTATCCTTCTCTTGGGCGAGGTTATTTTGCATTGGAACTATCACTTTTGAGTTGCTTGCAGCTGTGGGTTTCACACTATTCAAAGGCCTAGCATTGCTCCATTGGTTTTGCCCTTGAAAGGGTGGCCTATTCTGTTGATAGTTCTGATTTTGTGCCTGATAAGGTCTTCTGTGCTGGACTTGTTGCCTCTTTAGTGTCACCAACTCATTGCTAAAATTTTGCAATAGAGCCTTGACCTCATGGAGCTCATTAGGGGATGTAGAGGGTGTGGATGATTGTCCTGTGCGCGCCATGGGGATAGGAGCCAAGGTGGGTTGTTGAGTAGGAGCTTCTGGGAAGAGAGGCATTGGAGGCCTTGGAGCTATCTTCCCAACTTGAATCAAACACTTTTCTGCCCTTATGGCTATGTCTTGCACCCGGTAAAGACGCTCCACCCATTGACTGTACCATGATAGCTATATCGCTATTGAGAGCTCTAAGATAATACAAGAAGACATGATTTGGAGATGGCTTCTCTAGAGAAGGAATTCTATTCCATGTCTTATGGAATCAGAAATTGAAATCCCCCATGAACTCATGAGGTTCCCTCTTGATCGTAGTCAACTGCTCCACAAGTGATAGGTGATCACTTTTGTCTTCGAAATGGTTGCACAACCTCGCCCCCAATTCATCCCAATTGTGAATGGAGCTAGACGACAACCCTCTATACCACTGCAAAGCTTTGCCTTTCAAAGATGTGCCTAAGAGTTTGACAGCAACATCATCCTGAGTAATATTATGGACGGAGCAGATGTTCGCAATGTCTTGAATGTGCTCAATGGGCGTAGTAGTTGTTTCACCAGTGAAGTATGGTATACTCTTTAACACAACCACTGGTACATCATTCCACTGAGTCAAAATAAGGGGACTCCCCCCATTGAAGGTAACAAAAACCTGATTACTTGCCATGTGAAACAATGGTCTATTGATATGAGTGGTGGGAGCCCTTGACAGTAATGGTCTTGTAAATGGAGGGGTAGAATGAGACCTGGGAGATGGAGTGTTTACAACCTTGACCTCCCTAACTGGTGATAATGAAGGTCTACCTCTCCGCCTTCTAGTGCCTGAAGATGAGAGTTCCTTGAACTGGAAACTACCTCTAGAAGACGCCCTTGAATGAATTCTGGGCATGAAATCAGCAACAAGTGGTGAAAAGCAGTCGACCTGTGAGCAGAGACTTCGGAACCTCGGGGTTCCAGACTTAGGCACTTCGGAACTTGGGGGTTCCGGAGTTGCGAACTTCGGAAGCTAGGGGTTTCGGACTTCCAGAGTTGCAAGAGTTGCGATGACTTTGGAACTTGGGGGTTTCGGGGTCCCAGAGTTAGAAACTAGTCACGAACAAGAAACTAGACTTGTTGAGTAGAGTTGCGAAGTGCTTGGAAAACAACTGCCTCTAAAGGTTGAGACACTAAGAACAACATTGATTCCTTAGCATATATGTCGAAATTAAGTCCACTGGGCGTGCCAAAAATTGTTATGCCAAAAACTTGTACCCTTGTTGTGCTATCAACTTAGCAACCTTGTGAAACATGGAAACAACCCCGAAGTGTGGGACCTTGCGCAAGGGGGTTGGATCTCCGGAGAAGGCCGACTCCCTTCTCAATCCAGGTGCACGTGTTGAACCAACTCAACACTTCAAAACTTACTCCTAAGCCTATCCTAACAACTTGTAGAGGAAAAGGGAAGAGATAAATGCTTAAAATAAAAGGAGGTGATGCACTAAGAAGAGATTGTGTTTCTCCCTACCTGAAATGACACAAAGAATCAACTTAAATACCCAAGAGATGCACAAACTTCAGTTGTATGAGTGACCCCAATGCATGTATGGAAGTTAGAATTCACTGAATGTCAAGAGGGGAGAAGGTTTCCCACAAGTCACACTCAGAAGTAAAATAACACAACATATATGAGAGAAGAGCCACAAAACATACACCTATGATGAAGGTAAGGAAACATACATGGCATACATAAGTTGAAGGAAGGCAAGAATGGCGATTTCAATTCATTACAAGGCCAATGGCCAAACTTACAGTTGCAAAAATGCAAGATAAATACAAGAGAAGTGAAAGAGCATAGAATAGCTCAAGCCAGTAGGGAGAGAACCCTTTACAATGAGGGTTAACAACCTTTATATAGAAAATTGGTTACAAGAGTGATCATGACCCTTGTGTGTGCAGGGAAATGTCAGTCTGGGAGTGCAGGGAAGTGCATGCACCCGACTTTTTGGTGCATGCAAGCAACCTAGCCATACCCTGAAAATGCAACTTTGAGAATTGTGGATTGACTGACCTTCCAAAGTTAGAGCATGCAGACATGACATAAGTTACCACAACAAGCATGGCCCTGTACCTCTCTTGATGGAAATCTTGCCAAAATCATTAAATGGATCCCTGTGGCTCCAGAAAAGAAGGTGCACAAGTCACAAAAGTCGTTAGAGCATTTAAAGTTGAGTGTTGATCACGCCATTCAGAAGTTTTGCAAGCCGGAAAGAAGCCCAAGGACTTCGGAAACTCGGGTTGCTGAATTGGGGAAGACAAGGAAGGAACTTCGAAACCCGGTTTCGGAGTTTTGGGGAAGGGGAAGGGGAACTTCGGAACCTCGAGGATCCGGAGTTTCAGGAAAGGGAAGAAGAGATTGAGCAAAAGAAAAAGGGGAGACCTAGCAAAGCAACTTCAGAACCTTGGGGTTCCGGAGTCCCGGGGAACTCAAAAAAGGATAAGGAAGGAACTTTGGAACCTTGGGGTTCCGGATTTCTGGGGAAGGGGAAAGAGAACTTCGGAACCTTGGGGTTCCGAAGTTCCGGGAAAGGGAAGAGGCTAAGGGAAAGGAACTTTAGAACCTCGGGGTTCCGGAGTTTTGAAGGCAAGGAAAGGGAACTTCGGAACCTCGGGGTTGCGGAGAATTGAGGGGGGGGGGGGAGGAAATTCAGAAGCTCGGGGTTCCGGAGTTCCACGTAGGAGAAAGGAGAGGCAGCAAAGGACAGGAACTTTAGAACCTCGGGGTTTTGGAGTTTTGGGGAAGGGAAGAAGACGAGGAGGGAACTTCAAAACGTCGGGGTTCCGGAGTTCAAGAGAAGAAAAGAAGAGAAGGCAAAGAGAAGGAACTTTGAAACCTCGTGGTTCTGGAGTTCCGAGGAACATGAAAGAAAAGGGAAGCAAAGGGAAGGGACTTCCTCCAAACAAGACAACACTTCTCAACTCATAGTTCTTTTGCTTTTCTCCTTGATCAACCTGGGCAATGCTGGTCCATGGATCACATCTCTGATCGGTTCTTACTGATGGACCAAGGGTGTCATAAAATGACGCCTCACAGTAAATGATTTCGTTGAGCAAGGAACAGGGCCCATGCAAGTTAGTCCATAATAATTGGACAATTGTGTGCTGAAGAAGGTTGTCAAACAATTTATAGCACTGATATGTCTGCTTCTCGAAAGAAGATACATTCAGTGGGATGAAGAACAAAAGATACATGATCAAGAAAAAGAAATTTACATCCTGGAAGCACTATGAGGATCACTTGAGACAAGACTGTTTGAGGATGCTAGAGAATGGGTTATGGCGTGTGCAAGGGAAATTAATGAAAGCATCATAAACACTTGAAAAAACATTTTTCTCCTTTTCTTTGTGTTTTTTATTACTTTGTTTTTTGGTTTCCTAATTTTTTTGTGATTAATATTTTTTAGACTGTGCCAATCTTTACCTTAGCATAGTTTTGCTAACGTTAAAATAAACATCTAGCATATAGAGTGGAGGTTTGGAGGTGCTTTAACTATTTGATCAAAGTAAAATGTTTAGGTAAGGACAAGGTTAAAAATTTAAGAAATTAAGGATCAAGAATAAGTACAAGGTATATGTAAACAGTTAGGTGAACTCGCTGTATTTTGTACTTTATAGACTAAGATAGAGTACTTAATGCAAGTGTTATATTTCATATGTAGTCTCTCCCTTGCATTCTTGTATTTATTTTGCATTTGCACTGTTAATTTGCTAATGACAGTTTTCTAAATCATTTTAGTTTTTCCTATTGGTGTTAGAATTCCTAGCCTAGTAACACAACCTAAAGGGATTTTAGTTAGGATGCTTACTGTTAGTTGTAAATTCAATGAACTGCATAATGACCCTGATTGAGCTACATCTTGGTTTTAGGAACAACTAAATGATCAATCATCTTGATTTAGAGCAACTAAATGATTTGTAAGGCATGAATGACCAAAGACCAAAATTGTATCATTTCCTCTAAACTTGAAATTCCCCAAAAATGATCAACCGAATCATAAAGGGGTTGGATGAGCTTACCTATTAAACCCTAAGGGAAATACTGGATAAGTGTTAGTTGTCATTTGTAAATAAATGAATTCTGTTAAATTCCCATTAGATAGAATTCATTTCATTGAGAAGATACACTTTCCATTGCCACATATTCATCATTAGGTTCACATTGTCTTGGGCTCACCATATTAATATTCATTGGTTGAACATTATCTGAGAATAACTTCAAGCTCCAATCTTGGAATCGATAAAGAAGTTATTTCAAATACTACTTTGAGAGCTGTAGTTCAAAGAATAAAATTAACTTTAATTCCAATGAGGGCTCATATGACCTTAGAAATATTATAAGAGAATGTGGATGGCATAGCATTCAGATCATTTATAGTTAAAATTTTAATTTATTATCTTGCCCAAGGATCACAAGGCCATACATTGGATCAAAATTAATATAGTGACAAATTAGTAGTTATATAAATAGGACTTTGAATAAATATGAGGTGAACGTAAAATTTGTCATAATAGAACTCTCTCTCTCTACACACACACACACACACATATAATACACATATACACATGTTCTCTTATCCTGATTCTTGTGTTTAATTTGCTTGCGTTGTTAGTTTTTTTATTGCATAGTTGTGTGTCTTTAATTTTCATAGTACTCTTAGAATTCCTAGTCTAGCATGCAACCTAAAATATTTAATCTATGGTGGTTCCCACTGGTTGGAGTATTGTAGTACATGATGAATCCTGATTGCATTACTTAAATGGTAATTAAGCAAAAGCCTCATTGCATTACTTAAATGGTAAATAAGCAAAGGCCTCAAATGTATCATTAAATCTAGCTTGAATAGCCAATAAAATGATTATCCAGTCATATAAGATTATGCCATAATCCCCAAGGAAAATAAATGATTATGCTTTTTTTTTGGCAAATGAATTGGGGATTGAACAGCACTTGCATTCTTTTGGTTTCTAATTAGCTAGAATTGATTTTACTAAATAGATGGATGGATCGTCTCTTTTTGCTCACCAGATTCAGATTGTGTAATATCCCTTGGTCAAATAGGAGTGGAAAATGATGTATTCCAACCCAAGGAATATTGTCGAACACTTCATATGCAACCTTCCAGCTTGCTGGTCTATTATATCAGTCTGATATGTCCTTATTAAAATGACTATTTCCAAACGCTTGAGAATCAACACTTCAATGCATAACTTATCATTTAAATGCTTTATATGACACTCTAGACCTCTAGTTAATGCATACAGGTGAGTTTACAATGTTACATATGCACTTACTGCCAAGAGACAATTTGACAAACATTTTGCATGCAACCTCAAACCAATGTAAATGTAGAAGCAATTTCAAACCTTTCACTCCTTATCTCATTTAGCCATTCAAAGTCATTACATAGGCAGCCAATGTTCACATATAAGGACTGTTAATTAATGACAGTCTGAAGACACAATCTCAGTCCTAAACATACTATTCAAAACTGAAAATTACAATGGTCTGATTAGCAATTGAACCTGGAACAAATCGCTGAAGTATAACGATGAAATTACAAGCAATTTCCACCTCAATCAAGGATCCAATGTGCAAGTACTTGTGCTGCCCTGCTGCTGCCATTAACTGGTCTGAGAACACATTCTAATCTGCAGAAGTTCGGCCTCTCCAAAGAATTAATATAGTCACCAAATCGTCCAATGATTGGTCTTAGAAATATCGCCTAAGTTTGCCATGAAGTTTGGAACCAACAGCAAGCAAAATCAACGCTCATGTGATGAGATTTGAATTAAAACATGGGAATTAGGATCTGCACCCTTCTGAAGGCAGCAAGATATAAGCTCCGATTTGCCTCCAAACTCCTTCAAAACTCCTCTGCAAATCCCCAATAGGTATCGCCTAGGTGCTAGATGAATATTGTTGACAAATATGCCCAAGAATATGCCTTCAATAAGATGGTCTCTCCAAGTCTGAAAATCTGAAACTCAACCACCCAAGTCTGATATGAATCTTCAATAAGCCCAAGAGAGATGACTGAAATGTCACCTCCTCTATGCAACCCCTCGAGAGATCTTTCACCCTTTCAGTTATGCGATCAATGGGAGTTTCCGTTCCCAAAGACCCTTAGTCTGCAGACACCAACTTGGTTCTACAAACCAACTTAACTCAACAATATCAAATCCCAGTCTTCCTTCTCTTCAATCATCCTCTTCTATTTATCTTTTTTCATAAACCCGTCATTAGACACCTTCTAGAAGAGAGTAGGTACACTTTATTCATTTTTATTAAGTGACTATTTAATTATTCTTTTATTTTTATACTTTAGTCACTTTTAATTAAATTAATTAAATATAAAGTCACTTTTTAATAATTAATTTATTTTAATGACTTTATAAGAAATTAATTTAATTAATTTCTTCTTATTACTCCTTTTAGCCTAAGGCTAAAAATGGGGAAATTACAGATTGTCATGGATCATGGTCATACCGAAGAAATAAGTCGTAGATTGCATGTTATAGAAGCAACTTTGTTGGCAATATTGGAATTTATAAAGAAAGTTATTTCCATGCAGTAATTCAGGTGCTGTATTGAGAGCAAAGTGTTAAACTTTTTTTGAATCACAATTATGGTTTATAAGGCCTTATGAGTATTTTGAGAAAAGCCAGGTTGCATAACATTTAGATGGCTTACAGCTCAAGGTTTTTATTTTATATTTTAGGTTGCAGATAATAAGGTTGTGCATTAGATGAATTTTGTCTACAAAATATATCAATGTTTTCTATGGGTCCTTTTTTTCAACCAGATTTGATTTGCTCTAATATATAATTAGTTTGGGATTTCTGTTTGGAAAACTAAGCAAATATTGAAAGGATTTTCATTTATCCTATTGCACATTGACATGTTAAATGCATAATAAAGTTTATTTAATATTTTGAATGCCACTAATCAAATTATTAAATGTATTTTTTAAGCTCTCACTACTCTTATAATTGATCTTTGAAGAAAATGCAGAAATTGATCGTGGCTATATTTTGTTGGTTGAACAGACTTGGTCTCTGCTGCATTGATAGTATCATCTTTGGCATCTCTCGTTCAGATACTGCAGTTCAAGATTCCATTTACTTCTTATGTACTAGGTTGTTCTCTTCTTTGCTATCTTCCCTTTCATTGCTACTAATGATTAAAATGAGATAGAAAATTTCATATTCTTGCACGATTGTTCATGATGTGGAAATGAGTAAGGTGCCCTTGTGGAAGATCATCAAGTAAAATACAAGGGAAAAAGGATAGAAGATAAGGCTATATGAATAAAAAAACGTTAAATATATATAATGTACAACATTAGACTTTAGCATGTACACAGCCACATGTTTTGCAAAGCACATGTACCATCCATTGTGCATGTACTTAAATACAAAGATTTGCAAATATACAGACATAGACATATGCACATGCATGTTTGTGTAATTGATGTATAATTTTATTTACCATACACGTGTGTCTCTATTTTATTATGTGCAATAATCAATAGATTCTGATTTATTATGAAAAAATTAAATGATAATCCATTTGTATTTTATTTATTAGCCTTTGAAGCTGGTTTTGTTTCAGTTCCAACCCAAGCAGTATATTTGGCTTGGTATTGTTGATGTGTTTTTTAGACACCTCTAACACAAAATAAAATACTAGAGTATTTTACCCTCTCTTGAACAAAATCACCTTAGATGCTAAATGTATGATCAACTAAGACAACTCCAAGGTTCCTAATATCAGTTCTTGACGTGTGGGTAACTCAATGGCGAATGTGATTCACTGTATGCACAAAGGGACTTACGTAATTGTATAGAAGACTCAAGTTTAATCTCTTATGAATGGAAGTAGGTTTGCCATGATTTTCAAATGACTTATGATTTTGCAAGATGAGCACTTGATCTATTTCTAACAAAGATTTTAAAATAAAATGCAAAAGAAAGGGTTTAGAGAGTTCTATTCTAATCCTATCTTAAACCTAGAATGCAAGAGATAGTGAATGACTCAATGAAATTCAACTAGACTCAGTCTTGTCAGAGATTAGAAAATCGCCTTAAACTTGCCAAACTCGACGAGTCCAAGCTCGAGACATGCTCGCCGAGTCTTTGGAGCTTGGACTCGAGCTCGACCGAGTCTGGTGTGCTGGTGAGTTTGGCATAAACTCGCCAAACTTTGTGAGTCTCGAGCCTCAAACTCGGTCGGCGGCAAGGTTAAAAAAAAGCAAAAAATAAACATTTTAAAAAGCTTTTCAACTTCTTTTTATTTGGTTATTTATCTCTAACCCCTAAAAGCGAACTTCATTTCATTCACTTGCAAAAATAGGAGTACAGTGAGTTGGGAAGAAAAACAAGGGTGCATAGAAAAAGCCCCAACAAGGAGGAAGCTCAAGTTTTCTTCAATTTATCACATTGGGGTAGCGTTGTGTTTGGATTTGGTGCATCAAGAGTTGGATAGGAAGAGTTTGCAGCTCATTTCAAGCTTGTTGTAAGAGGTAAGATTGTTTTTTTGAAGATTTTTTTGTTTCTTGTATGCAAAAATTTCATTTTCTATTCATTTATTTTGAAAGTTATACATTTTCTTCCAAAATATTTTGTATGTTTGTATGTAGTTGTACTATGTAGGGTTTGTAATTTTTTTTTAAAAAAAAAGTAGGGTTTGACAAACCCTACAATTTAAAAAAATAAATAAATTTACAAACCCTACCTTAGTTTTTTTGAATGTATGTAATAATTTCATTTTGTATTTGTAATGTTTTATTCCAACAAACTTCACTTTCTTATTTGCCTCAACTTCAAGTTTCACAAAACTATCCTACAATGTCTACTTCAGCTTCTAGACCCCCCATTAGAAAGGACCCCGCTTGGAAATATTACGAGGATTTTCTAGGGCAAGGAAAAGGGCAAACAAAATGTACATTTTGCAAAACAATATTCCATGAAGGTATATATAGACTGAAATACCATATTTCTGGTGTGTGTGGACATGATGGCGAACCATGCCTAAAAGCACTCCCTGAGGCCGTATGTGATTGTTATGTAATGGTTGAGGAAATTGAAAGGAAAAAGAAGCAAAAGGAGGATCGAGCAGCGATTGGGAGAGAGACAATTTTAGGAAGAGGGACACAATTAGGTTGTATTGGAGGCCCTTCTTCCTTACCTCCATATCGTCCCACTTAGTTTGCTACCGCTAGTGTTGGTGCTTCCGCTTCTACTTCTGTAAGTTGCAGTGCCACTGCCACTTCTCATGTTCCTAGCACTAGTAATTGTAGTGGGAGTGTTAGCATTGGACCTAGGATTCGTAAATCTAGGTTGGATACCTTCTTTGTGCCTCGCACTACTCTTGGGTCCCAACAGTCGCTTGAGAGCATGGGTTGGAACTAGGTCCATGATGCTGCTAAAATGGCTGTTGGTAGGTTTTGGGTCTACGACAGTGTTCCATTCTTTACAGTCAGGTGAATGTTTTATGTTTGATTGTTTTAATTTTTATACTTTGATTCTTCGTTTTATTTTTTCTTGTACAAAGTACATAGTACATACTTAATTTATTTCATTTAATTTATTTGTGACAGGTCTCCTTATTGGCAAGAAATGGTTGATGCCCTTACCATATGCAGGGCGGGGTTCAAAGCCCCTTCTGAGTCTGATTCGAGGGGACCCATTTTGACTCAATTGGTGAATGATGTGAAGAAGGAATTAGGTGAACAATGCTAGATATGGAGCACTAAAGGTTGCACCATCATGACGGATGGTTGGACAGATAGGAGAAATAAAACTCTCCTTAATTTTCTTGTTTCTTCTGCAGGTGATTGATTAATTTTAGTTTCATTTAGTCATTAATTTTTTATTTTTTATTTAATGATTTATTGAATGATCATTGATCTTGCTTTATTTTTTTATTTCAGGGGGCACCATTTTCATCAAGTCCATTGATGCTTCCGCCCATTGCAAGAATGCCACCTACCTATGTGAGCAGATAGAGGAGGTGATTGATGAGGTGGGTGAGGAGAACGTGGTATAGGTGGTGACCGACAATGCAACAAATTGTGTTGCTATAGGTAAACTTTTGATTACAAACTAATTTTGTTTACAAATTAATTACTATTTTGTAACTTCATTAATTATAATGCAACAAATTATGTTGCTGCAGGTAGACTATTGATGGAGAGGCACCCATCTATAGTTTGGACTCCATGTGCTGCCCATTGCATTGACCTCATGTTGGAGGATATTGGAAAACTCCCATGGGTCAAGAGATGTGTAGAAAGGGCGAGAAATGTGTGCAAATTTGTATATAATCATTCATGGTTGTTGGCTCACAGCAGAAGGAGTTAGCTCGTCCAGGATTCACAAGATTTGCCACAAACTTCATCACATTGCAGTCCATGCTTCGTTGTAAGTCGGCCTTGAGACGTATGATTGTTGGTGAGGAGTGGTCTTCCTCATCCTATGCTGCCACCCCTGCAGGGAAAGATATGGCAGACTGCATTTTTGATGAGTGAGACTTTTGGGTCCCTTGTGATGAGATAGTGAAGGTAAATTTTTTATAAATTCTACAATTCAACTTTTTGTTTTATAACTTATTCATCATATTCTCTTATTTGCTCATTTTTCTAAATTACACAATATTTTCAATTTTTTAGTTTGTTAAACCCTTGGTGGTTTTGTTGTGAGTTGCAGATGGAGAAAAGCCCGCAATGGGCTACATATATGAGGGCATGGATAGGGCGAAGGAGGGCATCAAATCTGTCTATGAAGGAGATGAGAGCAAGTATGGTCCCATTTGGGAGATCATTGATAGGAGATAGCACCATCAGCTTCATAGGCCCATCCATGCAACAACCTATTATCTGAATCCAACATTCCATTTTATCCCTTCTTTCAAAGCTGATGTGGAGGTCCTTGTTGTCGGGAAATATGTATATCTTATGTTTTGGTAGTAATGTTATTTGTTAGTCGTTAGTTAGCCGACGGGTAGGTAGTTGGAGTCACGACGATTGTGTCGCACCCCTTCAGCTGTTACATATTGTACTACTTGTGGGTATTGAAGGATGTGATGTTTACGAGAAATAATGCTATGGACATTGAGTGCATTCTGAGTCATTAATGGAAAACTTATTCTCATATTCATCTTGTACTTGCTTTTTTCATTTCTGCATTACTTCTGTACTCTTTTTGTTTACCCAGTGAGGGAAACATTTGGCGCTGTTGCTGATTTCAAACTTGGGAATGGGAGTAACCTGTATGGCACGACGATAATGGGCCAACCCCTGGATGAAGGGACAAGCACCCTTGAGGGACAAGAGCCGGAAGAATTGTTCGACGGAGAGAGAACACTAACGGTGGACTTCCGGTGCATCCTTCACGCAGCAATTGAAACCTACGTACGAAGGGAAGCCACGCAAGAAGACGTGCCTGAAAGCGCTGTGTGGTCTGCCCTATCAGTGAGCCCTACAGTGAACTAGTTGATGACCAACCTTCCCAATTTGCTGGCTCAAGCGTTTCTTGCTCTCCAGAACCGCCGAGAGGAAACCTATCGCGAAAACCGCCGTCAACAAATCATGCGGCAGTACGAGGAAGAGGAGCGTGATGAAACCCAACGAAGGACAAACAATCCCTGAACTGTGAATGGAGAAATAAAGAAGAACACTGTCATAGTCATAGGAATTATGTTAACATACATTGTATACAAGAGAATGAATGAATAAGGTGTTCTTGTTTTAAATGTGATATTTTGTTTCATCAGGCGGAATTTGAATTGATGCCCAATCTATTAAATAAGGACAAAAGTATAAAGGAATATGTGGAAGAAGTTGAAGCAACCCAACGAGCATTGATTGTCGAACAACAGGCCGAACGTAGGAGACGGTTAAAGGGAATTGCAGAGGAACTGAGCAGGAGGAACAACAAAAATGGCGACGGCCAAGTCTCAAATTTAATTGAAACCACACGGAAGCAACTGGGGGACCTTTCCCTCATGTCGGAAGAAATTGGTGACGGGAGTACGGTAGAACCGTACACACCATTCAGACGAGAGGACGAGACTAGGAAGGAGAAGGAGACCGAAACCGAGAACAGAGAAGTAGGAGATACTGGTGCAGCCGAAGGTGTCGGGAGGACACAGGGGCATGGTAGCAAAAGCAATCTGTTCGGGTCGGGCTCAGCCATCCCTGGTAGTCAAGGTAGTTTGGTGGGACCTAGCGGACCAGTTTCTGGAGTACTTGGCGATAGTGGACCTGGAGGGCCGATCTCGGGAGGTTCTGGAGGGCCGATCTCGGGAGGTTCTAGAGGGCAAGGCGGTGGTAGTGGACCTAGAGGGCGAATCCCGGGAGGTACGAACCTTGGAGGTTCCGGAGGGCAAGGTGCGCCGAAGGTAAGAAGCACGATGGCGGGCAAACAAAAGTTGCCCAAATTCAACGGAGATGGCAAAGATGACCCCGTACGACACTGCCGTATGTGTGAGACAATATGGTCAGCCAACGGAGTGGTTGACAAAATGGATTGGGTGGTGCAGTTCCCTGCCACCCTGAGAGGGGTAGCCATTGATTGGTACTCTGATGTGGATAAAGTAAAGGTGGGAACATGGGACGAACTACAGAAAGCTTTCGAGATGGAGTTTCGACTCCTTTGAGATGATAATGAGATCATGGCGGAGATACTAAGCACAAAGTAGGGAAAGCACGAGATAGTGCGAACATACAGCCGACGGTTAAAGGAGTTACTGGGGAAGATGGAGAACCAGCCGACTGACGGACTAAAGAAGAGATGGTTCGTGGAAGGGTTGCGGTCATCCCTGCGGAGAAAGATGAAAATTGTACCGCCCACCTCATACGATGATGCATACAACTGCGCGATGGATTTGGAAAGTGAAGGCAAAACATCGTGGAAGAAAAAGGACAAGTCCTCTGCAGAAGAGGAGTCCTTGGGAGAAAGCAACAGTGATGAATCATCAAGTAAGAAGGTGCAAGCTCTTCAAAAGGATATGCATCGTATGTTGAAGGAATTTAAGAACATGAAAGGAAGCACGAGTAAAAACGAAGACATGTGGTGCACGGAATGTAAGGAAGAAGGTCACACAAAAGGCACCTGCCCGAAGAAGGCATTCTGCGAAATTTGCCAAATGTTGGGACACGCCGTCAAAGAGTGTCCCTACAACATGAAAACAAAAGGGAACCAAGTATTCTTCGCGCAAGAGCAACCCTCACTGTCCGTAGCAGCGGGCTCCGCCTAGCTACAAGCCAATGCCACTGCATCATCTGGTGGTTATAGAGGTAACCGAAGAGGAGGGAGAGGTAACAACAACAACAATCGGAGCAAAATGCAGTATGACGCTAAGGGGCAGCCAATAATTCAATGTCGGGCCTGCAACCAATGGGGGCACTTCGCTTAGGAGTGCCAGAATACTGAAACCCCCCAGAGCTTGTGTAGATGGTGTAGCCTCGGTGATCACGATGACACAAAATGTCCTAAGCCGAGGGTGAATCTGCTCAATATTGAGAAGACGAGCGAAGACAAAGAAGTATTGGCGATCACTCGTGCGCAAGTGAAGAAGGCAACGTATCCCGACCCCCGCACAGAGAAGGAGAGATTGCGGGAGGCGAAGGCCGACATTGAACGGGAGATGGCGGCAGAAGGACAGATGAACACAGAGATGAGGAGTCCCTCAACCCGCATGAAAGCGGAAAAGAATATCATTGGGCAAGTCTTGCAGATGGAGGTGCCGATAAAGGTAAAAGACCTTCTAGACTCCATGCCACATTTGAGGACTGCTATCCTCAGCAATGTGCTAAGCACCGCACACGCACCTTCGAGTGCACCGCAGGTGGAGGTTCCCGTCAGCCCTACGACTGACTCGATGTTACTAGCCTTGAATAGTGGTAGACAGCCAGTTGTGGTAGAAATGGGCATCCTTGGGACCATTCTGAAGGACACTATTGTGGACGGGGGTGTTGGGGTGAATGTACTACCAGAAGAGACATGGAAGAGGCTGGGGAAACCCACCCTGTGGCCATCCACATTTAATCTGGTGGGAGCCAACCAACACGACATCAAGCCACTCGGCATATTGATGGCCCAGCAAGTGACAATTGGTACGCAACCCTTCCTGTTAGATTTTGTAGTTATTCCTCTGAAAAATAAAGGCTATGACGCCATCCTGGGGAGAGTGTGGTTGATCACCGCGAGGATGAACCATAACTGGAAGAAAAATACACTCTCCATGGAGAAGGGAGGGGAGAAATATATCATTGACCTACGGACCCAAGATGTTGGCGAAGATATCGCCTCTTCCGACTTGGACTCAGAGGACTCTAATAAATGGGAATGGGGTTTCGACGGAAGCAAAGGCAAGACCGTGATGGAGCCAACCAGTGAAGGGGTACTCGAATTGGAGGGATGTTCTGAAGATGAGGTGTGCTCACTCAACGGGCTCTTCCATTGGCAAATGGAGGACTACAAACTTTTTCAATGCAACATGTTGTAGATAGAGGAGCCCGCTGATCCGGAGGTCTTCCCTCCGGAATACAGAGAATATAAGGAGGGGGAAGCCCGAGTGGACGAGGCACCCGCACATCAGTTTGAGAAAGACAAGCCAATTCAATTTGAAGAGTCCAAGCTGAAGGCAACAAACCTGGGAAAGGAGGACCCATGGAATATATTAGTCGGGGATGACTGGGATCCGGTGCTGAAGGCAGCGGCCTTCAAAATAATTTCGGAGTTTAAAGACATCTTCGCATGTATAAAGACTTGAAGGGGGTACCTCTCGAACTTTGCGTGCACCGCATCTCGTTGGTACCCGGAGCCCAACCTGTACGAAAAAAACCGTACTCGATGAACTGCAACTATGCAGTGCGGGTGAACGAAGAGATAGAAAAAATGCTGGAGGCCAGTATCATTTTCAAAGTACAGACAAGTGAATGCGTGTCGCTCATAGTCATCTCATTAAAGAAGGAGGCTAACCAAATAAGGATTTGTGTGGACTTCCGGTGTCTCAATGCAATTACGATTAAAGACCCCTTCCCAATCCCGTTTACGGACAGCATACTAGAGGAGGTGGCCGGCCATGAGATGTACTCGTTTATGGATGGATTCTTCGGATATAACCAGATCTCAATCGCCGAGGAAGATAAACTGAAGACCACCTTCGTGGTCAAAGCTGGTGTCTATGCATACAACCGGATGCCATTCGGCCTATGCAATGCACCTGCAACATTCCAACGAATTATACTACACATATTTGAGAAGATGTTAGTAGGGAATTTTAAAGCCTTTCTTGACGACTGGTCCATCTATAGTGGGCAAGATACACATTTGGTAGCCCTCAGAGAGCGCATGGAGAGATGCCAAAGGGCAAGGCTGGCCCTTAATCCAAAAAAATGTCGATTTATGGTGCCACAAGGCAAATTGCTTGGGCACATTGTATGCAAAGCAGGTCTGAAGACGGACTCAGACAAAATACGAGTGATTGTGGAGATGGAGCCTCCTACGAATGTCATCGGGGTAAAGTCCTTCCTAGGCCATATCGGCTACTATAGGAGGTTCATAAAAAACTTTGCACAAATATTCCACCCTGTTAGGGTTTCAAGCAGATCCGAAGCAAATATGAACTAACAATCGTGTGCAGATTTAAATACAAAAGATAAAGAAATAAAACAGGACACAGATAACACAATGATTTAACGTGGTTCACCCAGAATGGGTTACGTCCACCATACACAGCCGTCCAATCTTTCTTATTATCTAGCAAAAACAGTACATCAACCTTACAATGCCTTAAGCATCCCAGCCGCTTATAACATGCATTTTAGGGCAAAAACAAAGTTGGCCTTTTTAGGGTTTTATTACAATGTCAGTTTTCATCAACAAAAAAAAAAAAATACCCAAAATTTTTTTTGCTTCGGATCTGCTAAGTGTACAGTACTTTGCTGATCAGTGACCACATTTCAACAGGACAAGCTTACTTGCAAGGGTGAGCCATACACCTGGGGGACCCCGGAGAGTGAAGCATTTGAGGAACTGAGGACGAGGCTGGTAGCTGCCCCCATCCTCGCTTACCCCAACTGGGATAGGGAGTTCCATGTCCATGTGGACGCTTCAAACTTTTCGATTGGTGCCATACTGGCCCAAGTGGGAGATCACGGGTTGGATCATCCCGTCTATTTTGCTAGTAGACTGTTATCCAAAGCGGAGAAAAATTACAGCACAACAGAATGGGAGGCATTGGGGATGATCTATGCGGTGCAAAAATTCAGACACTACCTATTGGCGACACCGTTCACATTCTATGTAGACCATCAAGCCCTCATGTACTTGGTCAACAAGCCGATAATTCAGGGAAGGATTAGTCGATGGCTACTCTTGCTGCAAGAGTTTACGTTCGCCATTATCGTGCGGCCTAGGAAAAGCCATGTGATAGCGAACCAATTATCACACATAAAGTCAGGAGAACCAGCGGAAGGGGCGAACGATGATTTTCCAGATGCCCACTTATTCCAAATTGCTGCATTGCCACCATGGTACACGACCATCGGGGAGTATCTTTCTACTTCAGTCTTTCCGCTAGGCATGCTGCCAGCAGAACGAAGGAAACTGGTTTTACGAAGTCGAACATTCCAGTTGATCAATTGATTGTTATATAAGATGGGACCGTCTCAAATACTCAGAAGATGTGTGATGGAGGAGGAGGTGCCAGGAGTTCTCCGAGAGGCGCATGAAGGGCTGGCGGGGGGACACATGGGACCGGACGCTACTGCACGAAAGGTGCTACTCGCGGGCTTGTGGTGGTCCACGCTATATAATGATGCCTGAGAATGGGGTGTTGGTTGTGACACGTGCCAAAGGGTTGGGAAACCATTGAAGCGAGACTTTATGCCGCTCAACCCCTTGCACGCGTAGGAATTATTTGAACGATGGGGGTTGGACTTTGTCGGACCACTCAAAGTCAGCCGTGCTAGGCGGTGCAGATACATCGTGGTAGCGACGAAATATTTCACTAAGTGGGTGGAAGCACGGGCCCTACCCGATAACTCGGTGGTGAGTACAGCCAAATTTATTTATGAGCAAATCATTACTCGTTATGCTATCCCCATGCAGTTGACGAGTGACAGAGGTGGCCATTTTGTCAACCATGTTATTAAGTTGCTCACGACAGAATTTAAGATCTTCCATTCTCTGTCGAGTCCTTACTACCCTCGAGCCAACGGGCAGGTAGAGGCCACGAACAAGATCCTTGTAGGAGTCATTTATAAGTCGTGTGGGGTCGAAGGGGAAGATTGGGAAGAGAAGTTACCCTCCGTGTTGTGGGCTTACCGCACGACGTACAAAGTGACTATGGGACAAATGCCCTTCCAACTTATGTATGGGCAGGAAGCAGTGGTGCCCGTCAAATTCATGGTACCGAGTCTTCTTATTGCAATAGAAAATAAACTCGGTGATATGAAGAGCCTGAGGGAGCGACTTTATGCTTTGAATAAACTTGATAAAAAGCGGATGATGGCTCAGTGGGCAACTGAGACAATGCAGTAGAGGAGGAAGTTGTGGCACGATAAGCATCTAAAGCGAATGAAGTTCACCCCAGGACAACTCGTGTTGAAATATAATGGGCGAAATGAAATTAAACCTGGAAAATTTAAAGTGAGGTGGCTAGGACATTACAAAGTTCGCGAAGTCATAGCAAATGGATCGGTTTGATTGTGGACATTGGATGGCCGCGAAGTGACCGAAGCCGTGAACGGGTCCAAATTGAAGGTTTACCACGAACGGAGGGAACCTAGACCCTCCAATCAGGGTGTTTGAAAGTATTTTGAAAAAAAAACAAAGCAAAAAAAAAAACAAAAACAAACCACGATGGAATCACCGTGCGGTGGCAACACCGACGGTGGAACCACTGCGCGATGGCAACACCAACAATGGGAGCACCGATGGTGGCACCACCGTGCGGTGGCAACACCGACGGTGGGAGCACCGACGGTGGAACCACCGTGCGGTGGCAACACTGACGATGGGGCCATCGATGGTGGAACCACCGTGTGGTGGCAACACCGATGGTGGGACCACCGTGTGGTGGATACCGCCGTCGCAAGGCATAAAGGCGCCGTTGCAAGTCATAAAGGCAGCCCGCATAAAAACGCAGCCCTAGCCCAACCCACCCCACACGCAATCTGCCCAACAACGCAACGTCCACGCAAGCACAGGGCAGGCACATGCAAAGCATACATAGCCATCCAGGAGGTTGTTAAGGTGGTTATGCAGGTGTTTCACGACCGTATGGCTATAACCAGAAATCAGTTCCACGAGAAATTAATGGAGTCGGCTGGGAAACGGAGTTGGAAAAAGCAGTTGCAGGCTTCCTCTAGTGGCAGCCAGATGGATAAAAATACCAGGGTCCTGTCGTCAGGCGTGCGTGTTGCAGGCAACACAATGGATGCCAGCGCAAGTCAGAAGAAAAAGCAAAAAACTCCACAACCTGCGAGAAGTGGAAAAAATACATTGACTCCTCAGAATATCACCTTCGAGGGACTGAACGGGTCTGAATGTAGGAAATGGTGGTAGGACACACCCAACGATGATTTGGTGAAGCAGAACCTTCGTAAGTCAGGAGTGGAGTGGGCTATCTGAATGCCCATCTTTCCTATTCGAGAGTATGAGGGTGCCCTACGGTTCATGGTGGACACCTTTGACAGACACACACAGACGAGTACTTTTGAGTATCTCGGGAGGGATGTCGCCATATCCTTCAAAGCTGTGGACTTTACCAGTGTGTTCGACATCCAAGGCAGACAGGGCAGGAAAATTGAGTTGAAGGCTAAGAAGATGAAGCGTGAGGAGAAAGAATATTGGATTAAATTAGTATCTAGAAACTTGATGATAGCGGAGCTAGACAGCGTGGCTGATGCCACGAAGGGACGAGGAATACGCAAGACCTTTGTTGCAGAGGGCCACTGGCGATGCATAATGGATGTCATTAAGAGCAGGTTGATGGGATCTGGTAGGGCATCGGACATTGCCCTCCCTCAGATTATGCTCATGAACAGGCTTATGAACGACATTGTGTACGATTGGGTTGCGTTGCTAGCAGAGAGAATGTGCGAGTTCTTGACGATGCAGCATCGCACGTTTTATATGCCCCATTATGCCATAGGACTGTTCTTGGAGGCCATGCGAGAAGCAGTGCCGGAGGCAGAGTTGGAGGTACGGCCGCAAGGACCGTTGGCCGTAGGCGAGCCTCCTATCATGTATTGGAGACACCTTGACATTGGGCACTCTTCCGCGAAGTGGAAATGGATGGTAGATACGGCCTCACGGGAACTTGATAGTGGGAGGGAGACTTCCAGTAGTACAGAGGATTCGGAAACGGAGGATGAGGAGGATGATAGCAGCAGGGTGATGGAGGAGAGGGTCCTTTTTGCCCTACTCTTGCTATCGATGGGCATACCTGTGATGTCATCTGGAGTAGGAGGCACCTCTATTCCGGCATTTGGGCAGAGCCGCACGCCAGTTGCACTTGGCCCTATCCAGCAGCAGGTAGCATCACCTCAGCAGGGTTGAGCACCACCTTCAGGACCGGCCTCGGCCACGGAGGCACTTACCGAAGACATGGCAGAGTTGTGTACAGATGGTTCGCCGCATCGAGTAGTGGTAGATGAGGAGCAGGGACTGAGGGAGGTGGTTGATACGGAGCCTCAAGTGCGGTTGGATGTTGTTGGACCTGAGATAGTGGTGACCGTTTCTGCCTCCTTGTTGGAGGAGCCCATGGCTATGGCGACACACACTCCGGTCGTAGAGATGCAGAGAGTCTCGGGGATCCCTAATACAGACCCGTTGGTAGTGGCTATGGAGAGCTGGTTGACTCAGCGATTTCAGATGACAGTGGTACCACCGGTGGGAGCTGCTGTATTCTCACCTTGTCGAGTGACTCCAGCTGAGGTAGTAGACTTGGACGATTCATCTGGTGAGGCGCATGTACTAGCCTTTGGGAACGAGGCTGGAGAGGTCGTCTATGCCATCCAGGAGCCGGGGGATACTACACCTCTAGTGGCGGAGGAGGTACCTTCATGCCAGTAGGATGCGGCAGTATCGGTTCCAACAGAGACTTTTGAGTTACCCCTTGGCACTCTTACACACATGCCATTTCCATCACAGTCATAGCCTTCGGAGCAGGAGGGGGAGGACATTGAGGCCTATTTAGTTGACATGGTGACGAGGGGTAGGCGAGTGGTGGCCACGACCTAGATGCGAGCATTACAACAGGTCGTGGTGGAGTTAGAGAGGGTCCTATAGTTTATGCGGGTGGGCTGCCCCGCAGCCTTTGCGACATGCTTTGACTCTTCGGGATGGCCGACTACTCAGACGGATGAGATGCTGCAGGCTTGGATTATGCGTGAGCCCATTGTGGAGAATCGGGTGATGGCAGTCGTCTAAGAGATTGAGTAGGTCTACCGAGACGCCTATTATGCATTAAGGCGTACACAACATGAGTTTGCAGTCCGCGAGGCTACTCGAGTCGAGTTGGAGAGGGATGTGGCTAGTCAGCAGGCCTCGTGGGCAACAGAGAGGGCACAGTAGTCACTGCCGAGAGGAGCCTGTTGCAGACTCGATTGGTTTGTATGATGGAGACAGCGGATACGAAAGAGGAGTTATTGGAAGCCGCGCATATGGTGAAGACGGCTTTGGAGAAAGTGTTGGTGGCGGAGCGTGATGTGACTTCACGTACTCAACAGGTACTCTTTCTGTTTACCCAGTGAGGCAAGCAGTCCTTAAAGGGCTATACACGATCATGGAGAAGATGGCACCTGTTGGTACTACTCATACATAGCTTATTCGAGAGCTACACTTGTTCTCAAATGCACAAGGGGAGACCTTCTCTCGTCCTATCTCTAGAGAAAGTAGGACAACTATGATGCCAGGTAAAAATAAATTGTAAGGCTTAATTTTAGTTTTATTGTATATTGTTAAATGAGTTTATTAGTGAGATTGATTTTATTTATTTTTCTCATTTCAAACTTAGATAATAGGTGGAGCTTTTTTAGCCCAATGACACCAAATATTCAAAAGTTGGCCATTCGCATCTTGAGCCAACCATTAAGCGCATCTGGTTGTGAGCGCAATTGGAGTATGTTTGAGCACATACACTCCAAGAGGCACAATAGATTATCTGTGGAGAAGATGAATGATCTCGTCTTTGTTCACTACAACCTCCGCCTGAGAATGAGATAGAATGCATTAGCTAACAACTCTTCTATCATTCTAGATGAGGCTGATCCTAATGCAGAGTGGGCCACTGAGATAAATCCTACGGCTGTCTTTAGTTATGATGACACTGATTGGATCGACCAGGTAGATATAGAGGCTGAGGCTATAGCCATGGCAGAGGAGGAGCGGAGAGCACAAACAGAGACAGGAGATTCATAGGCAAATATTGATAGTGACACAAATGTTCCTGATGTTGGTGAGCATGGCATGGTGTCATGGGGAGCGGCTATGGTTGCTGAATCATCCAGGCCTTCGTAGGGGGCTGGGGCCAGAGGGTGCACGCTCCTCTGAGTCATAGGCTTGTAGTTGTATTTACCTTTGGTATTTGTGTGGAACATTTGATGATGATCATATGATGACATGGATTTTTTATTCCTTGAGTTTTGTAATATTGTATACATTTGACAATATTTATATATCTATGTTTGTTATTTCCTTTAGCTACAATTTGCGTTTATGCTTATGTTATTGATGTATACTTGTGTATGTAATCAAATGAGTTGAGTTTGATGATGTTATTGTGTTTGTAAGGTGTATTCAATAAAGGGTGCATGAAACAAGTTTTAAATCTTTAAAAATATCTAAATTTCTGGAGTTTTTCACTTTCCCGAGTCCAACAGAGTTTGAAGCCGAGTCTGACTCTGAGTCCCAATTTTGAGTCTGAGTCGGCCTTGTCGAGTTCAAGCCGAGTTTGAGTCCCGTTTCTTTGGTCTTGTCATACAATAATGTAATGTCCCCAATTTTTAGCCGCTAGGCTAATAGGAGCTATAAGGATAAATTAATTAAATTAATTTCTTATAAAGTCATTAAGTATAAAAATAAAATATTAATTATAAAGTCACTTAATAAAATAAATAAAGTGTACCTACCCTCTTCTAGAAGCTTCTCATGATGGGTTATGAAAAAAGTTAAATAGAAGAGGGTAAGTGAAGGAAGGCAGACTGGAATTGTGAATTGTTGATTGAATTGGTTTGGTAGAACCAAGTTGGTGTTTGCAGACTAAGGGTCTTTGGGAATGAAAACTCCCAATTGATCGCATAACTGAGGAGGTGAAAGACCCTCTGAAGGGTTGCATTGTGAGTGAGGAGCACTCAGTTTCTCACATTGAGCTTAAGGAGGATTTACATTAACTATAACAGCTGGTGTATTGCTTCAGATTGCATTAGCCACGATTTTGATAATTAGTGGGTTGGTGAATACACATCTCTGTATTAGAGACCAGCGATATTGCCTATGAAGGAAGGCAATGCCATTATGAAGACTGAGAAGTGAGATCGAGTTGTAGATGGATATCAATGTTGCGCTGACCTTCCAAACCCACGACTTGGCTTATTGTTCATTGTTGGTGCCTCGAATCACAAGTTGTCTGTCAGCGATTTGATCTTAGGAAGAAGCTGATTTATTTGGTTATTGTTTGAGGGCAGATCGAGCTATATTGCTGACATACTTCAGACTGATGCAGACCTCTCCAAACCCTCGATCTGGCTTATTACTCACAATTGGTGCAACGAATCACAAGTTATAAGGCAGAGATTTCAGTTAGGGAGCAGGGCGATCCCTTTGAGGCAATTTGGAATGAACTTTGGTGTCAACACAGTCCCAAATCAGTGGTCTGATCAGAGTCCAGACGGACCTTTGTATAGCAGAAACCCATCGATTTGGGTGATATCACTTGGTATGAGCCTTGAGACACCTTGATTAGTAAAGCGCTTTCATTAGGAGGTGAGACCGATCAGCTTGGGGGTAGTCAGGAGCCTATTTGCTGCCATCTACATCGACATCTCATATTTCCATTGTCAGTTACAGGTCGATCTAGAATGAGTTACGATTTGCATCTTGGAGGAGGATTCAGCTTGTCTCTTCATCACATCCCCTAGGCGATCTCTCTTATCAGTTGAGGCGAACAATTTGAGGGTGTTTGGAGGTGAATTCAGCTATCATCTTTGAGATCTCAGTCTGAATATTATAGCAGCAGGGACGGCTTTCAGTGGTGAATCCGGTTGGGGATATTTGTATGCAGATTACCTTGGCTTCTCAGTCCATATTCACAGCAGCAGAGGCTGGCCTAAGGGAGGCTCGATTTGGCATAAGGAAGGAGTCAAAGTCATCAACCATATATGATCCTTGAAGGCGTCTTGAACCAGGTTTTTAATCCACTTGCTTTCTTTAAGAATTTTCAGTATATATGTCAGGGCATGACTGCAGTCCCAAGTCCTCAGAAGATCGAAATGTCAGTCCGTGTATTCATTTATCAGCTGCCTATAGTTTGTCATTAGGCTATCATATGAAATGTAATTTGATTTACTATATGAATAAGAAGACCGTTTGGAGTTTGCATTATACTCCATTGTCTTTTCGGGGGATGCGTACCAACTGTTTGACAGAATGACAGCAATAATATATGTCTGATTACAAGTTCTATTTGCTTCTTAATTACTTGTGATTGTTGTCCAAACATTTCTATGATATTATCTTTCCATGGTGAATGTCGTTACATGAAGAATCAGTATTAGATGTCCCTGATATCTACCTAGAACTAAGGACAGCAAGCTAAACCATGACAGTCAAGTGTTCGATGAAATGTGTAAGTGAAGAATATTAAGATTTTAAATCAGAACTTAGCCAGGGACATTACAGATGAACAACTCAACACAAGCTTAGTGCAATCTTCTAAGGTATTCAATTGATATTCAAATTCAATCTCACAACACTAACACCATCCATTGATCAATATCAATTTGCAAGTAGAATTAAAGTTAAGCTCAAATTGGATTCCAGCTGACCACAAAAGGCAAATTTACAATCAGCAAATAGCTAGCTGTATGGATAAAACGAATTTCATACATATTCACACAACAATTTCTTTCATTCAACTACAAACACTTAACAAATTTTTAAACTAAATTTGGAGGTAAGAGAACCACACAATGTTTCAAAATCTCATAAAAATCACCAAGTTCAATGATTAAATTCAATTTGGCAACATATAAGTGACAATTCTAAAAATCTCCCTTACAAATGAGAGGAGAAGAGGTTTATATAGAGTCCCAAACTGAAATGAAGGGCCAAGATCATGCCAACATTGCCCTAATTAGGGTTTACATGAAAAAAGTGGAATCATGAAACTCGAGAAATGAGGTCTAATGGTGTAACGTCCCCTTCTCAGTGGTGAGAAGTTCAGTTGGCCATTAGCCTATTTCGGAGACCCGTAGGCTAATTGCAAACAAAAATTAGGGTTTCCAACTTTTGTGGAGGTCTGCATGAGCCGTATGATGATTGACTAATTGGAATTCTATGATTCAGACTGTGGATTTCTTCTAGGTTTTCTGAGAGCTTCGCAAAGTTGTGACATACATTCAGTTCTGGGAAGTTTTTAGAAACTATTTTTAGTAAGTTGATGGCAGTCGTCAGGGTTTCTAGGTTTTTTTGGGTTTTCTGAGCTCATCCACAGGGTTTGAAGAGGAAACTTTTTGGAGTTGTTTTAAGGACTTACTATTTTTAGTGTAAAGTGGAAAATTGAACCCTAGTGACTCCCCACCTAGGATAGAGAAAGGAAGTCACTAGGATGATTTTCACTTGGGGGAACTTTACATTCAAAAGATGGGCTTGAATCCACTAGATCCAAATCCAAGGAAGGCAAGGATATGAATTCCAAGTGGATTGCAAGGGTTGAAGTGTGTTTTGCCCTCTTTTGTAAATAGGAAAGTTGAGTTGTTGACTATGTGGAACAAAGAGAGAAAATGAGTGAAATGAGGAGCTACCGGTTTGGGATCGCGCTATAACTTCAGATTTGAGTTAATTAGATTGATAAGAATCTGCCAAAAGTCGTTAGGACCATGGCGAAAGTGTACATGGTCCTCCGACAAATCTGCAAAACGAAAAAGGTTTCTCTGTCTCTACAAGTGAAGCCCAAACTTGCAATTACAGCTGTGCACCTGCAACCTACACACATAAAAGAAGGGGTGAAGGGTTGTGGATAGGGGTTTGCCTTAGTCAAACCTCGGTTGAGGAATCAATCTTGAAAGAAAGTAATTTCAAATGCTGAAATGTAAATAATGGAATTGTATACCTTGTAAATCTGCAATTTGTCGATGATAATTGCTTTTCTTCTTGGATGTAATCACAAGTGTTGCATGAAATGGCATGTAACATGACAAGACCCTAACACACACACATGCTTGCAAATGAATGTTGTAATATTGCTCCAATGGAGGAATGAAGAAGACTTGAATGCTTGAATGCTTGATAATGAAGACCCTTCGCTTGAACTTCGCCTATTATCCTTATCTTGCTCATGTATCGCCCTCTTCAAATGAGGGAACTGAAACTCCTTTTATACATGCCTCAAGGATTAATTCTCAATAACTGAAGGCCGACAAAGAAGAATTGCAAACCCCGAAGGTAAAATTATGCATAGGGGACCGGGCGGACCCATCATAGGGCCACTCTAAGAGGTGAGGATAGGGGCGCCACACCCTTGTTCTCCCCTATTTTGGGGCCCGGACAGGGTCTGGAGGCAGGAACAGGTCCTGAGCAAGGAAGAACCCAAGGGTGAACGTGCAGAAAGGGGTCTTGGCTAGGAAGGAGGATGTCGTCGCCAAGGTGAGGACTTCAAATGTGGTTAAAATTGCTAGGGTTGCAATTTTATGACACTACATTTAGCCCCCACTTTAGCGGGAGTACAATTTATGCCAATACTGCCGGTAAATTAGAAGAAATAGAGATGAAGATGAGAGATGTAGAGCAATACCACAAGGAGTATAAGACATCACTAATCTTGAGGAACAAAAGCCCCCAATCCTAGGATCTTAACTCACTCAAACATATGCAAGAGCACACAAAACAAAAAGGAACAAGATGCACAAAACAAAAACAAAGCGCAAAAGACACACGTCAAAAACAAGACACAAGACGACAAACCAACTAGCCGAAGAGACCTTGATACTCAGATGTCTCAACAACTAATCAAGACACAAAGACCAATGCCATCACACAAACACAAGCGATCACATAAAAGAGCAAAGCTGACATCATCCATGAACCATCAATAGCAAAAATATGGGTTCATGAGAGGGAGAAAGAGGACATGAATACATACTTTGATGATCCATGAGAACAAAGGCGAACAAGAGAGAAACCATGGGCATCTCGCCCCTAAAACTAGGTGATCCATGGAGAGGACATGGAAATCTAGCCCCCAGAGTCTGTCTGGGTGATCCATGTAAGGGAGGAGAGTGAGAACACCGTTAGTTACACCCAACCTCAAGTGCGTGTGTGCAAGTGAGGTTCGAAGTGCCTCTGTAATATCCCCTTCTCCGTAGTGGTACGTTCAGCTGGCCGTTATCCTAGTTCGGAGGCCCGTAGGCTAGTCGGGAGCATAAATCAGGGTTTCCTATTTTCTAGGAGGATTCTTTGGTGTTTTCAGGGGGTATATGTGGGAGTTTGATAGTTTGGATTCTGGATTCCTTCTGGGTTTTTAGAGAGCTTCAGGATGGTTCAACATGCATCTGCATAGGGTGACTTTTTCCAGACTTACTATTCTTAGTAAGTGCGACGACTGCTCAGAATGTGGTTAAAATTACTTTGGAAACACTTACTGTTTTTAGCAGTATGCTAATTTTAGTAAGTACTATTTTTAGCATTTCTATTTTTAGCAGGATGTCAGCAGGCCTGTTCAGATTGCTATTTCTGGCAGGTCAGTTTGAGTAGTTGGTCTTTTAGCATTTTTTGGTACTATTCTTGGCAAAGATTCTGTAGCTCAGCTCAGTGGCTATTTCTAGTAGTATTATTTTGGCAGGATCCTGTATTCACTCAGATGACTAGTTTTAGCAGTTTAGTTCAGAACCCCAAATTAGTTCAGTTTTGGTGATTTCCAGCACTTTAGTCTCCGACTCAATTTGACAATAATCAGTATTTGAGAATTAATACCTTAGGCATTAGGTATTAATATTTGATTATTTTATGAATGGACGACTTAGGAAGGGAGAAAATATTAATTTTATCCTAAGTCTATTTGGGCGAAATTTGCATATGACTTCAAGGGGGTCATCATGGTGTTAATAATTAAATTATAACTCAAGGCAAATGGGGTGATTTTCTAATTATATTGCCTTAATAATATTTTTATTTGGAAGTCATAGTTGGGCGCCCATTTTACACTATTTTATGACACATATTTATTAAAAAGGGTGATTTGGGTGAATGTGAATTGGGCGAACTTGTGCAAGGAAACGAAATGAAATGCAATGCCAAATGTGGATGAAATGGAGTGGCATTTGGTTTGGGCGTATTTGGAGTTTATTTGAATTTGAATTTGAATTTGGTTGACAAAAAGTTATAAATAAGTGACTTGGGCTCTCATTTTGGTATGTCAGACAATTTACACTGTTATGCTATCGGATTAACTCCAGACAATCTTCGAGGGTGAATACCTCCTAGGGCTCTTGACAGACTTCGAGTGTGAGACATCACTCCTAGCTGTGATTGGATCTTCTGAATGTGTGGTTCGATTTTAGTGTGCAATTCCAATGGAGGGAAGTTTGTTGCTGATGGAGAAAATGTCTCAGCCAATACCAAATCATTTAGGGATAAATTTTTGACAAATGAAGAAGTTGGTGAAGGTAAATCAGATCAGGTCAATAAAATGGACCACCTCTTAGCTGAATATGGTGCCTTGAGTGAACCGAGAAAAAATAACATGACCTGCACTAAATATTGTTGTCTAAAATCAAAATGTGGACATAGGAGGAAAGGTTATGATGAAAGGAAGGACATTCAACATCGCTCGGAAAAATTACAATGCCCAATTTTGATGGAACAAGTAGTACCATAGCTAGGTTGTGGTTTCAAAAAATTGACATGTACTTCTCATTGAATCCAATGACGGAGGAAGAGGACATCAAGTTTGTTACTCTACATTTGGAAGGAGTAGCTCACGAGTGGTGGTACCACGGATTAGTGACTCAAGGACATGACTCAGTTTCCACCATAGAAGAATTTAGTCAAAGGTTGATTGAGAGATTTGATAGGATAGACTCATAAGTGTATTTTAGGAATCTAGCCCAATTGAGGCAAGAAGGAAAGGTGGAGGATTATGTAGTTGAGTTCTAAAAACTTGCTATAATGGTGCCCGATGTGACAAATAGGAGACCGCTAGTGCTCTTTGTTGAGGGATTAGTTGAGCCCCTCAAAGGGTTACTCAAAGCCTTAAAACACTACAACTTTCCAAGAAGCCATCACAACAACTCTCAACTTAGAGGATTCAGTGGCAAGGGACAACTTCAGTGGTAAGAGGATAGCCCCACCTATGCAGTCCAAGAGGCTTTTTCAAAGACGTTCAATACCCCAAGGATGTCTACAACAAAGACAAAGCAAATCGTTGTAAGTAGAAAATGTCTACAACAAAGACAGAGCAAATCGTTGTAAGTAGAAACGAATTGAGGAGAAGTTATGTTTCTCATGCAAGGAACCGTGGCAGCCGGGGCATCGATGTTTAGGAAAAGGGCAAGTGCATTACATTGAGGTAATCTCTGATGATGATACGGAAAGTGAAGAAGTTGGTTCTGGAAACGAAACAAAAAATATTGAAGCACTTGGAGGCACATTTACAGCTCTCACAAGAGAACCATGTTATAGTGTGTTTTGCATAAAAGAGCTCTTAAAAGGACAAGGACTGATCATTCTTATTGATAGTGGAGCCACTTATAATAATGTTAATGAGGAAGTGGTAAAGAGGCTTGGTCTGAACATAGTTCCAATTGAAGGGTTTGATGTGAAGGTAGCTAGTGGAACAACTCTCTCATGTACTTAGAAGGTACCCCAGATGGAGTTGGCAATGGGGGAATATAAATTGAAGGATGATATTTATGTGATTGACATGGATATGGAAGTAGTTTTGGGATGTCAATGGCTTTATGCAATTGACAAATATGAGACCAACCATCGAAAAATGGAGAACTCTTTCCAACACAATGGGAAAAGGGTAGTGTTACATGGGTTATCCAACAAAGGGACAATGGAAATATCAGCCGAAAGGATGGAACGAGTTTTCCGTAAGGGACAAGTAGCATGGGCAGCGAAATGCCTCATCACCAATACAAGTGTTGCTACAAAAGGAGGTGTTACCAATGTGCAGATCCAATCTATCCTAGATAAGTATAACCAACTGTTCAAAGACATTCCCGAAGGACTGCCCGCTACTAGGGGTTCCCAACACATTATTGACCTTGAAGAAGGGGCAAAACCACTGATGATCACTCCATACCACCATCCAAAGGTGGACAAAGACTAAATTGAAAAGGCAATCAAAGAACTATCGGATATGGGGCATATAAGGCCTAGTTCCAATCCTTTCTTTGTCTTTGCCAAAGGATGTGCACTTGTAGATTGTTTCCTAGGTTTGCTTTTGCTTGATCTTCAATATATGCCAATACTTGTGCCTCTACAAGAAGGCCTTTACCTTTTGTCTTTCTTGGACAATTTTTGATGCCTTTTTGAGGGATAAAGCACAAATGTGCTTTTAATGGACTGAATGAGCTCTTATATGGTTGTTTGCAATGAGAACAAATTCAAAGAATATCTCCTCCACCTCGAAGTGTTCTACCATTTCCACATATTTCCAAAGGGGAGAGTGTGGATTTGTGTTAAAGTGAGGTTTGCTCCTAGTGCTAGAAGCTCTTTCCATTCTATAAATGACATGGATAGGCACAAAGCCACAAACCAAAATTAAAAAATAAAACAAAACTATGGAGTTCATTTCAATTTGTGAAAAAGATGCAAGGAAAAAAAAAGGCCAAAAACCAACAAAAACCTACCTCTTTTTTTGAAATTTTCCTCTTCAATGTCTATGAGAACGAATCGACACTTGCAATCATGTAGGAGTAGCACAAGGACTGGCTAGGAACAAGAAACAATCAATCTTCAACTCTCCTTTAGCAATGGCAAGAAAAAAGCAAAGTTCAACAATGGAGCAAAATGTTTTTTTTTCATTCTATTGTGCAAAGCGAAATAGGTTTTCCCTTTTTGGTGTTTTTAGAGGTCAAATTAGGGTCAGGGGGTCGGATTTTCTTTTTTGGCAAAAAAACAATTAACAAAAGTCAACAAAATCTCTTGGCGTGAAATTCTTTGTGTTTGGCAAAATACTCCGTAGTTCTCCCTGGGTTTGCCCAGGTTCAACAGTGTCGAACCTATAGGTTGTGGGCTAGACCCTGTTCAAACCTACAAGGAATCGGATTCAATTTGAACTAGATCGGGACCTGTTGTGACATTTTCACACATCACCCTATTGCAAATGGGGATCCCCCTTTTTTTGCTTTTAAGAGTAGGGTTTTGGTGTCTTAGGGTTTTGTCTCCAGTCTCTAGCCTCTGCAAATGAGTCAATTTTTTTGAAAATTTGGAGGAGTCATCAAAATCGATAAGGAGAGGGAATGGTTGAAAGAGCATTCTGATGCTACGAATGGGCTCAAATAGGTCGAAGGAGTAAGAATGTAATTTTTCTAGATCAATTTTGATAACTTACTATTTTTTAGGAAATTTTGCTTTTTTCTTTCTAAAAATAGAAAGTTGTTTTTTGCTTTTTCCAAGGTCATGGATGGTTTCCGGGTCAGAAGAAGTGTCAAGTTAGAAGAATGCATCTAGAAAAAATCAAGTGTGAAATGGTTTTCAAAACTAAAGGATAATTTCCAGAACCTAGTTTGAAAATCATGAGGAAATGGTTGTCTGGAGTCAAGATTGTTCAAAGATCACTTGTCCATGGTGCAAATTTCCAGTCGATGATGAACTTCGCCCATGGCAAGTGAGAAAAAGTTCCCTGTTCCATGATGGAACCCTGTAATAACCCCGACAATTTTTTATTTTATTTTTTCAATAAGATTACAATGCAAACACAATAACCCGTTAAGGTTAGAGAAATAAGCCAAAACAACTGAAAGGGAACCGTTCCACCTTTTCTTCACCGAGAGCCCAATCTGGGAGGGTGAGAGCATATGGTGTTCAGGGGATCGTTAGCACCATAAACTAAACTGAAATTTCAATGCATGGGTGGCAAGCCAACCCTTTTTGCTTATCCAACAGGATAGAAACTAAACTACTTGGCGGTGAACCAGCCAAGGAAAGAACAAGGAAATTCAACACAATCACTCTACCGCTTATGCAGTGGGAGGACTTACACAAAAACTATCACTCTACCGCATATTTCAGCGGGAGGACAATTACATAAAAACTATCACTCTATTGCATATTTCAGTGGGAGGACAATTACATAAAAACTATCACTCTACTGCATATTTCAGCAGGAGGACAATATCACTCAACCACTTACTCAGTGGGAGGACAAAAATTACAAAAACTGTATTACAAACAAGAAGGCGGCTAAGCCAGCCTCTTCCATTGTGTAGTGGGAAAGCAACACTCTAGAAATGGTTAGTAGTATTACTACTTAACCTTACAATATAGAATAAGAAGATTATAAATGATGTCCAATACAGATTACAATAATAAACAACTATCAAAATAACTTCTAGTAAGCCACTACTGCTGAACCAAATCTTAAAGTCAGAAACACACAACTCTAACTTCAATTGGCAACACCAAAATGATCATAACACAGTCAAAACTAAACGGAATCATGCCAAATCAAATGCAAATGATAGATAGAACCTGAACGATGGCACAATGATCACAAAATTTGCACTTCGGACACTTTAACACAACGGCACACATCCCAATGCAGCAGGGAGGGGGGGCACCACAGCAGCAAAATTCAACCAGCAGGAGAAAATTCATTTCAACACATTTTCACCTGCTCTTTTGAGGAATTCATCGCCCAAGGTATAGCCAGAGATTGCATCAATACCCACAAAAAGTTATTCAATTAACATGGAGCAACGAGCAAAAGATTGTTTCAGCTTGGACGCCACAAGAACAACCCAATCACACCAATAGAACTGGAAGTAATAGCAGACCAGCAAAACCACACTCCAAAACACTCTCTAACAATACTATGAATACACGAAAACAGCTAGGTACTGTCTCTCAAGTACGGTATGTTTTCTCCAAGATAACCAAATGAGAGGCCAAGCACCTGTATTTATAGATTTTTCCCTCTAAAATTCGAATGCAAATGGCACCCAAATTCGTTTGAAACTCACTTCATTTCATTTTCATGTCCCCTCAAGACATGGCGCCCACTTTACCCAGTCTTCCTAGGCAAAAGTTCTATCTTTTCCTAGGTGAACACTTGCAACATAAAAAAAAATAATGCAACATGAAGTGCTATATTATGCTCAACGCCATCTGACTTAGGAAATAATAATATTAACAACAAAATACATCTTTTTCCCTAAGTCGCCCACAATAAAATTAATCAGTAATAAAATAATTAAATATTAAATCTTAGGATAAGGAAATAATATTTTATTAAATATCTTATAACTTTAATATTGATATTCATCAAAATCAAGGATGAAATTGAGCAATGAGAACCGCTGAACTGAACTGGATCAGAGCCCTGCCCAAGACTTCCAAAAATAGCAATGCTCAAACTACCACTTACTAAAAATAGTAAGTCATGAAATACTGCTTCGAAAAACATGATCTTCGCACCCAGAGAAACAGCTTGAAAAGACTAGTAAAACTGTACCATCCAGTCAACCAAACCCTAACTTACTAAAAATAGTAAGTTCGCACTTCACCGTAGAATCAAATGCATGTTATGCCACCCTGAAGTTCATGAAAAACCAAGAAGGAAACCATAAACAAAACTGAAGAATTCCCTCCTAACAACCCCTAAAAAGCTCGTGTAGAACTCCACAAAAGTAGGAAACCCTAATTCTCATTTCCAAATAGCCTACAGGTCTCCAGAATAGGCAACTGGATCACTGAATGAACATCACTGAGAAGGGGACATTACAAATCTGCCCATGCCATCTTCCTTGGACAAGAGCAAAGTCCACTCAAGGTGAGGGAAAACTTCCTTAGTAGCAAGCAAAGTCCGCCCAAGCAGTGGGTATGAAAAGTGATCAAGTGTTGGGAGAAGGATAAGAATTTTTGGTTAAGTATGGCTACATCATGAAAATTTCCTATCAAGAGGTAAAGTGTGCCCTAGGGAGAGGCAAAAATTCCTTGAAGAGACATGAAGTCCACCCTAGCAAGCATCAAAATTCCTAATCCAAGTTGAAGTCCGCCCATATCAAGATGCAATAATCCTTGGCAACTAGTAAAGTCTGGCTAGGGAAGGGTGAAATTTCTCAAGGACATGACAAGTCCCTCTAGGGAGGTTGGCAATATTCCTTGTCAAGACGCAAAGTCCGCCCCTCCCCTTGGCAATATTCTTTGCCACATGCCCGAGTCCACCCTCTAGGTGAAAAAAAGTTCCTTGTGCTATCACCAAGTCCGCCCTACGTAAAGAAAAGAAGTTGGTAAGGGTGAAAGGGAATAAAGCAAGGAAGAAAAACAAAATCAATTCGCCCAACATGAGAAGAAAATTTGGTGAAGTTAAGATGAATTAAAACAAGCAAAAAGAAATAAAACACAAAAAGAATTCACCCAAGTCATGTTTGGAAATTTGAAAGAAAGGAAAAACCAAATAAAGCAAACAGGATAAAAACAAGAAGAGAATTCATGAAAAAGGGAATAAAGCAAACAGTTCACTCAAGGAGAAAAGGCTTCTAGAAGGAAGCAAAGGGAAAATTGCCAATAAGTTTTAAGTCAAAAAAAAAAAAAAAACAAGGCAAGAAGAATTCGAACTCCCTATAAACATCAGCTTTGGCAATTCACTATTCACAACTTTCTTCTCATGCTTAGGAATTTGAACTCTTCCAAGCATCTCTTTCAAAATTTCTAGGCGAATTTGAGGTGTAATTGCAGGTTCAAAGTAATTTTAAGGAAGAATTCAGACAGTTAAAGGTAACTTGAAAGCAATTCTCTTGAAGAATTTCTTTAAGATTTTCAGGTTCATAGACTTTTCCAATAAGTTCTAAGTCGAAAAAAAAACAAAACAAGGCAAGAAGAATTCAAACTCCCTATAAACATCAGCTTTGGCAATTCACTATTCACAACTTTCTTCTCATGCTTAGGAATTTGAACTCTTCCAAGCATCTCTTTCAAAATTTATAGGCGAATTTGAGGTGTAATTGCAGGTTCAAAGTAATTTTAAGGAAGAATTCAGACAGTTAAAGGCAACTTGAAAGCAATTCTCTTTAAGAATTTCTGATTCCCAGACCTACACGTGGATTTCCCTCACACATTCTTCAAATTTCATCAAGAAAACACTTTGCTTTTTCTGCTTTTGAATTTTGAAGGGCGAAAAAGTTTATAGATCAGACATAATTTCAAGAGTTTTTCTAAGTCTGATTTCAAAATTCAGAAAAACAAAGTCTGATTTTCATTTCTAAAGTTCACAATCAGGCTTAATTTCATAATTCCAAGGTTTTACTATGATTTTCATTTTTCAGACTTAGTTTTGTTTTGGGTCTGATTTCAAGAATTTAATTAGAAAATCAAACTTATTATTTTCGAAATTCATCAAGTAAACATCAAGTTTATTTCTTCTAACTTACGGATTTTCCACATTTTTAGATAGTTGATGTCAACTCAAGGAGGTAATCTTTGTTGAGGAACGTTGCAACATGAAGTCAAGAATTCCACCCATGAATCCAAGTCCAAGGGAAGGAATTTAATAATCAAGGAATATAGTTTCAGAAGAGCTAACCAAAGTTAGAAACTTGATCATCCAAGATGATGCAGTTTGGGAATATGCTTCATCACATGAAGCAATTGGAACAATGTTGAGTATCAAGAGATATTGCCTAAGGTATCAACACTTTTTCGTGATGGGGAATAAAATCTGCAAGGCAAGCTGAGGTGGCATCCCAGTCATCAATCAACCAATCCAAGGTTTCCAAGTCAGACATGCCCAAGTGCAATGAACCAGACTTAACAAGTGGAAGATATTAAATGGCTCCTATTTTTTCATTGGTTATCCAAATTTTTGTAAATTTCTCATTGGCCAAAAGGAGAGTTTTGCAAGTAACCCTAATTAGGGTTTTATCTGTTAATCTTGGCTGTTGATCATGGATCAATCTAGGCCATTGCTTTGTAATGGGGTGTCTATATAAACCCTCCTCTCATTTGTAAAGAGAGATTTCTAAGAAATTGTTGTAGTGATACTTCTTAAGTCCTAAGACATAATTCATTGTTAAATTGTTGGTGAATCTTGTCCACTTTTGCAAGTTAGCATGGTTTTTTGGCTCACAATAGAATAGATTTCATTTTCAAGTTATTAGATTGAATAAAGGATTTGATGGAATTGCTCAATGCGGAATGATGTGTTCATACCTATGTTACCCCAAGTTTCTAGGGTGGTGATTTTTTTTGCCAATTTTGGGGACGGCTATATAAAAGTAGGAAAAATTAAAATATATAGGGAAATTTAAAATATTCATATGAAAACATGGATAAAGCATGCACACATACATTATAGAACCTTAACATATAAGTACTAGTAGAGTTCTTATGCCAAATTTGTGTTAAATTTAGAGTCAAAGTCAAATTGCTTATAGAATTAATTGTCAAAATTCACTGTCAATATGTAGAATTTATGGGGATGTCCCCTAGGAGTCCCCTATCCCCAGGACGGGGACACCTGAAAAAATACCCGAGACGCATCCCCAGGTAACAGAGGTTCATACTGTTGATAATTGGATGATTTTCAGTTATTGTGCAAAGTTAGCTTGAACCAGTAAATGAAATTTAACTTCTATTGCTTTATTCATTGTTCAAAATGTTGATTAATATAAGTGATATGAAAATATTTTGAATCCCTTAGACGATAGCATTGTTCTTGTGAGTTGTTGAATTTGGCGAAGCAAGAATTGGTTTTGATTCCACATTTGCAATTTCTGTCTCGAGAGTTAATGGCATTAGCTTAAGGTTAGAATTATCTTTCTAAACCCTCATCCTTTTGCCTTTTTTTTTTCTTTTCTTCTGAGTCTTAGTATAACTTATTGAAAATTTGTTCCAAAAAGAGAGAAAGTTATAAGTGTCAGGAATCAGCAAAATTCTTTGATTGATTTCACGACGAACCAATGGAGACTATTCGCATGAATCTGGAATCTTGGAGTTGTCTTTGTGATCACACAATCCATTTGTTTAACACAGAAGATTTTGATCAAGAGCGAATAGGATATCTCTAGGTATTTTATTCTGAGTTGAGCGTGCATAAAAAAACACATCAACAAGGCCTAGGGGATCCCTTTGCACAACCCGACAATGTAGAAGCCCACTATTATGTTATTTTTTTTTTCCTGAAATTTGTTTATTTTGAAACATGTAGATATAGGTATAGACTAGAATGGATGCGGGTTCTAGCGTTGTGGGCCAATGGTTGGATAACTTTTAAAGTTGATCGTTTTTCATCATTTTTGCGACATGATGATTAAGTAGCTTTTTAGGTGCAGGGATTATTGTTAGCACTATAAGTAATTCTAGAATGAGTGCAGGTGCTCCTATATCTGGGTGGAAACCCAATTCTTGTGCAATTGCTGACCAAAGAATCAGAGCTTGTGGTGGTATGCGCTAAAATAGTTGCCAAAGGGGCTGATTCTTGCTTATATAGAAAAAGAGAAAGAAAATACACACAAAAAATCTAGATCAAAGTCACATCCTTGGCCAAGAAAGAATCATTGTATGCCATCAACTGGGTCATCATCTTACTCCAATTGTGGCTGTCATATATCCATTTCTTGCAACATCGTCTTTAGAAGAAGATATTAACCCCTCTCTTTCAAACAAATGAACTAAGGTTGCAAGATAAAGGGCATATTTGAATGAGGAGAGGGGGACAATGTTGATAAGCATTTTGAATTTGTTGGATATTTTGGACATTTTTTAATTTTTGTTAGTGCAAAGTTTGGATTATGAATTCAACTTGAAACCCTAGGATGAAAACCCTAGAGGTATTTGGCTTCGGAGATGAAACATTTCTTTCTAGTCAAATCAATGGCATTTTTACTCAAAATTCACAGTTGAGTGTAATGGTGTAATAATTTGTCTGATATTTGCAGGTAAATGATAAATTATTATTCTTGTTTCTAAGGTTGAAAGAAGTATTCATTGACTAATTAACATGGGCATTTTCCATAAGGGAAAACTAGATGATGAGAAGGAGATGCCATATAGAAAGAGTTTTCTGAAAATATTATTGTATTTTGTTGGGTGTGAAAGTTACCTTTCCAAAGTGGGACGAGAGACATCATTTTTGCTGGGTGCTTACACATAACTGCTAGGCATTGCATTTTGGGACAAAGTTGTGGCATTTAGAGAGTTCTATGATGTTCGCCACCATTCTTGTGTGTGGCATGAGGGTTTACAAGGTAACTAGTGGCAGATTTAGAGTTGTTGAGGCATCTTGTGAGCTGTTCCTATTGCTGGTGCAAACTTTGGGAGGTTGTATACAAGATGAAGGGTGTGACATTGAGTTTGGGATTGGTCTAGCACCTTGAATGTGGGACAACCTACAAGCAACCGCTCATTGGAAGTTGGTATTTATATTCCAAAGAGGTTAGGAAACAAATAAGCCATTTTTTGTACTTTACTTCTCAAAAATGTTGTTGTGTAGCTAGGTCGGATCCCTTCTAGGGCCGACCTAGTGCACAAAATGCCAAGTGGCCTATCGCCCTTGGCATTTGGATATCTCAGTTGCGTGAGTCTAATTTGGGGCAGGTCCTAATTGGGCGAACCACTTATGTGTAACTTGTGATTAAGTTAAATGTAACTTGCAACTAAGGGAGACTCATATGTAACTTGTAATATATATGTCTGACCCTATCCTTGGTTCCAAAAGTATATGGCTGACTTGAGGTCTATTAGGAGGTATGATTCATATATATGCAAGGTCATGATTGCATCAATAGATATGAATTCAATAACATGAAGGTCATATAGTGTGCTTCGGGGTGGCGATAAGAGCTTATTATCTATGGTTGGGAAGGCAACAGATCTGATGTTTGCTTGTGGTTAACGAGCACTACCATAAAATCAACATGGTATCAGAGCGGGTTCCTTCTAAAGAGCCTAACCGCTTGAAGGTAGATCCCGTGCTTTTGAGGGAGTTCAATCAAATTACTCCCTCAAACTAATATGCAGATTGAGAAATCTAATTGCAAGCAAAAGTCGATTACCGAGCCTCTCAACTTAGTCGTGAGCATCACGTATGCTCTGCGGTGAGTAATGACTGTTGAGGTGCCGTTGATCGCCATAGATCTATCATTAGTGCTCAATGATAGATTCAGTCCGATGCCTTGGCATTGAAAGTCGCCAAGCCTGGTATTGAAATGCTGACGGTAAGTGGAGTCGCTATGGACATCTCTGTCCATTTTAACATTCTATATTCGAATTCTTCATTCGGGGAGAACATGTTGTGGAGGATTCTCTTTGGCGATCATAGCATTTTACTAGCAAATGAAAGTGACGGAGTTCGCTCGCTTCAGGATGCTCGTGGCTAGAGACATTGACAAGGTGGCAACAAGCATTCTGAGGATTCAACGAAGCGACGTGAGACGATACACGTGCTATCGACTGCTCAGTATAATGGAAGGTTGAGATCGAGCAACAACGTAGTGGCTAGTTTTGTGATGATCACATTAAGCCGTACACAAATGTAAAATGTGTGCATATGGGGACGAAAGCGAATGGAGGCACCTAACGATCAGGAATGGTGGAGAAGGCCTCCGTGCAATAACACCTCGCAACAAATCTCACATCATCCTAGAAGCTTCGAGAGTCACATGAAGCATTCGTTTCGCTGAAGCCTGCATAGGCATCAGATGATATTGCAACTGAAGGTCCAGTTATTCGAGTTCTTGCTTATGTCACTCTTGAAGATCATCTGAAGTTTGTCCTAGGATGGGCACCACAACTTAGCATTTTGGCACACCCTGCTACAAGTGGATTTCTATCGCATTTATGTGGTTGGTCCATCACTTTGCTGTGGATGGTATTAAAGGCAGTTCTTTAGATGATGCTTAAGCTATGCTCAGAGTAGATATTGTGGACAGATGATGAGTGATGGCAAGGGCCAAAGGCCACACAGCCATCAGATCATCACTAGGTGCTTCAGTGTGTTCAATCCAAGTGAATGGAAATTCCATTGTTCAGCAAAATAATAAAAGATAAGTACTCTTTATGTTTGAATAATGCTACATCATTGAGTAGTGAATCATGTATTGACATTTCCCCTGACTATCATTATCTCTCTCTGAAATGCTTCCAAGGTGAATCGGAGATTGCATTCAAGGAAGGAAGATTGCTTGCATTTCTTCGTAGAGCAAGAATCAACATTCAGAGGGAGTGTGACATATCGTCAGAAGTAACCTTGGGCAAATAGATCAGAAGGTTGATATCTGCTTCGGAGGGAGATTGACATTTCAGCTTCAGAGGAAGCATGACATTTCAGCTTTAAAGGGAGCTTGGCATTTCAGCTTTAGAGGGAGCTTGCTATTTCAGCTTCAGAGGAAGCTTGACATTCCAGTTCAGAGGGAGCCACATCATCATGAAGATTTGGTGAATGCATTTTTCTCTGTGATGGAGAAATTTGAGGTGAAAGCCCTTGTTAATGAGTTCTTCTCTGTGAGGGAGAAGATCGAGGTGCAATCCCTTGTTAATGAGTTCTTCTCTGTGAGGGAGAAGTTCGAGGTGCAATCCCTTGTTGATGCATTCTTCTCTGGGAGAAATCTGAGGTTAAAGCCCTTGTTCCACCCTTTGCGAGTAGGTATGGTGGATCCACCCTCTGCGAGTAGGCGTGGTGGAGATGCATTCTTCTCGGGGAGAAGTCTGAGGTTAAAGCCCTCGTTCCACCCTCTGCGAGTAGGCATGGTGGAGATGCATTCTTCTCTGGGAGAAATCTGAGGTTAGAGCCCTCGTTCCACCCTCTGCGAGTAGGCATTGTGGTAATGCACCCTTCTCTGGGAGAAGGTTGAGGTGAAAGCTCTCTTCCACCTTCTGCGAGTAGGCATGGTGAGCACACCCTCTGCGAGTAGGTATGGTGGGTATCATGAAAGAAATTCCATGATGTGCTTGTTCACCCGTTGGGAGTAGCTATGGTGAACATATTATTCATGGGAGTAGCCATGGTGGTAGTCACTATGTGATTTGGTTATTCCAAAGGAATCCTCCCTAGCTAAGAGGGAGTGGTGTTGTGTAGCTTGGTCAGATCCCTTCTAGGGCCGACCTAGTGCACAAAATGCCAAGTGGCGTGTCGGCCTTGGCATTTGGATATCTCAGTTGTATGAGTCTAATTTGAGGCAGGTCCTATTTGGGCAAACCACTTATGTGTAACTTGTGATTAAGTTAAATGTAACTTACAACTAAGGGAGACTCATATGTAACTTGTAATATATAGGTCTAACCCTATCCTTGGCGCCAAAAGTATATGGCCGACTTGAGGTCTATTAGGAGGTATTGATTCATAAATATGCAAGGTCATGATTGCATCAATAGATATGAATTCAATAACATGAAGGTCATGTAGTGTGCTTGGGGGTGTGTTGTCCTCATTTTTGTTTTAAAAAATGAAGGACCATTACATAAATTTTTTGTGAAAAAATAAAAATTTTACTCTTTGGCATGCTTCCCAATGCATAATTCGACTAATCCTGGGACTGGCTTAATCATTAGTCCATCCTCGAACTACATTTCGAATTTCGTCGCATTCTAGATTTGTTTGCTATGTCTTTCCTTCAATTTTAGGTTTTTTCTCCCTGATTGCAGGTGGGAAATTTCTCTTGAATTGCAAGTTTTAATGATTTCCATTGTTTTGGTCTTTGTAGGGAAATTTTTGGCTAATTACAATTGCAGTTTATTGAAAAATAAAAACTTGTAATTTGCTTTTTATTTCCCCCTTGATGATTTTTGGCTTTTTCAGTTAAAATAGGGATTTTTTGGTAAAGTTACAAGTAAACTTGTAATTATTTTCTAAAACCCCTACTTTAATGGCTTTTGCTTGTAATAGGGATTTTAAACCCCTATTACATATGTGCAAGTTATTAAAACTTGTTGTAGGGATTTTATTTTCCCTTTACAAGTAATTTTAACTTGCACATCTCCCTCCAAAACCCGATTTTGCCGAAAAAACCCGATTTTCTCTATAAAGTGCATTTTGGAGTATTTTAAACATGTAATTGCATTTTAAAAACCCGATTTTGCCTTGTTGAGGAAAAAGTGACAATTAAAACTTGTTATATGGGAAATAAAACCCGATTTCCTCTATTGCATGTAAATACATGATTTAAAACTTGTATTTTCTTCCTAAAAACCCGATTTTCTTCTCCTAAGTCAATTTTTCCACAAATTCTTTCCAATTTTTTGTGGAGAAATTCAAGGAGTGAGGAGGCGTTTTTGTAGCAAGGTGATTTATGTGGGTTGAAGAACACGTTGCTGCTGTTTGGTGATGATTTACCCTCATTCTTTGCAAAAAACGGTTTACCACGTGGTCTCTTGAATCCACATTTTGGAGGATTTTTACTTTGCAAATCAGCAATCTCCTAAATTGTTTTTACCTCTCTTACCTAGGCGTTGAAGTTGGGAGAAGTTTTCAGTCATTCTTTGGGCCATTTAAGATGCATTTGATGCCACGTTTTTACCACGTGACCCTTCCTAGGCTGCGTTTTGGAAGGTTTTGATTCCATGTTTTCATCTCTTCCTTAGGCGTTTTGCTTTGGGACTCTTAGGCGTGGTTCCTCTTTGGCATTTTGGCCCTCCAAACTTGCATTTGCTGCCACCTTTTTCAGCTTATGGTGTTTTGGTAAAAAAACATGGCTAGGGTTTTCAATTGCGGATTGTCTCTATTTAAGAGTTATTCTTCTTTGTTCCCAAGATTGCTTTATCTTTTGAAGAAGCATTTCAGATTAAGCAAGGTATGTTTTCTTTTCTTTTCTTGTTTTCTTGTTTTCTTATTTTCCTTTCTAGTTGTAAATTTGTAAATATGTTGTTCTTGCCCCAAAAATTGGTTTTGTGATAGAGATTTTCCCCCTTCATAAGCAATTTTTTAAATTGCATTGATCTTCCCCATTTTCCCTCTTTACTTGTATTCGGGATTTTAAATCCCAATTACAAGTTGGCTGGAAATCTTTGTTCTTCCCTTACGGTTAAAGAATTTAACCATTTTTGATTAAAATTCCAAGTTGAAAAGATGTGAAATACCCTTCCTTTCAAAATTGGGTTTTAAGAACCGGATTACATGTTGAAAAGTTCTTCCCATTTTCATGAAAATGACATTCTCGGATCTTCCCATTTTTATCCATTCATGTCACCCATATCCGTACTTTCCATTTTCGTCAATTTTCCGCAAGTCTAATTCTCATTTTCCACCCATTTCTCCATTTGCAAATTTACAAGTGTACTTGCATTCGGGTTTTAAAAATCTGATTGCATGTATGCTTTTTCCAACTTGTATACTTGCAAAAATTTCGCCAAGATCCGAAATTGGTCAAAGTCAAGATTTCCCCATTCCCATTTATTTCCCCTCTCTCTCACGAAGGCGTCAAGTTCAAGAGTCGAATTTTTTCCCATTTGAAGAAGGAAAAATGTTAGTTGCAGCTGAATATGGTGTTGCCTTAACACTTTTAAGTCTTCTTCACAGTATTCTAGGTTGTCCATCAATGCCAGATTTGCCGTCATCGACAATTCCAAAGAAGATGAAGTATAAATATGACAAGTACCAAAACGAAGTTGCACCTTCCCAAGTTTCCTCTCCTTTGGATCGCATAAGAGATACAAAAATAGGGTATGTGGATATGTAAGAGTTTGTCAAGAGGGTTGAGGATCCACAAGATAGCAATATGCAGCGGCTCTTGGACAACCATATCCATCACGCATCTTCTTTCCTAGTGGCTGCCCTAGAACTTGAATTTTTTCTCGCTTGTGCCCATCACTTTGACATGGAGACAATAATCATTAAAAATGATGATGGCGAAGCAATAATCCGCCTTGATGCAGACACAATTGAGAAAGTCTTCAGAATACCTCCTGCACCTATTTACATGGAAATCTCCAAAGAGAGTGCAGCTGAGTATTATGTGAAAAGGGAAAAAGACTGCAAACGTCATATCAACAAATGGATCCATGAGCCACGAGCCGCCTTTTCAAGGTGGGCTAAGTTGTATCGCTGTGACTTCAAATGGGAAATAGGAGACATCATAACCCTCCTCAGCAGGATAATGGGCCTTGAACATTCTAATATTTTTGAGCCCTAGATGTACCAGTTCATCTTGTTCATAAGGTAGTCCCATCATATATCATGGGGAGAAGTCATCAGCGATGCCTTGTGTGAACAACTTTCAGCAGTCTCTTCCACCATGACTTTCTACATGAACTCATATTTGGTGTACTTGGCAGCATCGCTTAGACATTTTCCAGGTCTTTCTACCAAGGGTGATCACTCACTTATACCAGTTTGGGAATATTATGATCAGTTGCTTTTGAGACCAACAAATTGCATTTCAGAAGAGTCCAAGATGCATTCCTCGGTTACTTCATGTGTCTGTTTGACAGAACTTTGAAGAACAAAAGGGTATCAGATGAGGCATGGGAAAGGGTGAGTGAGTATGGATGCTTGTTTCTACAATTCCCGACCTTCACCTATATGAGAATCGGATGCTATAGTGGGCAACCATATATGCTCCCTAGATATCCAACTGATAAGATCATTCTTATGGAGTTGGGAAGACAGATTATGGCTGTCCACGCTCATCGGTCCATCAGACATAAGGTTGGAATGGGGATCTTTACAACAAACCCATTAAAAATTGGCCGGTATTCTCTTGTCACATCCATTAAAGCCAAGGCCATGGAGACCGAAATGCAGGAAATTAAGCTCAAAAGGTTTAAGTCCAGAGCTGATTTTGATTACCGGGGTATGAAGGAGAAGATAAAAAAATCCTTCGTGCACGTGCATCGCATTGAGGATATCTAGGTAGATCTCCGTACAGAGGTCGAGGTTCTGAAGATGGATTACTGTAGGCTCACTGTTGAGCAAGTTGTTGATTTGAACTTGGTGGATATTCCACAAGGGATGATTGACGATGGGCACGTACTTGATCCTGAATATATTTCACGAAGGGTTGAGGAAGCTCCACTTCCTTTAATCCAATGGTCACACAAGGAGTGCATATCCATTCTTGAGAGATTTCAGCCTATCTTAGCTAACACCAACGCTTGGCTGAAAAGCAATGTTGTTAGACTCATCAAAATCAAGATTGGAAAAGAAGATGATTCTGCGGGGCATCTTGGACGTAAGTCTGAGATTCAGATTGACAACAGGGAAGGCGCATCATCTTTGGGCACAAGGATCAAATTGCAAGTTAGTTGGGCAGTAGTGCTTCCTCTTGAGGAGGCGACAATTCGTTGGAAGAAAAAGTCACGGTTTCATTTTCAGGTGATCGATCTGGACAATCCAGAAGAAGGGCAGCAATCTAATGATGCTCCTACGTCTCCAACATCGGACTCGCCTCATGAGATCATTCCCCCAGTTTCCATTGAGACGCCCCTTTCTCCTCCTGACTTGCTTGTGGATGAATCTCCTCAAAATGCCATTCCTATTTTGGCATACGAGTCACCTCCTGATCATCAACAAGAGAGTGTGCTGGAAGTTCCTGAAGACACTCTTGCTTATATCCAGCTGTGAGAGATTGATACCTCCACTTCTGGTTTTGAAGCATTTATGAGGCAATCTTCATGCCCATTGGTTACTGAGCAAACCGTGGTCGTCATAAAAACGAATATTTCTCCTAGGATGATCATTGTTATTCAAACAGAAACTGCTTCTCCTTTGCCTACAACTGCTACTGAAGGAGAGTTGATGGCTTTACCTCCATGGCTTAGTTCTTTTACTCCAAAAAGGAAGAAGTTAGAAATTTCACCTGATGCCTTTGATTATCAGCAACTTAAATAGTCTAGATCCAAGGTTGCTAAAAAGGCCAAGACTATCTCCAGAGTAACTGTTGACAACAACAAGATGAAGGTAGCTGAAATTGTTGAACCCGTTGTAGATAAGCCGCTTGAAGAAATGTCAGCTACTGATTACAAAGTTACAAGGATAGAATTGGGTAAGAAAACGCATGTGGTGATTAAACATGATGCTCAGTTTTCTGTAACTTTACTGGTACAACAATGTGATCAACTTCTAGCAAAGAAAGACAAGTTAGAAGAGGAAAACCGACAACTTATGGCAGCTGTTCATAAAATCACAAAGCCTGCTGCTGAAGGGAGTAATTCCATAGGTTCTTCTAGTTCCCAAGATTCAATTCGTGGAGTGGAAATGGGTGCTTAGAAGGTACAAGCATTGGATTCCTGGGTTGATCAGTTTCATAATCTATGTGCACAAGTGATGAAAGACATTTTTCAGATGATGTCTAAGTTGGAAACTGTTGAAGAGAAACTGGATTAGACTTCCGATACTTTCAAAAAGAATCTGGAAAGTGTTGAAGATAGTTTGACAATCTGGCGTACCATGCCCCAACAACAGTTGAGTGTTCTACAGGATCATGCCATCATCTCTTCCAGGGCCATGTACTTGGAATTTGAAGAGCTTCTGGAAAATAAGGCCCTTGTTCTTAAGTCTCTCATTGAAGAGATTGATGATGCAATGAGATTACGGGGTGAAGTTTTCCAAGATATTGTCTCTCATTGTGAAAAGGCCTCTTGCAACATAATAAGTCCAAATGGAGAGCTAATACCAGAAGAAGAAGTTCTTGCAGATTTGCAGAGAAGGATTCATAATGAATGGAGGAGCGATCAATTCCGAGCCGCTTCAATTAAAATATTGATGAAACATCAAATCTTTTTGCATGAAATTCAGTCCATCTTGAAGAAAAACAGCTATGCGCTCCTCCAATGCCATGATAGTGATGATACCATTGTGAAGACTGTGGTTGTTGCCAAGAACACCCATGAACCGGATCTTGATGAACTACAAATGATCATCCAGAAGTTTGAAGGATTCATGTCTTCATGTGCTACAAATCAAGTGTTTTTCAACACTTAGTTGTATTTTTCCACATTTGTAATCTTTAGTTGTAGTTTTTCTTTTGATAAGTTACATGTAAAAGTCTTTTTGTAAAGTGCAAGTTAAGTCATTACTTGTACTTTTGTAATTATATGTAAGGCAACTACAAGTTGTGTTCAGTTAGGACTGTAGTTGGTATAAGTCTTAGTTAGTTATTGAATAAGTCTTGGCGGTTGAGAGAATCTCTCAAGTTAGTTAGGATCCTCCCACCTTTTTCTCAAGGCTCCTCTATAAATACTTGAGGGGTCTATTGTATTTTTTATCTTTTGGAAAGCAAGCAAAAACTCTGCCAAATTTACATCATAGAAGTCTTTGAGCTTTCGTGTGTGAATTCAAAAATTGAAAGAAATATAAAGAAATTGCTCAAGCTTTGGGTCTTTGTGTTACATACTTGAGTTTCTGTTCTATATTATCTTTCTTGCAAGTGTTTCTTAAAGAGCTTAATCACATTTGATTTGTAGTCTTTGTGCTGCAAGTAGTTGAGGTTAATATAGATTAAAATGAATATTTTGTTGAGAGAAGTTGTAAGTCTTTGTGCTTTCACTTGTTCTTAGGAGAATTTAGGAGCAGATTTTGTGAGAAATAGTTGTGTCTTTGAGCTTATACTACTTCCCATTGTTTTAAGTAGAAAAGAATAAGATATTCCAGTCTTTGTGCTGTTATAATTTGTTCTTGATAGAATTAGTATAGAAAAGGGTAGATAGGACTTCATTTAATCAAGTCTTTGAGCTTGATACTGCTGTCCCGTCCCGAAGGAAGTGACAGAAGTCTTTGAGCTTTCAAGAAACTTCATTTCCTTTCTCTCATTTCATTTCAAAAGTTGTTACTATTGTTTTCTATCAAATCGCTATATCACTTTTCTATGAAGAGAAAAGGATATTGTCTTTCTTGAAAGAAGAAGAAAGATTGCTGTCCCATCCTATTTTTATTTTCAAAGTTGTAGTTAGATAGGGGGAGCCTCCCCTTGATTAGGAGAGTTCTACTCACACGCTGTGGTTGAAACCATAATTTTGTATATTTCCCCAAGTGTACAAAATTTTCAACCAACAGGGTGACGATCAGAGCTTATCGTCTATGGTTGGGAAGGCAACAGATCTGATGTTTGCTCGTGGTTAACGAGCACTACCATAAAATCAACAAAAAAGACAAACTATGATTTTTGAATTCGTTTATTTCTAGTCCTATTGAATGCATGGTGATTGTTTGATGTACTGTTTCATTAAACCAATGAATGTTGAAATGAGTTTGGGTGATGAGTTTATGCTGTAAATTTTTTTGATAAAACCTTCCAAGCAGTAGCAAACAGAAGTTCCACATATTCCATTGCATACTGAATTGTTTGATGAAATTTCTGCATAGAAACTTTATTAAAATTATGCAAATTTTGGTTAAGAGAATTGGGACAATATATTTTAGCTTACAAATTCATCTAGTCATTGTTGTAGGGAGATGTGTCTTCGACCCCTTGGGACGTGTCTCTTGTATTGAAGATGTCTTGAAATTTTGGAAAGTAACATGTGATTAACTATTTTGTGATATTGATATTTTCAGATTTAATGAGAGAATTAACAAATTATATTAAAAAAATGGCATCTCCAAGTTCTCTGATCACCTATTTTTCAAATATAGATGTATCGGTATTTGTACGCATCTACTGCACCTCTTTTGGCAACTTGGCATCTAGTCAATCAAGAGGAATAGGCCTACATCTCAATGATTAGAGAAGTTGATGATTGTGCATAGGGTTTTGCAACTTCAAAATCAACAAGATCTTGAGAATCATCAGACTCCAATTGCATGTTGAGATATTGATTTTGAAGATGCCGCATAGGTTGTTGTGGAGTAGGCCCAAGAGATATTGGTTGGTGTTCAATGGATAGGCAATCCCTCATAGTGGTACTATGGTAGTGACTTAGGTTCAGGCTCAAATTTTGATGTAGTGTTAACAAATGTTGATTAGGAGTAGCAGCATGGTGTTGACGTGGCTAAAACCGCGGAACTACGACTCCATCTGACCAATGCAAAATAGAATGCTAGGTATCCTATCCTCTCTTGAGATAAGGAAATCCCTAATGCTGTTTTAAATTGATCAATGGGGGATGACCTCAAGGTTTCGGTTGTCAGGTCTTGACTGTAGGATAGCTTAGGACTTGATGTGTTTTGCTAGAAACACAAAGGGGACTTACGGTTAAACGGAATTGGTTTCGCACAGGTTCCCTAAAATCTTATAGTTTCATTTCATCTGATTTACTTTTAGCATGATGCTACTTCAACTTAACTTGCGGGCTTAAATGAGGGAAAAAAGGGGAATAAGGATAGAGAGTAACAGGAACAACTAGCTAACTTAACTAAGACAACATATTTAGACACAGACAAAAATCTTTAAAATAACCAGAAATTACTTTGCCAGCAAACTAGCACAAGTAGGTAAAAACCAATGCAATCATCTAGGAACTTTAAATTTTCAAGTTGGTGAATACAAATGTTGGACTTTTACACTCATTCATCCAAATTTAACAACCAAACTTAGCATAAAATTGGGCTCAGACTAACCATACAGAGGGAATAACAATCAATTATTTCCTAATGGTATGAACCAAGATTTCCATCAAATATATGTATAAACAAACTGTCTGAAATTAAAATACATTTTCAGAAATTAAAAAAAAGAGGTGGAGAAGAGGACCATGCACTCACAGTAAAAATGACACAACTTTAACATCCATCAAAATTTGTATAAGTTTTGCCAAAGTTTTGCAACAATTTTTTACTTTCTGCCTTAAATAAAGTAGGAACCAACTCTTTTATATAGAGTTTTCAAAATGGATGAATGGCCAAGATTAAACCTAAACAAGAGGGCCAGATTCATCCCTTAAAACAAGACTGCCCATACCCATAAATGGGAAGTAAGAATATCAACACCAACCATAAAGTAACTAATAACTATCAATTGCCAAACATAAAGCTGCTCCAAAAAGTGCACTTGCACAGAGCTCGAAATTTACAATAACTTTGGCAATTGGAAAAGAAACTTTATGTTTGAAAAAGTGCACTTAAGATTTAAAAGAAACATATACTTTCAGGAAAACACTTTTTCTTTCCTCGTTAGGGACTTTTTCCCACAAATTCGCCCGCTTCATGCAAGTAGCCTTCCCAAATGTCTCGGTGTGCCGCACATTCCTCACAAACATACTCTTGGAATTTTATACAAATGGGAAACAATTCCTCATTAGGGGGAAAAGGAGGATTGCGCATTTTGAACTTTGTACCTTCAAGGTTAGAGTCGACTATCCCTAGTTGCTCGCGCCAATTCGATTGTTGATCTTCGAAGCGCAATATGTCAGTATGCAGCTTGCTAATGCATTCTATGTCCTCCACAGAGTATGCAATTTTATCAGGCCTCAACCTAGCTTTCCATCGTGACACTACATCAACATCCTCCATGGTATCCGTCCAACCAATGACCAACGCCTTTTGAATATTTTCACCACCATTTTCAATATGGGATAGGTCCATCTCACATTCCTCCTGAATCTTCTTAATAGTGCCCACCATGTCCATCTTCATGCAAACAATCCAGTACCATTCCTTCAAAGTATTGACATTATGGGGATCTAGGATAGAATGGATTGTCGAAATCTGCGCGCGAGTCCAGAAAAGAGCCCTCATGAGTGGTTGAGCTAAGGTAACCACCTTCTGAATTTTGGTGTATTCCTTTTGCACCTCCAACATTATGATCTGTGCCGCTTGTATTTTGAATGTTACTTCAAATAAATCATGAATAATCTTCTTTCCTCTCTTTTTAATTTTTTGGAACCATTCCTTGACTGCCTTGGTAGTGTCACACACTCCTTCAAATTCAGTTGTACTCTTTTGTGCCAGTGCCAATGGTGAAACATGGGATTCAACGACATGCTACAACGGTTTCAACAGGTGATCAATGTATCCATCAGCTTGCTCAACATGAGCTCGGTACATATCTCTCTCAGTAGTCATTTTGTCGAGCTGTCTGAGCATATTTTGCACGAAATCTCAGAATTCTTCCCTCTCTTGCTCTTTGGTGGCTTGCCCTATTGGGATGGTCGTGACATTGTAGTCAGCCAATGCAATGTGATCTGCTGGTTTGTCTGCAGGTGGGGTAGCAATATGAATCGTGCGAATCATTTTCTCATCTTTAGTGATCCTGGAGTAAGTCTTCGACTTTTTCCTGCCTTTGGATTTTATTTCTCCTATGCGAGAGAAGATATCCTCCAGGTTAATTGGTGGCTTGACAGCTGCTTTCCGCTGTGCCCGAGCAATTAGCCATTCTTGAGGGATGGTCTGTCTAGATGCTAGATTCCCACTCTGTTCTTTGGAGGCCTCAGTTGACTCACTGCCTATCTGATATTGATTGGGCATAGGAGGAATGGGTGCAGTATCCAATCCCTTACTCATGATGGAGTTCTCTCCTACCTCATTGAACAACTGCTGGTACCCTCTGGTAATGGCTGCTCTTCAGTTCTGCTGGTTTCTTGAGTCTCATCCCCTTTCTGCTCTCCCTCAACAGTGGTGTCATCTTTGTTGCCACTATTCAGTTGCGACTCATGCCTACTTTCCTGTGTGAGCTCATGTTTACCAGTCCATTGATTAGGAATCTCTCCCTCAACCTGATTTCCAGGTTCATCGAAACCAATGGTCCTTACCTTTGCTTCTTGTTCATTTTGGGTTTGAGGATTATTTGCCTCGAATGTAGCAGGATCACTTTGTGAAGGTGGAGTGGGTATGTAATCAAGTTCAACCACATCATCCTCTGAACTGAGGTCCCTGGATGATGAAGTAACCTCTGGCCTCTTGATCAAGATCTTTTCTCTCCTTGCTCTCTTTGATGCTCAAATCCCTTTATTGGCTCTTGCTCTCTTTCTCTTCTTTTCAGGTTTCTCAACCTCTTCCTTTGGCGCGCTTGAGGTTCCTTCGTCCTCTGAAGATTGGGAATCGAGACTACCCATTAGATTGTATGTGAATTGGGTCCCTTCATGGGTTAGTCTCTCAATTTGTTGGGATAACTAGTTATCGGTGTACTTTCTTGGAGCTTCCATAACTGCCTCAAAATCTATGATTGAGTCCTGAGTCCAATCGATGGCTAGCGGGAGGTCTTTGACTGCTTCAAATTCTCGAACTTGCAAGCAATTTCCATAGTCCGTCACCTAATCTGGGACCTGGCGGTACTCATAAAGCCGCATTTGTTGAACACTCAACCTAGAATACTCACGCCGACGGACTTCAAAGTCATTAGAACAATTGCTCCAATAGTCCTCTATCAACGCCTTGGCCCTGTAGTGCTTGCCGTAGGCCCTTTTTGCCAAATTATCATGATCAATGTATTTCCTAGGGAAATGTTTCTGTAAGCAATAGGATGCCAATTCAGCAAATGACTCTTCAGCTTGTACCAAATTTTCGAAGTGCGCATCAAGAGTACCCAAAATCATGGGGAAGGTGAATCTCGACTGCTTTTTATCTCTGAGTAGGCTGCCTGTTGGGTGTGCCTGTCTTGCTACCTCTATGAGGACTACTCTGTCTGATGGATAGCGCAGAAGCCGGAATGGTGTTTTAGTCCTTAATGTAAGGTTGGTCAAACTCATAGATAACATAGTGTTTTCCACACGTACCAGTACAGTCATATGTCACAGCATAAGTAATAATAATAAACAACTAGACGAGAAGAGTTCTATCTTTATTGATTGATCTGAATATCTCCATACATCAATCTCCCTTGCCGAGGTTCCATCTAAACAATATATAGACCCGACAGCTGGCCAAGTTGCCAACCGTCACCAACTCCCAACTACCTGACGGGAACCTCTCGGCGACGCAACATAACCATAAACACAACATAAACACGCTTATAATTATTATTCTTACTAACATAAGTTATTTACCCCTAACATTTGCCCCCCCAAAAACGTAGTCGTCTTCCAGACGACTAAGACAATAAGAGCTGAAATATAAAACATAACTAGGACCAAGAAGAGGGAGGAGGCGTCCCTGTAGTGGCCGCAAGAGGAGGTTGTTGTTCGGCATGAAGTTTCAGGTTCTTTTGTGCCAGCAGTTGCTGTTCCCGTGCTTTCTTTACCATGTGAAAAGCTTCCAATAGCTTCTTATCTTTTTGTTCTAATTGTGAGGTGAGCTCTGCCACTTGGGCTGCTAGTACCTACGCCTCCTTCTCCTGCATGTTGCAACGGGCCTCATAGGTGGTCATCTTCATTTCCAACTCCTTCCGCAGGTTTGTTTCCACTGCAGTTAGCTGTGCATGCTTCTCGCCTTCCTTCTCCAGTTTTGTTATGTACAGCTGGTAGGCTTCTTGCTCCACTTGCTGCTACTGCATTTGCAAGTACACATCTTGGAAAGCCCTCTCCATGCTACGAAAGGTGGTGCCCAAGGTGCTCGTGCCTCACACCAAGTGCTTGTGAGTCCAATTCTGAATCATCTTTGGCGTACTATGGTCCGGCCACCCTTGCTGCTCGAAGTGGCGCGCAAACTCGTCCGTACACCCCGTAGTCATGAAGTGACACAACTGTGTAGCGTCGGCTGAATTGCCAGCCTCCATCTGTCCAGTAAGATGTGCCATGCTATGTGCAACATTGGAGAGCCCCTGTAGCTCTCCCAAGAATCGTTGAAGTTAGCCTACTGGATCACTCGGATTGGGTGTGGCGATGTGGAGCCCTACTAGTGATCCCTCTGGTCCACTGCTCTGTTGGCCCTGCTTGTCACTCCCTGGGTTCTGATGCTCTCGATCAACGGGTCTTCCTCCGTCCAGGTCTGAGATAGTAATATTTCTGTTCGGAGTCATGCGCGCCCCAATGGCCATGTTATGCGGTGCAGGGGAGGGGGGAAGGTGCGGGGCTAGTGCGAACTGCCCTAGCCATCCATCCAACGAGGCGTCTACATCTTCGTTCGTGAGAGTATCCAGTGTTGCCACTGCCTCTAGGTCATCCTGAGTCATCTGTATATTCCCTGCCTCCTTCCCTATTGGAGCTATACTAGTACCTATCAGGGTTGTACCGATATCTGATGGAACCGTACCAGTATCTGATGGAACCGTACCAGTATCTGATGGAACCGTACCAATACATGCACATGCTGGTACCGTACTAGTACCAGTACCTGCTGGCACCATACTGGTACTTGCTGGCATCATACCAGCACTTGTTGATGTTGTACCAATACTTGTTGGTACCGTACCAATGTCTGCCGTACCAGAACCAGAGCATGCCGTACCAATTTCCTGCACCGTCGTTATGTCTTTTCTTGGCACGACCTCTCTTGCCGCTGTCTGGTTTGTCGTAGTACCTTCCGTGGTTTCTGTTGCAAGTATGACCAAGCTAATCTGTGGTAATGCTACCTGCCGTTGTGCTAGTGTTTCCCCTTCGTTGATTTTTCGAAACAGCACCCCTACTGGTCATATGTCTCCCATGGGGCTAGCCATTGTAAGTGCTTCTTGTGGTACCAAGAATAATTTCGGAGGTGTGAACTTTACCTTCATACTTTTCCATTGTGCTCGTAACCCTCCGTGCTGCTCTTCTTCCTCTTCCTACTGCTATGACTCTGTTTCCCCTTCCTCCTCTGCAACTGTATGTGGTGCTCTGCGAAACCTCTCGTCACCACTTTCTTGCTCTTCAGTTTCCTCTGCCTCATCAGATTCTTCAGCACTGCTGACATCCTCGACCTCTATAGATGTCTCCATCTTTTTCCTCCTTTTGGCTGGCTGCGCGGTGTCGCCTAATGTGTCTAGGTTGGTGTAGTAGTACATGGTAGGCTTGTTGGGTTCCACTCGTCTACGCGGTTCGAATGCTCCCCACATTTCTGGCGAGTCTTGCAGGCGTACGACGTCGAGGAATAAGCTGATAGCATGATGGCACATGTAGAACGTTTTGTGTTCCAGTCTGAGAAAATCATGAATTCGTTCTGCCAGGAGTTATCCCCAGTCACCTGATCCCATTCATTAATGCTATCATCCAGAAAGCTATTTCAGATGCACGACTGGCTCCTGTAAATCGACTCTTAACCAGGTCCATTAACATCCTCCATTTTCTTGGTGTGATAAAAGCACTCTTTACCCCTCTGTCGTCCGAACAGGCACTCTTCCACTGCTCCTCCGTGAGATCATCCCTGCAAACCAGGTCCATCAACCACTTTTTTTTTCCTTGGTAAGTTTTTTGGTCTGTTTGGCTACTGATGCACCTTTTTCTGGTATACTGAATACTCTCTTGAAGTCGTCTGGTTTAAAAGAGACCCGCACCGTACATCCCTGAAACTGGATGACCAAATCGTGTTCCTGTTGGTTATATCCGGACACCATGGTTCGTAGAACTGGCTCGAAATCCTTAATGTTGAATGTGGGCGTTTGGATGGCATGGTCGACCTGGGCCCTCCTGATAGACTCCTTAATCACATGGTCCGGGGGGTTTCTTCCCACTAGGTATGACATTCGCTGCCGGTGACACTTTCAAATGCTACATTCTCTGTTGTGACCCCCTCTGGATCCTTCTGTGCCTTCGATCGGTTCCTGGCTTTCTTGCTACTGGCTGGTTCTGCAGTCATGGCTACACTGTAACTGCCCTGTTCTACTTTCCTTCCTTTGTCCCGTTCGTGGTCGTTATTATAACTATTGGAAAGAGTGCTTCGCCAGTTTGTACGGCCCATTGTGCTACCCCCAACTTTCTTACCATACAACTTCCCTAGTGTGCTTTGCCAAACGATCCTCTTGCTTCTTATACCGGCCTGTTGCCTACATGTATGGACTATTGTGTGTTGATATCCGTACCGTACTTGTCTCCATGTCTGTACGACTTCTTCCTTCCCTATGTTAGCGGCCGAACACTACTGTACCAGATTCTTAGCTGACCGTACGGTCTGAATTGAACTCTGTACGGATTACTTCATCGCCTTCAGTGCTGATCGTACGGGTCAGATATGCCCACCGTACACCACCCACCTTCTCAGGCAATGTTTTCCGTATGCTGTATGGGTTGTTTAGTGGTCCTTTGATTTCTTTTGTCTCGTCCGTACGTCGCCTTCGGTGTTGACTGTACGGGTGAAATATGCCCATCGTACGCCACCCACCTTTCTAGGCGATATTTTTTCGTACGCTGTACATTGTACGGGTTAGGCGTCTGACACTCCTGCTTCCGAGCTCGTGCAATCTGTACGCCGTACGGATTTTCCAATACTTCTTCATGCGCCCATACAATTGGTCCGTACGGTGTACGAACTCAATTTCCCTCCTTTGCCCAGCCGTACGGTTACCTGTCTTCGTCTCCTCACTCTCGCCTGGCTACTGGGTTTTCTTTGCTGCCTCCCCTGCTCTGTGTATAATTGGGCCTTTTGGAGGTTCTTATAATCACTCCTTGTCAGGGTTAGGGTTAGGTGCAAATGCTTTATTAGCTGAATATAAAATAAATGCCTTTTTAGCAGTCTTAATTTTTCCTTAGTTATTTTGCTTATTTTCACTTGGCATTTCAATTTTCTAATACTTGTCAGCTTTTATTTTTTTCCTTTCTTCATGTATTTCCCTTCCTTACCCTTTAGTATCCCCTTCCATAATAGTCTTTTCACTTCCTTTATTTGGCAACGCTTTTTAATTATTAGTCCCCGTACCTTTAGTTTACCAAGGTATCCCTTGGTCACGTTGTGCCTTCTAATTGGTCTTCTGGGTTCCATTGGCCAGTTTATTGTGTTTACTACTCCTGCTGAATGACCTTTCCCTTTCTGCCCTCTTTGTTTTCTCCTTGTTGGCCGGGTGCTATGCCTCTTCTTCACCTTCTTCACTGTTCCTTTGTTCCATGTCTTGTCTTCCTTCCATTTTTTGTGTGGTTCCTGGTCAATGTCCTCATCCCCGCAGTTGCTCCTCTTCACCCCTAAAGGCTCGCCCACAGTTTTTATTTTTATCTCCGAATCATCTAGCCACATACAGACGTGCGGAAGTCTTCTATAATGTTCCTGTGCACAGCATGTCCCCACGTACTCTAGGTCCCATATCTTGTCAACTAACGGAGCGGGTCCCACCCCCTTATATTGGCCGTCAAAGTAGCGACCCCCATACTGCTGGTACCATTTCATGCTCTCTCCGTCGACCTCCGGTGGTCCCGCGGGGTTAGGGATTACCCAGTACAAGGAATTAGGTCCAGCCTCTATGTCGCCTGGCTCAGAGGCGATGACAAATAGATCCTCTATTTTTAACACCATTTTTAAACAAGGCCCTAGGGTTGCCCCATATGCCTCTAAATCAAGCTCCTCCTTCGAGTCTACCAGTACCTCTTCTTTATTTGCATTCTCCGCTCTCCTCCGGGCCTCTGCTTCTTCATCAATATCATAAGTCGCATACCCTTCTCGAAGTCCTTCGTATGGGGCCCACTTGTTCCAGTGCCCTGATACCTGCACCCAGACAACCGGGTCCCCAAAATACGCATTTGTGAGGTGCTTGTGGATCCTGGGGACCGCCACACCCTCTACCCGTTTCGGTACCAACCGTTCTTCCATGGTCGTAAAAGGCTTTGCCCAATCTTCATCTCTCTGGAAGGGTTCTTTGATCAGGGGGTCTTCGTCGACTTCCTTGTTCTGGCCAATGGTCCAGGACCCTCTGGTGGCGTATCCTAGCATGTTAATCTCAATGATAGGTTTGCTCCGTTCTTTGTAGATTTTCAGTTTGGAACCATTCACTGGGTCCTTGATCAGATTGTTGTCCAGGGTCGAGAGCTTTACTGCTCTGTTCTTCCCGACCTCTTTGATCTTATAGGGTTCGAGCCAACAGACTTTAAACTTCCCTGGTTGAAGTTCGTTCCGACCGTTATACTTCAAAAGTAATTGCCCCGGCCGAAAGTTGGCCCGCTGTAGGTGCTAGTCATTCCAATGCTTCCGTCGGCGTTGCGCCACCTCTGTCGCCCATTGTGCCACCAGCCTTCGTTCGCCTAGTTTTATCAGGCTGCCAAGCCTTGTACTCAAGCTTTCTTCATCATCGAGCCTATTGTCCACTGCCACCCGAAGGCTAGGTATGGTGTACTCAGTTTGTACTACTGCCTCCTGTCCGTACATAAGCTGGAATGGGGTGTGTCTGGTAGTGACCTTGTATGTTGTACGGTAAGCCCATAGCACGGCTGGTAGTCTTTCCTCCCAGTCTTCTTGTTCCACTCCACATGATTTGTAGATTATTGACACCAATACCTTGTTGGTTGCTTCTGCCTACCCATTAGCTTGAGGATAGTACGGACTATATAGGTTGTGAAATATTTTAAATTCTACGGTGATGGTACGAATTACTTGATTGACAAAGTGCACTCCCCCATCGCTAGTGATTTGGAGGGGTATCCCGTACCTTGTGACGACCTGTTCTTACAAGAACCGTACCATACTCAGAGCTGTGTTGTCCGGCATGGCCCTCGCTTCTGCCCCCAAGTGAGGTATTCCTTGGCTACCACAATACATCTACACCTGTGCATTTTACTTGGCTTCAAAGGTCCCACAAAGTCCAGACCCCACCGTTCGAATAACTCCTGCGGTTGTGAAGGGAAGAGGGGCATGAAGTCCCTCTTGAGTGGTTTTCCCGCCTGTTGGAAAGTGTCACACCCAATTACCCACTCTCGAGCGTCGGTGTGTAGGGTTGGCCACAATAGGCCAGCCAGAAGCACTTTCCTCGTAGTTGCATGTGGTCCCATATGTCCGCCTGCCAACCCGTTGTGTGCCTCCTTCAACACATCGGGGATTTCCTCCTCCATAACACACCTCCTCAAGATTTGGTCGAGACCCATCTTATATAGAAGCCCATTGATTAGTTGGAAGGTCTTGCTCTTAAGTGCCAGCTTCCTTTGGAAATGTGGAGGTAGAGAGGTACTGGCTGATCTTTGCATACCAGGCTGGTAGTATTGCAATTTGGAACAAGTGTGCATCTTGAAAGTCTTCGTTCACCCCCTCGGCTGGTTCCCTTGATTTGATCCTTGATAGTTGGTTGGCTATTACATGGGACTTTCCTGGCCATACGATAATGGTGAAGGTGAATTCCTGTAGGAGTAGTAGCCAACGACTTACCCTACCTTGGATGATTGGTTTATTTACCAGGTACATTAATGCCTGATGGTCCACATAAAATGTGAATGGCGTGGCCAATAGGTAGTGTCGGAAATTTTGTACTGCGTACACCATCCCTAGTGCCTCCCGCTTTGTCGTGCTGTAGTTCCGCTCAGCCCTTGACAGGAGTCGGCTGGCGAAAAAAACGGAATGGTCCAGTCCTTGTGTCCCTACCTGTGCGAGGGTAGCACCAATTGCGAAGTTGGAGGCGTTGACATGTACATGAAACTCCTTGTTCCAGCCTGGGTACACCAATATTGGTGCACTCACCAGCCGATCTTTCAATTCCTTGAAGTCTTCTTCCTGCTCGGTACCCCAGAAGAACGACTCTCCGGTAGCTTATCTAAGGGCCAGGAAACCTGTGCAAAGCCTTTGATGAATCTCCGGTAGTAGCCGACATGGCCCAGGAATGATTTCACCCCTGTCACATTTGTTGGGCTTTCCATGTTGACAATCACTCCTATCTTGTCCGGGTCTGTCTTCAGACCTTCCTTACACACGATGTGGCCCAGAAGCTTCCCTTGTGGTACCATAACTTGCACTTCCTTGGGTTCAGGGCTAGCCTAGCCTTTCGACACCTCTCCATGCACTCCCCTAGAGCCTTCAAGTGGGTGTCTTGATCGCTGAAAATCGACCAGTAATCCAGGAATGCCCTGAAGTTTCCTATGGACATCTTGTCGAAAATGTATAAAATTATTCTTTGGAAGGTTGCAAGAGCATTACATAGTCCGAAGGGCATGCGATTATAGGCGTACACCCCTTCCTCCACCACAAATGTGGTCTTTAGCTTGTCTTCTTCCGTGATACTTATCTGGTTGTACCTGGAGAATCCATCCAGGAATGTGTATATCTCATGCCCGACGACTTCCTCTAGGATGCTGTCAGTGAATGGGATCGGAAATGGATCCTTGATGGTTACTGCATTTAGGTACCTGAAGTCTACGCATATCCTTATCTAATTAGCTTCCTTCTTAAGAGAGATGACTATTGGGGAAACCCAGTAACTAGTTTCTACTTTGAATATGATCCCTGCTTCTAGCATTTTATTGATCTCCTCATTTGCGTAGTTTCTGTTCATCTTGTACGGCCTCCTCCGTACCGGTTGGGCTCCTGGTACGAGGGTTATGCAATGTACACATAGCTCCAACGGTACCCCCTTCAAGTCCTTGTAAGTCCAGGCAAAGACGTCCTTATATTCGAGGAATATTTTGAAGGCTGTTGCCTTCAGCCCTTCAGCATGGGGTTCCAGTCATCCCCTACAAGTATCATCTGCGGTTCTTCCTCACTGCAGACATTAATCTTCACCACATCTCTTTCCTTGTACTTGATGGGTTTATCTCGTTCAAACTGGTGGGCTGGTGTGTCGTCCATCCGCGCCATTCCCTCCTGGTACCTACTGTACTCCCTCGACGGAAAAGATTGTTCTTCCATCCCGCCACTTGATTCTCCTACCTCACATATTTGCAGCATGTGACACTCCGGGTGGAAGACCTCATAGTCCTCCATTTGCCAATGAAAGAGTCCGGCCAGTGAACTAGTTCCATCTTCGGAACACCCGTTTAGTTCCAACACTCCTTCCTTGTCGGGCCCTTTCCCCCCTCTGTCTCCTTCAGAACCCCACTCCCATCTATTTGAATCTTGTGAGTCGGAGTCGGATGATGCGAGCTCTTCATTGACGGACTGTTTCCTTAGATCGATTACATACTTATGACCATCACTCTCGATTGAGAGCGTATTCTTCTTCCAATTATGATTGGCTTTGGCCATGATCAGCCATCCCCTTCCCAGGAGGGCATCGTATGCTTTTCTTTCCAGTGGAATGACTACGAAATCCAGAAGAAACTGCTGTGTCCCGATTACCACCTTTTGTGCCATGAGGGTACCAAGGGGTTTGATACCGTGTTGGTCTGTGCCGACCAGGTGGAATGTTGGTGGCCAGAGTGTGGGCTTGCCAAGGCTTCTCCAAGTTTCCTTTGGTAGTACGTTGACTTCGGACCCACCATCCACAATGGTGTTTGTGAGCTTTTGTCCCATTATGTCCATCTCTACTACTGTCGGTTTCCGTCCAACGCTTACCGTGAGTAGCATAGGGTTCATGGTGTCCGTACCAGGTCCCTTCACAGGGTCCATACTACATGGTTCCGTCATCGTTTGGTGTTCCTGGCCGAGGGTGGTGTCCTCGGTTACATTTGTCAGAGCCATCCTCAACTGTGACATGGTCTGCAGAAGGTCGGATACCCGTACGGGTATTGTGGTCTGTAACATCTACTTAATGATAGTTTTCTCTGGTCCTGACCGGAATGGTGTATTGACAGCTGGGTGTGAGGCCCTCCGCTCTTCTACCATCGCACGCTCGATATCCGCCCTGGCATCCTGGAGTCTTTCCTTCTCCATGCGAGGGTCAGGATACATGTCTTTTTTGATTTGAAATCTTGTGATTCCCAGTACGCCTTCCCACGGTTCTTCCACCTCCAACATATTCACCCCTTTTTGCTTTGGACAATCTATGTCCTCGTGGTTTCCTGGACCACACCATTTGCAGAACAAACTTCCCGCGTCACCTCAGTTCTGACATTCCCGCACAAAGTGACCCCATTTGTTGCACTTCTTGCATTGACTCATGGGTCGTCCCTTCGCGTCGTATTGAATTCTACTCCTTGGCGTGTTATTATTGGATCTATTGTTACCCCGCTGATTGCTTCTGTACCCTCCAGGTGAGGCATCAAAGTTTGCTGTTGGCTTCGGAGGTGTCGCTGGTGGTGTGGCTTAGTCGGGTTGGGTGTAGAGCACTTGTGTGCTCCGTGCTTTCAAGTTGTATGGGCATTCCTTAATGGAATGTCCCATTACCTGGCAGATGTCACAAAAAACTTTGCGGCGACAACTTCTCTTAGTGTGTCCTTCCGTCTTGCAGTCGGTGCACCATAGTTCTTTTCCTTCCCTGCCGCTTTCTTTGTCACCCTTCAATTCTTTCATCATCCTCATCATATCCTTTCAGAGTGCTTGCATAGTTTTGGACTCTCCATCGCTGTCTACATCTGTACTGTCACCATTGCTCACTCGTAGCTTTCCCCGGGATGTCTTGTTTTCACTTTCAATATCCATCGTGCGGTTGTATGCTTCATCATACGAGGGCAAAGGGACCACTTTCATCTTCCGTCTGAGGGACAGTACCAATCCTTCAACAAACCACCGCTTCTTGAGGCCATCAGCTGGCTGGTTCTCCATTTTGTTAAGCAGTTCCCTTAGCCTTCTATTATATGTGCGCACGCTTTCGCTTTTTCCTTGCTTGGTGTTGTAAATCTCCGCCACAATTTCGTTATCATCTCTTAGTAGTTTGAACTCCTCCTGGAAAGCCTTCTTCAAACTGTTCCAGGATGTTTTGTACTAGGCATCCAGGTCTGTATACCAATCAATCGCTATTCCCCGCAGAGTGGCTGGAAATGCTTTCAACTAGTAATCTTGGTCATCCTGGCCATTTGCTTCCCAAATGGTTACACATGTCTTACAATGTCATACGGGATCCTCCGCCCCGTCGCCCATGAATTTCAGAAGCTTTTGTTTCTCCGGGGTGTGTGCCATTGTTCTTGTCAGGAGGTTTTTATGTAACGCTTGGAGGTGATTGTGTGCCGGAAAGGTATTATGTGTCCAGGAGGTACCGTACGCTCTTGCCACGGGGCTTTGGTCACCCTCACTCCTATAATCCCTCCTTCCTGAGGTTTTTGGATCTGACCCTCCTATTTTGATGCCCTTTGACAAGGACAAGTTCCCGATGCCAGATAATGTTGCTTTGAAGATATTGGCGATCCCTTCGTGCAGGTCCCCTACCGCCTCCTCTCCTTGTTCAGAATATTCCGACGGGTTGCTCTGCGACTCGGCTCCAGAGTCCTCTTCACTTGACATCGAGTGTGGGGCTTGGTCGATGAGATCGTCCTCCGCTACGTCTGGGAGTGGCAGGTTCCTGGCGACCTTGACTAACTCCTTCCATGTATATGGCCTTTGTCTCTCCCGACTACGACTTCTACTCACACTTCGACTCCTGCCGTGTCCCTCCAGGCTCTTCGAGTCAGCAAACTCCCTTAGCCGCCGTCTCCTTTCGGCCTGTTCTTTAATGCGGAGAGATCTCCGAACAGTTCTGTCGTCTGCTCCTTCGGTGGTGGTGGTACGTTTGTCGTTGTTTGGCTGTAGGGGCATCAAGTGCCAGAGGTACGACGTCGACTAGCCTCCGTCTCCTCTTCCTCCCTGTGGCTCCGCTCTTCGTACCTTCGGAGTACTTGTTGCCGACGAAGTTCTCATGCAGTTTTCTCCCTTCGGTCTTGGAGTGCAATCAGATTTCGGGTGAGTAACCTTGGAATACTTCCGAGCAGGTCAAAGACGGGAGTGCTGACAGTGAGTTCACCACATATCGTGCCTTCTGAGACAGCTCTCTCCCGAGCCTCTCTCTGCACGTACTGCGTGACCGACACGTCCCACAACTCTACCAAGTCTGCCATCAACTGATCCTCTCGTGCTTCTTCCGCAGTACTCTCTTCGTGCGTGTCGTTGTCCACAACAATTAATTACTGGTTGAATGGTCGGCCCATTAATTCCTTCCGCTTGCCGCCATAGTGATTTCCAAGTTCGTTCAGGCAATGGCGCCAAAATGTTTAGTCCTTAATGTAAGGTTGGTCAAACTCACAAATAACATAGTGTTTTCCACACGTACCAATTATTCATGTACCAGTACATTCATATGTCACAACATAAGTAATAACAATAAACAACTAGACTAGAAGAGTTCTATCTTTATTGATTGATCTGAATATCTCCATACATCAATCTCTCTTGCCAAGGTTCCATCTAAACAATATATAGACCCAACGGTTGGCCAAGTTGCCAACCGTCACCAACTCCCAACTACCCGACGGGAACCTCTAGGCGACACAACATAACCATAAACACACTTCTAATTATTACTTACTAACATAAGTTATTTACCCCTAACAGTGTTCCCTCAAAGCCTGCTATTCTAATGTAGTGGAAACTAGGGAACTGGATGAACCATGCATCGTATTTCTAAATCAGAGTGATAGCCTGCTTTGACAGCCTTATATGCAATCCTCCTTTCATTAATCTAACCAGGCGCATTGCAAAGGCATCATTAACACTCATACTGACCAATTGCGTATGCGATGTTATTCTTTTCTCTTTGGGCAATGTCATGGTAATGCAGCTGAGGGTATCAGTTGTATACCTTCACCTGATTCGGCCCATTCTCGATCTCACCCTTCTTAATTAGTCCCATCAGCGGTTGATGTCGGGCAAACATGTAGACCAAGTAGGAAGTCATGGTAAAGTACTTTTTTTCTTCAAGTTCAACCAACTGTGTATGGATATTGTTGCTGATGATCTGAGCCTAGTTGAACTTAGACTTCCTAGCAAAGACCTGCTCAATGAAGTAGAACATCCATTCCTCAAAAAGATTGGATTGAGGAATTCCCATGACCCGGCTGAGTAAGGTAACCATATCACCATACTTGTTGTGAAAATACTTCTGGGGGTCTTTTTACCAATTCTAGCGCTTGGGGGTCTTCTCTCTTTGAACCATTCTTCATTTATCAGTTTCTTGCACTTAGTAGGATTCATGTCATAAACAACTTGAGCCTGATCGACAGTTGTGGCAATGGGATCATTCGGAAATGGGATATCAAAAGCTTCCCCAAGGGCTTCAGGCATGAAGTTAGCTAATACCATCCCCTTTAGCACCACTAATTTGGTTTCTGACTGATAATGTTTAGTAGGCCTTTTTGCAAATTACATTAAAACACCACCTTTTAACATTCACGTGATCTCGGCCCAAAAGGCCTTTTTGCAATCTTAAAAGTTAAACACCTTCTTCTAACATTTTTGCGTTTTCGGCCTAAAAGGCCTTTTTGCAAACTGAAGGTTAAATGCCTCATTCTTGCGTTTTCGGCCTAAAAGGCCTTATTGCAAACTTTAAGTGAATTTCGGCCTAAAAGGCCTTTTTGCAAACTTTAAGTGAATTTCGGCCTAAAAGGCCTTTTTGCAAAGGCTAGTTAAAAAGCCTATTCTTGCATTTTTGCGTTTTTGACCTAAAAGGCCTTTTTGCAAACTTAAGGTTAATTTCGGCCTAAAAGGCCTTTTTGCAAACTTTATGAATAATTGACATTTTTGCCTTCTTTAGCCGATTTTTCAAACTTATGCGCCTTTTGGGTTACCTAGGCCGAAATTAGCCTCTTTTGCAGGAATTTTGAACATTAAATTATGAAACTTTTTTGACATTTTCTCCTTCTTTGCATTCACCCCTTTGCCTTGCAATTTTGCCAAAAGGCAAATCTTGATTCAGGCCCTAAACTTGCTAATGAGGGTCATCAATTCGACAACAATTGCGATCACTTCATATGGTTCATCATTCATCTTCCCCTTCACGAACGGGATCACGCTCAACTATGGTGTGGATTCCTTAGGACTAAGGAAGTGGGCAGGCTTACTCTCCTGCAGGATCATCTCCTCACATTCTTAACTGGTGCATCTCCTCTGCGAACTCATCAAAAGTTTCCCACGGGGGGGGTGAAGGCAGTGGGGGCGAGACAAAAACAAGAGAGTGGGACCCTGACGGCGATGGGGAGTGTGTGCAAAGCACAACACATGGTTTCTATGTTTTTGTCATTTTGTAGTTGAACTTGCAGCCTCTACACGTTTTATTGTAAGTTTTATATAATATATATGCACGTTGTTAATGAAAGCAATTAAATTTTTTTAGTTTGATTGTCAACTCTCATGTGAAATTTTAATTCAACTCTAATGTTATGTATTAGGTTCTATAATGTATATGATGAATGCCTTATCAATGTTATCATACAAATCTTTGAAATTTCCTATATTTTTTATTTTTCCCTTTCTTTTAATAGCCATTTCCCCAAAACGGCCTCCAATAATCCATCATGGAAAAGTGTCTTCCCATCCCCTGCCTCGCATTGGAAACTTGGTGTAACAAAGATTTGAAGTAATTCCGTTGTCAATGTGTTGTTTTCTTTAGCATCTGAGACAGCTCTTTTAGATTCTAGAGTTATTTTTTCTGTAGCATTGATACTATGTCTATTGGCAAGTGATATACGGAAGAAAGCCATGTTAGAATCATGCTTTAGGACCCATTATATTTTTGCTTTTTGTTGCCAGAAATGACTGTTGGAAATGGTGACTTGGAGAATGGCTGCTAGTTCTTCCTTGGTCATGGTATCATTGAAACCTCATTGTAAGATCTGATTTTTTATTTCTACCAGCTGATTGTGGGCCTTCTTGGATTTATGATGGATTTATGAAAGGCACAAGTTATGAGTTTATGTGATCCTTTATAAATTTTAGTGAAAAATGATTCTAATGTGCTGTGCTTGTTTTGGTTGCAGAATAGGCAGTAGAAAAGGATAAGTTTCCTTTATCTAATTTTTTTGTGTTTATTTTAAAGTCTTAGATTACTGTAAATAACTAAATCATTTTGAATCATTTATTTGCAGGATCAGGATTGCTCTCTGTCATGGGTATTACCTTTGCAGTTGTGCCAATTGGTAATTATTCTATAAGAGAGATTATCTTTTCATTGGTGGGAAAGTTATGTGGTACATGGATTATATGTTTGTCATGTAGTCACAGGTGCCCTGTTTGTTAATAATAATTGAATGCATTATGTGGAAACATAATTGAAAGATCCCTAATAATAGGAAGTGATTGTTCTCTTATAGCAAGTCATGTCTCTTTCAATCAAATATCCCAGAAGACTTACCTTAAATTTACAAGTTTATAAATTCTTTGAGTTAAAGAAATAATAAAATCAGGTTGATGAGACACAAATGTTTGGCCTGAAACCTAACTTAACAATCCTGAAGGAGGTCAATTTGCCAATAGGTTATACATGAAATATAAGGTTCCCCCATAGGCAATTTATAATCAATTAAGATTGTTAGGAAATCATTGGATAATACCAATTGGGTGTGACAGGTTTGTTTTAATATATGATGTAAACTTCAGAGCTCCAAATAAAAGTGTATCCTATATATCTGGAAAGTGCTTTAGACATAAATTTTGACGATTCTTTTTGTAGTCAATATGGTCACCTTTAATCGTATCAAACATTATCTTCTAAATGCGATTTTATGATCTTAACAGATTTAATCATTTTAAAAATCTGTTTTTATTGTATGCATTTATTACCAGCCTAAAAAAAGAATGACATCATGAAAATGATGGATTTAGGAATACTAAATTATTTGGTTGAATTTAACTTTTTTAATATTCGTGGAACTATGTATTTCTTCTTTAACATGTCCATTTGAAGTTGATGAACACACAGAAGAAAAGATACTATTCAAAATAGTCTTAGATCTTGCAAAGGAAAGTATATTGAAGCTTGATGTAAACAGAATGCTGCTTGTATTTCCAATGTTTTTCCATAAATTTACTATTCCTCTTATTAAATGAATTCACTTGAAGGTATGGGTTTTGCTTAATTACATTTATAACAAGGGCTGCAATGCACTTTACTCACTGCCAAAGAATGCCCAGCTGGTTTGTGGGGAATTGTTGATTTTGATTTTTGCACATTGTGAATAGCGTACATATTATTTGAAATGAGCACATTTGTGGTGTAGAAGAGCAATCCAATATTAGAAGCATCTATACCATTCATCAGGAAGCTTGATTGTCAAAAAAGGTTCAAAATTACAATTCATGACCATGGAGAGTGGTTAACAACAGATGTTTCAGGTGTCAAGGCTTCCTTTACATAGCCACTGCAAAATGGCTTTAGCATCTGTGGATGCAACATCTGTCTCAGTTTTTCATTCCAGGTGATTGTTGCAGTTCCCTGCAAGCCATAAAGGAAATCCAAAATACATTTAGTAGTGCGCTAACATAAAATGGATATATGGCCCAATGGCAGATTCTCAATTTGAAGTTAACAATAAAGCAGTTCAAGGATGAGCCTATAAAAAGCATAATTTCTAAAATGATCAAAGTCGATATAAATGAATAATCAGACCCAGAAGGGCTCTATACATGTACTGAGAAGCTTGGCACCTGAACCCCTGACACAATTTCCTTAGGAACCTGAACCCCAAACACTTCAGGACAAATAGCAGATGGGTTCCCAGAGACAGATGGAAGAACAGAAACTGGCTTCTTCAACATTGTAAGCTTGTGATATCCCCATACTGGCAATCCACAAACCAATTTTGTGAAGTCTCTAAAAGAGACATAATTGCAAAAGATGAGATCCAAAGTAATAACTGATAAACACGAGTAAGGTAAACTAATCCCATGGTACGTCAAAGATCACCCATATATGAAGAGCATCTTCATAAAAACGGAATTGGATCAAGTTATCAATAAACACGTAATGATCAATCTTGTATGAGAAGACCCAAATAATCACTATCAATAATACACCAAGTAATGTTATCAATGGGCAATCAGCAAACAAGAAAATATATATATTAGTTGCATTCATAGGATCAACAGATGAACAAGCCAATGGAAAAAAGAAGTACGTAACACTTAAGACATAAGATATACAGTGACTAAGAAGGGACAACCTGTATGCTGGAGTGGTGATAGTGGCGATTAAGGAGATTTAACGAGTTGACTTACCATTTACTAAACAAATATATCAGCCGACTGAGAAGAGGGTTGATTACTCAAACATAGACATACAATGATCACGTTAAGAGTGAAGCAGCGATTAAAACTTTCCTTGAGCAGCAACCGTGTAAAATATGAAGGTAGCAGTTAGGTTATAATTTTTGTTAAACATAAATATTATTTAAGGAAGGCCGACTTTTCAATGGTAATGAACAAACATCAATTAAAGTTTAGAAGCGATAAAGGACAATGGGAGTACTTAAATGGTATGTTTGATTAAAACAACAAACAAAAATAATTGCTCAAGTAAAGGACGCCTCTTGGTAAAGTATGCCCATATGGGAAATGTGATGTCTCTTCAAAAGGAAATTGCATTTCTTGAAAGGTATAAAGATCATACGATAAGAGTGTGATGGGGGTATGTGTGGAGAATATAGGAGAAGTCTGTAAGAAGAAAAAGAAAAGCTGCATACATAAGGAGGAGATATTTACGAGCAGATTTATATGAAGAAAATATAATAGAAGACTGGTCAAAGGTGGGGTGTGAATAAATAAAAGGGAAATCAAGTACATACACCAGATTTAGAAGGAAGACGTATATTAAGAGATCGCATCAGACTTGAGAACAAATATATGAGGAGCTTGTAGCCAAATTTTAAGAGAGAGATTGTGAGTATATTGTGGCAGACTTGTGATCAGACTTATAGGAGAGTCAAGAAGGAATTATTACAGATTGAGAAGAGATTTTTCTGGCAGACTTGTGATCAATTTGAGAAGGTGATTATAGAAAGATTTGAGAAGAGAACTATAGGATAAGTCGTGAAGAGTCTATTTTCTTATGACTCAAATCTAAAGGCCAAGTTGAGCAGCAGCAATGTACAACATTGAAACATATATTTCAAGTATACAAATCAAAAAAAGTTATCAAGGACTAAAGTAAGGCAAATCCCAAAAGGGGACATCACAGTGGTAGCAGAGCTAAGTATCCTGCCATCTTGTGGGAACCTAGTTAATGCAAACTTATCAACATAGAAGGGACCAATCAGCCATGGCAGAACAATTGTCAAATGAACTAAGAACATTCATGGAGCAGACCAATGACAAATTTGAGAAGACAAACCAACTGATCCTCTGAGCCATCCAAATTATGAACAGCAATGATACAAGAGCTAATCCGAACCATGGAAGAGATACCCACTCCAATCATTCTGAAAATGAACACTTCACTCAAGCTTCTATTCTTAGGCTCACCATGCCATCATTCTGGCCTAGAGAAGAACCTATGCCTGATGAAGAAGAACCAATGATGGATAGTGTAGAAGAACTAGCAGAAATCTATGCAAGGTTGGACACCGAAGTATAAGGGCATATTCCCTTTAAGGAGTACTATGAAGTGAAGACCCAAGGTAAATCCAATAGAAAAAGAAGACACACAGACAAAGACATTAAGGCAAGGATAAGTAAAATGTCCTTACCCCATTTTGATGGTTCGGGAAAATCTACTGCTCAGACATGGGTCTGGATACTGGACACATATCTATCACTAAGTCCTATGACGGAGGAAAATGCCATCAAGTTTTGTACACTTCATCTAGCCAGGATAGCACATGATTGGTGGCATCATGGCCTTATCACTCGAGGTCATCAAAACATCATACCGAATTCACTCAAAGGCTCATCAAGAGATTTGATTGAAGGCACCCGAAATGGTACTTCAAAGAATTAACTCTACTTTGCCAACAGGGAACTGCAGAAGTTTATGCCAATGAATTTCAGAAATTAGTACTTATGGTCCCTAAACTCTCCCAAGGAAGACTCACCTATTAATTTGTGGAAGGACTCAAGGAGTTAATTAAGAAAATAGTGAACCCCTTGGATCCCCAAAGTTTGGGTGAGGCAATACAAAGAGCCATTAAGGTTGAAATCAACTACCCAAGAGAAAAACCAAAATATACAGCATCCAAGGCATATCCAAAGAACCCTCGTAGAGATGAAGATTATAAGGAGGAAGGAAGACCATGCCACTTCTGCAAAGAAATATGGAGACCTGGACATGGGTGGAAAACCAAAGACGGCCTAGAAAAAAGAGAAGACCTAAGGAGGAAGAATCTATGTTTCAAGTGCAAAGAACCATGGAGGCATGACCATCAATGCAAAAGAGGTCAAATACATCAAATAGAAGAAAAAGAAGAAGATATTAAAACATTCAACGAAAAACAGAATTAGCTTGAACACGAATGAATAGTGCTCTACATGGATCAACATCATGTATTCAATAGCATCAACATAAGAATGTATAGATCATTAATTAAATTGCCTAAAGAAATTAATAATGCATATAGATATAGAATGATCAGGATGAATGACTCTTGTTTATATTGTTACTTGATAGTTTTCTTATTTCACAGTTTTTCCGTTGAACCATAATTTTTTAATGATGGATTACTTGGGATTTGACAGTTAATCAGGTAGTCTCAGTGCTAACTGCATGTACATGTAATGGCATATCTTGTTCTGTAAACGGATCATGCAAAGCATGTAACCAACAACTTGAAGGAGAATGCCTATCCGGTGAAGATGCCTATGGTCACATCCTTGGCACTGTGAGTATAAAGATGTATTTGGTATTGAAGAATAATTATAGCTTCTAATGTAAGACATCTTTCACTAATATTAGACCTATTATAGGTATATGAGACACTCATTACTTAATCAGCCAGGTGTTAATACATATTATTGGACCAGTTGTATTAATATACTTATTTTGTAAAGACAATAAGGGTGGTATTGATATCTCCATTATTGAACTCTTTAATGGCTTACCGTATATTGGATCACCAACCTTTAATGCATCTACTCTTAGATCATTTCTTTTTACTGTCTCAAGCTAGAAAATCATGTTGCTTTCTTTGAAGAGGTAATATCCTTTGTCTTGTTGTACTCAATTTGTTAGACTAACATCCTTGAGGACAGATTCTTGTCTGTTGTTGGCTACAAGTTGCAGCTTCCTTTTGTCCTGCAAGAATTCTGCGACGTATATTTCCACCTACTGTGACAGGGACTTGCATCATATTGATTGGTGTCTCCTTGATAACCACGGGTTTTGAAAATTGGGGAGGAGGTTCATATTGTGCTACTCAGGTGATTTTGCTTCCTGGTCGATCCTGCATTTCAAATTTATCTTCAATTGGTATCCTTGTTGATAATAGCTTACTTATATAGATGACAGCTTCAGGCAAACAAACAGACTTCATTCTTACCCAAAATGTTTAAAAAAAAAATGATTTGTTGAATTTATGAAAGATGCTCGTGCTTCTGCAGAGTGTTGAAAGTTGATGCTGAAAGATATTAAAGTTTGGATCAGATTAGATATGGGATTAGTTTTAATTTATTTCTAAAACTTGGTTCACAACTAAACTATATGACAATGAACTCTATGTGCAGGTTGCTGCTTATATGAAGAGAACACAACTTAATTCATAAAGTATTTGCAGGACTGCAAATGAAGGAGATCGATGTCTAATGGCTTGCACTTTCGATTTCTGTACTTACCTATTAGAATTGAACTCCATCATAATGTATATCTCACGGTATAGGCATGCCAATGACTAGACATGCTTCTATGTACGTGGAGACATGTCGATGAATAGACATGCCTCCACGTACGTGGAGACATGTCTCTTCATTGAAATGCCTCTCAATCATACTGATACAATTAACCGATTTGCAAGGGAACAATTCTCATAATCGTTTGTTATCGTTTAACAACAGTTAACGATTCTCATAATCGTTGGTTATTATTGTTATCTGCAGGTAACAATTCACATAATCGTTTTGGTAAGGAGATTGACTATAGTCGATATACACAGCGGTAAATGATATCAAACTATTTAATGTGGAGAATCGATCTATATTGATCATTCCATTTGATCAATATAATTGATACTTATGATCATATAGATACGGTGCTCATATTCAATTTGGTATAAACAATGTGATCGATATTACTTATCGATTTAACATGAATTTAATCTTAATGATTTATCAACAGCATGATTAATGATTTATTAATTCAATCATAAATTATGTATATATAAATATTCATATGTATAATAATAATAAGAACACTTATTATTATTACATATATTAATATGTATATATTGATATCAACAAATCATTAATCATAGTGATGATATAATCAGCATTACTTATACATATGATTTATGAGATTACTCTGACCGAAGCTATAAATCATCAACAAAAGAGCTGCACACGAGATTTTCTGCAGCAATTTTGACTAATTTTATTGGCTGGAATTTTACATCAGACCTATGAGCACATGTTAATGGTATGTTCATGGTTCTTTTAAGCAAAAATGAAAGTTCTTGATTATCTTCCTGCTGTGTTATGCATTTTGTAATGTTAAATCAGCAATCTCTTTTACATAATATTCAAGAATCTTGCTTAAACTTCAAAACCAATTAAAACAAAAACAAAAAACCATTTAAACCCCATCCAAACATATGCTGGCCAAAGACTTATCAGCAAATAAACATTGCACTAAACCTCCTAATTTGGATCAGATTGGGTGAAATTTGGATTGGGGATCTTTCACCTACACTGGGACATGATGAGGATGATGAAAGAATTGAAGGCCAAGAAAGAAATCTTAAAAGAAACCAAAGAAATTTTGTGCACTAACTATAAATTAGGTCATACTAAAAATAATTGCTTGAAAAATTATTTTGTGACATTTGTTAGGTACTGGGACATTCCATTAAGGAATGCTCATACAATCTAAAAACAAGAACACAAGTTCTCTTAACACAAGGGGAACAATCAACCCCTCCAACCACACCTAAACAACAAAATAATAATAATAGTGTATCTCCTAGTACGTACCGCAACAAAAGAGGTACTAACAATTGGTACAATGATAGTGGGCCAAGAAGCATAATCTAGTACTATTCTAAAAGGAGATTGTTGATCCATTGCCCAAAATGTAGTGAATGGGGTCACTTCAGTAGAGAATTCGAAATTAACCAAAATAAAGGAGGAATATTGTGCAAATGGTGTGGATCAAGCAATCATTAGGACACCTACTGCCTGAAATGAAAAGGTATCAACATGTTGGACATGAAGGAGCAAGACAAGGAGGCTTTGGCAATTACGAGAGCACAAACAAAGAAGGCAATGTATTTAGACCGTTGCATGGAGAAAGAAAGACTCTGAGAGGCCAATGAAGAAGTAAAACAAGCGATGACCAACAAAAGGAAACCTTCCATTGAAGTATCAAATGCCTTGTAGTTGGAGTCGGAGAAGAACATCGTATGGTAGATGCTCTAGACAATTGTACCTATCAAAGTGACAAACCTCCAAAAATTGCTGCAATTGAGAGTGGCAATCTTAAATATAGTTAGTGACAACCAAATTTAGTGACAAGAATGCCCAAGCAAGAACATGATAGTGGTGCCGCCCCCTGAAGGTGAACAAGTCATTGATCCAATTCTACTGATTGCAAACATTGGAAGAAAGTTGATTGTCATTCAAATGGAAATCATGGGGAAGAACTTGACAAATATCATCATTGATGGAGGCTCATAAGTAAACGTACTACTAGAAGATACCTAGAAGTGCCTCAAGAAATCAATTCTGTGGCCACCAACATTTCACATGGTAGGTGTTGATCAGTATGGTATCAAGCCATTGGGTATGCTAATGGCGTAGAAGGTGACAATTGACACAACATTTTTTGCTAACCTTTGTTGTCATCCCATTGTTTACACTTAGCTGAATTAAGAGAGAAGATGAAATTCATGTATTTTTGCCAGTTCGACTCTTTGAAGAAAAGTCAGATGGATGACTTGGTCTCTTTGTTGATTCATGTTCATGGTTCGCAGAAGCTTATGCCAGATTGGGAGAACACTTTGGATGCTTGCTCGGATTCACTGGACGTGATTGATTTACAACAAGATACATTGCCTAGCATTTCCATGGAGTGGTTAGATTCAGTATTGGCTAGATTCTTGGAGTATGCTAGGAGAGAGAGATGCACGGAGGAATCTTCTAGAAGATTCCCTATTTGATGATTAGGTATCTTTTGATTGGGCCATATGTTGGTGGCACCATTTTTGATGTAAACCCTAATTAGGGCAATTCTAGGTTTTTGTTGGCATGATCTTGGTCGTTGATCTTAGATCAATCTGGGCCATCCATTTTGTATGAGACTCTATATATACCTCCTTGTCTCTCATTTGTAAGGGAGAGTTTTTGTAGAATTGTTGGTATATGTTGCAGCTATTTGAATCATAATCATTGTTCAATTGTTGGTGATTTTGCTCTTCAAGTGTTGTATTTGCATTCATGGTTCTCAATTCCTCCAAGTTAGATTAGAATTTTAGTTAGAATTTATTTTTCATGTATGTTAGATTGAGTGAAAGATTTGTTGAATTTATTTGTGTGGAATCCTTAGTCCATACCACTAGCCTCTTGCCGCTGGTAAGTGCGTCTTGTGTGGTCAACTGGAATTTAAGTAAGCTTAACTTCAACTATTATGCGTCCCTTGACAAGCCTCAACTTGGATGGTGTCAATGTTTGATGGTGATAGTTTGAAAATATTTAAGTATACCTTAGATGATTGCACTAAGCTTGTGTCAATACCTGATTGTGAGACCTTGCCTGGTTTGATTCCACTAAATCCGTTCATCATTTCCTACATTCCTAGGATTAGAATAGATTTCCTGAACCCCATTCCTTTTGCCTATTTTTTAATAAGAAGTAAAATCCAGAGCCATATTGATAAATCTTAAGTTGTCAGCACACCTATTCTGCATCATTCATGATAATCTAAACATTTGCATAAGTACCCAAGTGAACACAACAATTCACATCGACCATTGAGTTACCCACTCGTCAAGACCTGACATGTAGAAACCTTGGAATCATTTTAGTTGATCTCATTCTTAGCATCTGAGGTGATTTTGTTCAAGAGAGGGTAGATTACCTTCCGTATTTTATTTTGAGATGTTTTGTGCATAGAAAACACATCAACATTCTTTTGGCGCTAGGAGGGCCTGATTTGCAATCATATTTGAAGATTATGTTCCGGAATGGTGTTGCCTGAAGAAGAACTTATCCAAGGTGAACAAAGAGATATCATTTAACAATTCAACACTCTTCCTTGGAGAAACCAAAGTAGTCACGTTGAATTCAGACAAGTGAGAAAAGTGATAGACAAAGAAGAGCAGTTGGGAAACTTGCCTCTGATTATCATTGTTCCTGGAGCAGTTGATCATGAGAACCAGTCTACCAATCAGCCTGGAAGAAATTGAACCTGTTGAAGATTTCAAGTTAGTATGAAATACAATGGTGCTGCCTGATCCTGATAGAACGAATGAGCTTGAATTGGACGAACTTGAGTTCAAGCAACCGAACTTGGGAGACGAAAGAAAGATTATATCTAGTTTGAACTACTTTGCCTGAGAAGTGAAAACAAGTGCACCACAGTACATCGGAGTTTCTCTTATCTTGGACGAAGAAGAAGAGATAGCTGAACGAATTGACGAACAAATTGAGGAGCAGATTGAAAGAAATTTACTTGCTCAAACATTACAACAAGTCTAGATTGATCCTAGATAGATCACGCTGGATCACATCAATTCCTTTTCACCCGAGAGACTTCAGAGAACTCTAAGATCCACTCTTGGAGATCGAAGACATATTGAGTTGAGGACTCCTCATAGATCTAGATTTGGAAGGCGAGAGACTTCACCGAGTTCAGATATAGAAGATAGAGATAGATTATTTAATCCAGGGGACGTGCTGAGAGAAGACAATACTTTTCCTGATCCTCCAGACCCGAATCAAGAGGAAGCTCAACAGTTTCAACAAGAAGACCGAGAGATGGCCCAGAATCAAGGACCACCCTCGAAAGGTGCTACTTGGTTGGTCACCAATCCGTCACCACTCGCTTTCAATGACATTCATGAGATGCCAAAGAATCCGGAGAATTTCTGTTCGAAGTACAATGCTAGTGACTCGAGTCGGACAATGGAAGAGCACATCAAGATGTTTGAAGACCTTTTAAGAAATAGACCGATTGAGTATGGAGATATTGCTTGCAGACTCTTTTCCTATTCCTTGGGAGAAGAAGCGTATCATTGGTTAATCCATTTACCTACAGGATCCATCACCTCATGGGAGGAATTAAAAGAGACATTCATTGGAAAGTATGGAATCCAAATTTCCCCAGCAGAGTAGCATAGACAGTTTGTTGAATGTAAAAGACAAGAGAATGAACCTATCAATTCATTCAACAACCGATTCCAGAAAGCTTACACAGGGTTGCAGACTCCTTATCTCATTCCAGATGCTCGAGAGATATATTATCATGCTTTAGAATCACTTACAGCCATGTTTGTGTGAACTCATCCCTCTCCAACAACTTTGAACGAAGCATATGCGAAGGCGATAGAAGTTAGTAAAATATTACGTCAGAATCTTAGTGGACCTTTGCTCAATTTGAGGTCACCCGCAGCCGCAAATCAAATTCAGAATTTAAATCAAGATTTGGTGCATCATAAGCCAATAATGAATCAAATTCCACAACCGATGTATCTAGTTGCTCAACCATCAAATCAATTGGTACTCCATCCTGGAGCACCCATTTGTTAAGCTCTACAGACGCATCTAGTGTAGCTGCAAAATGCTGTGATTTCCACAAGGACACAAGAGGAGAAAGAAGAAATGAAAGAGTTAATAGACCAAGTAAAGAAGTTATCTACAAAAGTCACTCATTTGAGGAACTAGAACAATCAACTCTACAGTATACATAGAAATTATCAAGGTGGTAATCAAAAAAACAATCAAGGTTACCAAAGTAACAATCAGAATTATCATAACAACAATTAGAATAACCAAGGATATCGTGGCAATAATCAGAACTATCAGAAGAGAATGTGGAATATTGCACCCAATAATGGAAATGTGTCGTCACCTCTGGACAATCCGCCTGCTTCGGAAAGTCGACCGATTGACAGGGTCTTCCTTGTGGAGGCCACCTTATCAAATTGGTGTAGATTACACAACACTAGTCAGCATTCAGAACTGCATTGCCCCGAATTCAAGGTTGCTTCTGATATTTTCCAGCAGGAGGTGCAAAATAATGAAGCATACGAAAGCACTCCAACAACGAGATATGAAATCGTCCCCACTACAAGATATGACCAAGCGTTGATCATTGAGGATTTCATGTTTCCTCCAGTTTATGAAGAAAGTTTAATGTGCGATCAAAGTGGGAGATTTCCTCCAGAGTTGGCGAATGGAACCATGGTTCTGCCTAACTCTTAGTTCCCACCTGCTTCAGCCAATGGACCTATTGAAGATTCAGATTACTATTTCCCACCATTGAATAACAATGTTTTAGTTGAAGGAATTAAAGAAGTGTTTCATCAGTCATCAGGAAACACTGGACCAAGAGTTTATCAGAGGGATTAGAGGAATCAAGAGCCTTTAACTACCTCTGTTCCTCCGAACAATTTTGCTACGCCACCAAATCCAAGCGCTAGCAATACACCAAGCTATCCACAAGATTCACTTGAGTATAGACAGAAGAACATTCCCCCTCCAAGAGAGTAGTTGAAGCGGTTGAGTCTGTGTGTATTAGAAGAATTCAAGAAAGTCAAGGTAAGCCTACCATTGTTCGAACTAATGAAGATACCTGATATCAGAGAGACATTAATGAATGGACTAAATGAGAATATTGTCCGGAGAGCTACAAATCAAACCAGTTCCAACATTCAGAGAGGATCAAATGCTCCTTAAGCAAGCATAAATGTGGTTCAGAATGAACTAGATATTCAACAATCATCAGAAGAGGCATGTATAGTTCAAGATTCATCTAATATGCCCAACAAAGAAGAATTAGTAAAGATGGCAAATGTGCCAAAGAAAGAAGATATGCTAGAAGGCAAAGCTTTTCTCACAAGAGATAATGTAAAGAGAGTTAAGGATTCACTAGTTATGACTGAAAATCCTACCAAGGGTGAAATCCTTCCTAAGAGTGAGATTGCTTCTGTTGAAAGCACGGTTAAAAATGATGAAGTTTCCAAAGAAAGTGCGAAAAAAGAAGAAAGCTTGCAAGTCCATAGGGATAAGCCAACAGTGAATTATCAAGATGAGCCAACCCCTTTCTTGCTTTCAGTAAGGATTTTTGGCAAGCTTTTGCATAATTGTCTGGTAGATTCTGGAGCTTCAAGTAATGTAATGCCAAAGGCTATATGCAAGAAATTGGGTCTCATTCCCATACAGACTAGTAAAAGAGTTACACAATTAGATAAGACAGAGGTACCTGTGATTGGAGAGTTGAACAATATTCATATGCATTTAGTTGCGGATCCAAGAGTCTAGCACTTCATAGATATATCGGTTGTAGACATTCTAGATGGATATGGCATGCTTCTGAGTCGAGATTGGTCAAGGAGATTGAATGGTTACTTTTCGACCGATTTCTCTCACATGTGGCTGCCATGGAGAGGTGTACCAAACCAGATCAAGATAGATAGTACCCCAAGATTAAGATTGATGATAACAGAATATGGGGAAAACAATGAAATTCTTTTCCTAGAAATGGATTTGGGAAATTACAGACCAAAAGTTGCAGAGGTTTTGACGCTTCAAAACCCAGTTGAAAAGATAGAAGAAGATCATGAGATTGTGAATTCCACGGAAGTTGTAATAGAAAGTGATCATGATACAGATGAGGAAATTGATATGTTTGAAAGTTTCAGAGGATTTGTATTCAAGAATATCCAGCAGGGAGTTGAGTTAGGCGACCGTGCCCGCATTCAAGATTTATTGTTGCCTAATTGGTGCCGAATTCACAATGCTGCTCATTTTGAATTCTCTTGCGCAATGTGCAAGGTAGCTTTGAATCAAATACACAGAAGAATTCCTGAAATTCTGACACTGGAAGAAATTAGAGAGGCCTCTCCTAGGCCAGATGAAAAAACTATAGATAAAGTTAAAGAAGAAATACATGACGAAGATCAAGTTTGGACATTGAGATTTGATGGTTCAAAGTCAAAGAAGGGATCGGGAGCTGGATTTGAATTAATCAGTCCCTCAGGGGAAACTTATTTGGCCTCCCATAGATTACAATTTCCATGTATGAACAATGTTGTTGAGTATAAATCCTTAGTTCATGGATTGTTGTTAGCCATTCTAAGGAAAGTGAAGATTTTACATGTGTTTGGAGATTCAGAGATTGTAGTAAGACAAGTGCGAAAGCAATATGTTTGCCACGACAAAAGATTGACAAAGTACTGCAACAGGATATGGGATCTCATCAAAATCTTTAATGCCTTCAATATCAAGTCAATATACAGATCACAAAATCAAGTGGCAAATGCACTTGCACAGGCTGCCAGTTCCTTGGCACCCATTGCCATGGAAGGATTAAAGAAGTTTACAGTGGAGCTCGCATTAGTTCCATCCGTACCAGATAATGTCACCAATTTCCAAGTTTTTGAAGACGATAAGCATATATTGGATTTTCTGACGAATACAGATATTTTCTTGAGTCAGGTTGTTGATGAAGAGGAAGCCGAAGAAGCAGAATATGATTCAGATGGTATCCTAGATTTGAAGACAAACTTCATTCCTAAGGGAATGATAGAGCTAGAAAGAATATTTGATAGAGATAAAATGAAGATTGAAAGATTGCATGACTCAAGTGGAAGTGCCTATGAAACGGTGAATTTGGAAAATGACAAAGAAGTTAAGAATGTATTCATAGGGAAAGCATGCACACCTAGTGAAAGGGAAGGCATATTGAAGAACATGAGAGATTTTCCTGATGTGATTGCATGGGGATATGATGATTTGAAGACATATGATACATCAATCATTACACATACTATTCCCTTGAAACCAGATAGTAAGCCATTTAGGCAGAGACAGAGGCCAATGAACCCTTTGCTGGAGCCTCTCATATATCAAGAAGTGAAGAAATTGTTATCAGCAAGGATTATCTTTCCTGTGCGACACTCGACATGGGTCGCCAATTTGGTCCCAGTTAGAAAGAAGAGTGGAGAGATAAGGCTTTGTGTGGAGAGATAAGGCTTTGTGTTGATATCCCGTACTTTTTGCATCTTTGAAATACTTTTCTCAAATCTTCAATGTGATCTTCTCTTTTCCTTGAGAAAATTGTAATGTCATCCATGTAAATAATGATGCATTTTCCAATCAAATCTTGAAATGCAATGTGTTTGCCCTCTCGGGTAAACGGTTAAATGCAAAAAGTAAATGCACAGAACATAATGGAAATATATTAAATAACCAGCCTCTGTACAAATTCCACAGTCCATGTACAATAAGTGCTTATAACATTACATCTGACACGACTAACATGATCCTACTTCGAAGAAAAGGTACACAATATATAATACCCGAAGGGGTTCGACACAACCGTCGCGACTCCAACTCCCTACCTGTCGGCTAACTAATTGACCGCCATAACTCATTATTACCGACGACAACATAAACATAATATAACAACATAACATAATGATTATTCCCGGCAACATCATCCCCCCCAAGAAAAGAAGTCGACTCTGATGACTTAATACAAAATAGAGATGAACAGCAGGAACTACTGACGCCAGTCGGGCCTGGATATTATACACTTGCTGCGTCCTCGCCTGAAAACCCTTTTCTGCTACCATCCGATGCTCAAGTGCGGATTTCACCAATATTGCTTCCTTTGCCATCACAGTCCTCTTGTGCCTAACCCAAACTTGTCTGCAAAACACGTTTTTCAGTCTCACCTTCCACCAATTGCTACTCAAATGATACTGTCTCCCTAGCCAATTTGTCCTCGATAGCCACTCGTGCTGCTCTCCCGGCATCCAACTCCTAGGTACGCTGAACTAAGTCTCACGCGACTATTGCCTCCAACCTGGTGGTCAGCTCCTCCCGAGCCCTCTGTGCATCCACCAAGGCAACCTCACGTCCAGCCGAGACATACTTCGAGTTCCTCAAAGCGTACCAGTCATGCCTGGAGGTGGCCACAATCCGCTGGCACAAATGCTAGGAGACACCTCAAATCCTCCATCACACTCCCCAAAGGCTAAAAACTAAACTGAATAACTCCCTGGTGTCATACAACTGCGCGGACCTGCAATGCCTTCCCTCAAACTCTGTTTGTTCCCAACCTCCAAATCCATCTCCCTCTACGGCTTATGGCTTCCCTGCCAATGCTTAGCTGCAGGCTTCTTTCTCACAGTATGGACAACCACAACACTTCCTGTGGTATTCTGTAGCTCAAAAATTAACTGGGGGTCTGGGGGCAACGCCCCCAGCGGGGTCGAGGGGTAGCGCCCCTCGCGGGGTTTGGGGCAGCACCCCAACGGGGTCGAGGGGCAGCACCCCTCGCGGGGTCTTGGGGTAGCGCCCCAGGTGCGCTCCCTGTCGCAGTACAAGGCGGGGTCGAGGGGCAGCGCCCCCGCCGCCAACACCAATTTACAACTCTCAGAACCATACGAAAGTCCATGGCGCACAACATTTCTGTGATATTTTAAGATGCCAAAAACCCTTCTTTTCCACTTTGAATTTCCAGTGTCCTGGCTTCAAACTCCAGCGAATCATTTTAAATTTGGTTGTCGTCGTTTTTTTTTTTCTTTTTTTTTTGTTGTTGGCACTGTAATGTCCCCGATGGCATCCCGGCCATACAACCTCCCTGTACGGTCAACAACAGCACTGGCACCTCCGATCGTGCAGCCACCTTCCCATGCGGTCAACACCCTCCACCGTACGACTGTGTTTGTTTGTGCGGGGGCTGCGTTTATGTCTTCGTGCTCCGCGACAGCGGTGGTTTCCACCGCATGGTGGTGGACGTGCTACCATACGATGGTTCCACCGTTGGTGTTGCCACCGTACGATGGTTCCACCGCACGGTGGTTCCACCGTACGATGGTTCCACCGTAGGATGGTTCCACCGTACGATGGTTCCACCGCACGGTGGTTCCATCGTCGGTGTTGCCACCGCACGATGGTCCCACTGCACAGTGTTGCCACCGCACGGTGGTGCTACTGTACGGCGCCAAATGTTTGCCCTCTTGGGTAAACGGTTAAATGCAGAAAGTAAATGCACATAACATAATGGAAATATATTAAATAACCAGCCTCTGTATTAATTCCACAGTCCATGTACAATAAGTGCTTATAACATTACAGCTGACACGACTAACATGATCCTACTTCGAAGAAAAGGTACACAATATATAATACCCGAAGGGGTGCGACACAACTGTCGTGACTCCAACTCCCTACTTGTCGGCTAACTAACTGACCGCCATAACTCATTATTACCGATGACAACATAAACATAATATAACAACATAACATAATGATTATTCCTGGCAACACAATGTCCATAGCTCTCTAGAGCGTAGCCCCAGCATTGATTAAGCCAAATGGCATCCTTCTGTTTGCAAACGTACTCCACTTGGTGGTGAAGGTTGTCTTTAATCTATCTTCATATTCTACCATCACCTGATTGTATCTTGAATATCCGTCCAAAAAGGACATCATCTGCTCCCTCTCCTCTCTCTCAAATGAGGTTCTCTTCTCCTTTTATATCTCATGTTTGAGGGAGTCACAACTTTCCATTTTATGCCTTTTGACTATTCATTAACTTAGTTAAATTTTAATGATATTTAATTTAAATGTTTTTTTATTCTTTTTTATTTTAATTTTATTATTATTATATATTATTAAATCCTATTTCAAAGTGGGGACATTACAGAGGAAAGCTTTTCTGTGTGGATATCAGAACCATTTATCAATTGGGTGGAAACTAGTAAATGATCATATCTAGTAATAGAAGAATTGATGAAAATTGAGCACGTGCGACACAAAGAAAAAGTGGTATGGTGAGAGTTTGCATAGAACCTATCAAGCCTATCTTGAATCCAATTGTTACCTGCTTGTTGATTAGATCAATAGTACCAACCAGCTGAATCAAGATTCTTTGACTGTTCCATTCCCTTCGAGCATTGATGTCCCATGTTCCAGTCACCATTTGTCAAGAATTTACCACCATGAATAATTTGCAAGCATTTGTTTATTTGAAATATTGGACTTTGACATGCACATGATCAAACCATAAAGGACTATTATTGACTTTCCCTTGACACATAAATGATTTTTTTTTATGATGACTGAGCCTCATATAACACAATCATTGAGCTTCAGATTGGCTTCAGATTGGGCACAAGAAGTATCAATAGGGCCAAGTTGCTTTAATATGGGTAAAATTGTAAATCAATGAGGGATTACTTGTCTTTTAATAGTCATGTTTTCATATATCTATAGGGCTGAAACTTGCCATTTCCCCAATAATCGTTACGTTATGTCAACCCTCATAGGTAAAAGATCCTCTTGGTTATTTAGCATATTCCTATCATATATTACATTGCACAAACTTCATATTTGACCAATCAAATTCGGGTGCCCCAATTTTTCCTTATTCAACATACTCAAAGATGCTCCATGACAAGTGTACCAACCTATCACAATGGTGCCCCAATTTTTCCTTATTCAACCTACTCAAAGATGCTCCATGACAAGTGTACCAACCTATCACAATGGTGATCAAGATTCCAATGTAACCTCCCTCTTGCATGCTCTTATGCATTATACAATCTTTCATATGTAACTCCCTTCATGATGACCTTGCACACATCGCAAGATAACGACACATGGCCCAACCGTGCCACCTCAAAGTGGGATGTCTACATCCTCATGTGAGACCAAAATACCACAATAGACAAAATCTAGTCATCCTCCAAATGGTACATCAGACACCAAATTTCCTAGCAAAAGATAAAATCACTAGAAGATGAAATAGCAAGTGCATACAAAATATATTAAAATGAAAATTAGGAATGCAATATTGAGACATGTTTTCCCAACATCATCATGATATTTTCTTAATTTAAACCATAGAACTTCTTGTCTGTCATGTCCCCTCTTTATAGGCTCTCTTTTTCCCAATGGGAAACATTCATTACTACCTACCATGCTCTAGTAATAACGAATTAATGACTAAGGTAAATCTTAGTCCCCTTCAAACTTCGAATCCTTGATGGGAGACTTGCTTGTCTAAGGCGTGATGATACCATCTCTCTAATGCAGCCCAGATTACCGGAACCTCAGTCCATTCACCCTTGGGGCCTGCAGACTAGATTTCAGGATCATAAGTTCTTTCAGCCTTGGGGCTCATCTATCATAAGATGTTTTTACTCCACCTCTCCCTAACAGCATCACACCAGTCCTCTGGAAAAAGGAATTAAAACTGGTTAAGAGCTTGGGACTGTAAATATGTCAATATCTTGTTGTACTATGAATGCATATGAAATTAAGTATGACTGTCATACATATTGCAGTCTATATTAATATTACTATTAAATTCTGCATAAGAACATTACCAGGCTTCATATAATAAGCATACATATTAAGCACATCCCCATGCATGCCACCAGGCACCAAGAATAAGGATGTTACTGCTTGTAACTTAATAACAATTCTGATCTAGTCTTATCGATGGTGATGTCACTGGATGCTTTGATTCCTTTCCTTTATATCTCTCAATGTGAGGGAGAGGTCACACCTCTTCATCTTGTATGCCCTTTGGCAAGAGACACACCCTTTCACCATTAGCACCCTTTGAAAGAGTGCAACTCTTCGTTATTTCTGCCCTCTGAAAGGGATGCAACCTTTACAATTAGATCTGCACTTCTTATTTAAATCAGATCTGCACTTCTGATTCCTCAAATTATCCCCCTTCAAATGAGTTCTCCTCTCCCATTTATACCTCATATTTGGGGGAGTCCCAACTTATCATTTCATGCCTTTTGACCATTCATTAACTTTAATCAAATTTTAATTATATTCTTTTATATTTTAATTTAATTTTTATTTTTATTCTTTTGTGTTTTAATTTTATTATTATTTAATTATATTTTTAAGTGGGGACATTACATTGTCTAAGACTTGAACAACTAAACCTATCTTAAAGTCTTTTCCCTCAAATTTATTTACTTTAAGTACACAAGTCTGATTAAAACAACATTGGAAGTTAAACAATACTATCTGTTATGTCTGTATAGCATCTCTTTTAGTTTTTTGACATGCAAACAGACAGAGCTTAAAATATACATATTATTTCTCTACGCATCCCCTTTTACTGTTAGCATTCCCTTTGGATATGCTTGTAATTGCAACCTAGAGAAATGGAGGTTCATGATGTGGAGTTAAAAACCTAAACCCTACATATATCCTTTTATGGTGATCATGAAGATGACAAAGAATTAGGAAGACGCTTGAATTGAGAATGTGAAGCAAGTGGTCAAGTAAGAGAAGGTATCATAAGGTACAAAAGTAACTGAACCCCATATCTTATTTCCTTACAAAACAACAGAACCTTGATAGAGACATTAAATACAATTTGTTTTTTAATTAAAATGATTGTCTATGAAAGAAACATCCGACTGGTACCTGATTTTTTTAAAACCACTATTTTGAGACATTTTGTTTTGATATAGCAATGGAAGTAAGGAGTGGATTTCATTCTTGATAAAAAAATGGACAAGGAGCAAATGGAGGAAATGACAGTTTTTTCTTTGTATTTCTTTTTATAATGTACGATTATTTGATATAGTTTTATACAAATATTCATGTTTACATTGTGACATGCAGGTGTTAACATCTGAAGCATTATGCACAGGCAATGGTGATGTGAAACTTCCATTTGGTCATAGGTATTATGTGGGACTTGGTTTTGTAGTCTTCTGTGCCCTTGTGTTGGTGGAAATGTTTGGATCTCCATTTATGCGTAACAGTCAGGTAACTGTAACAGCTGTAGATTATACCATTGTATTATTTTATCTTGTATGGTTTTATTTGGTTCAAATTTCCAATAAGCTGGTTTTTGGCTTTATTGTAAAATGTTCAGTAACAAAACCTTTAATCATGTTATTTCATGAAATTAATTGCACAAGCAGCCCTTATTGGCTATGTTATGTTCCATGTTCGATAAAGTAAAGGGGACACATGAAAGATCCCTAAATAGGTCTTTTGATGCCCTGTTTTAATTTTAATTTAATAAACTATATTTAGGGCCTTTTTGGTGTTCTTAGAGACTAGACAGAAGATGCAGAAGAGTTTATTTCTTTTTTGTTGTTTTTTTGGTGATGGGGTTTGCAACACATGACAAGAAACAACATAAAAATGAATTGTAATCAAGAGATCAGCTTCTGATTTTTATATGACAGCAGATTACAATCATCTAGAAGTGAAATAACATTCACATGTACAAGCAGAAAACATACCAAAGATCCAGTGCTAGGGTTTGAGGCTGGTTTGCTATTCAGAAAATGGATACAAGCTGAGAAGGATGGTGTTGGAGCAGATCAGTGGATCCAATCTGCTTATTTTGCCATAAGATGAATTACCAATAACAAATTGGGCAAGAACCCAATTACCAGCTGGAAATCCAACCTTTGCCAGGCAAAATTATACAATTTTGACCTTCTTTTCCCACTGTTTTGCTCACCCTGATCACAAATCTAGTCAGTTGACTGTGATTTCTTTCACACTGCCCTTTCTAATCCCAACAATGAGATCAAGCACAAGAAATGGAGTTAGAACCCTCCATTTAATTTTAAATTGATGCATAGCCTTCTAGAATGGTATGGCCTTGCCTAGAATAGTACGGCTGCAATTATGAAACCCACACTTGCTGCAATTTTAAGATAAACTGCTCAGAACTGATGTATCATACCTAAGGGTGATTGTTGGGCTGGTTTTGTTGCTAAATTGACCCCCAATGGGTCTAGACAAGGCACATCCTTGTCCCACGTGGGCAAATTAGTGGGTACACCTCCACTACCAATGCAAATCTGAGGGTTTATGTCCTCCAAACACCTGCAATTTCTGCTGCTGATGCAAAGCACAAAAAATCAGAAATAAAATAATAATATGATCCCAATTCTCTCCTCCAAAATGTCTAACCTTTTCCAAAGAGTGTCGTAGCCCTCAATGGAATATTCCATTGGAATCCAACTCAAAAGGCATCTTCCTTGGTATCTTTTGGGTCCACGCAACTTAAAGGCTTAAAGGCTTTTAAAGCATGACATGGCAAGGGTCCCACCATGCCATGTCATTTAAGTGATTTGAGCAAAGGGGGCATTGACATTAAAGGGGCCACTTTATTAAAAGGTACGCATAGCACTTTATTCAAACATAAACCTTTATTAAAAAAAAGAAACTTAGGCTTATAAAGTAACTTTATGAAAGTTACTTTTTCCTTATTAACTTTTGACACTTAGAAATTTTTAAGTGTCTTTATTCATCAGATGCAATGTGGGAATTGCATCAAAAAGATGGCGCCATGACAACCTCCCCTTCCCGGATTTGCTTGCCCACAAGCAAAGATAGGGTTAGATGCTTAAGAATCTCTTCTCCTTCCCAAGTAGCATCCTCAATGGGTAAATCTTTCCAACTAACCAAATATTTCTTGATCACCTTGTTCCTCAAATGCCTCTCTCGCTGTTCCAGAATCTCAACAGGAATCATAACCAGTTTGCCTTCATCATCCAACAGTGGCAGTACTGGAGATGCTACAATACCCTGACCAATTGTCTTTTTGAGGCATGATACATGAAAGATATTGTGAATGTTACTCTCAGGAGGAAGCTCTATCTCATATGCTACCTCACCCTTTCTCCTCAACACTCTATAAGACCCATAAAACTTGGGCTTCAACTTCTCAGCTCCCTTAACCTTAACTGAGCTTTGCCTATAAGGTTGAAGATGTAAAAAGACCATATCCCCAATCTCAAAAGATCTCTCAACTCGATGCCTATCAGCATACATCTTCTGCTGATTTTGAGCTTGCTGAATATTGTTCTTGAGAGATTTTAATATATCTTGATTCTCCTATAACCAATTCCAAGCCAAAGGCACTCTATTATCAGCCAAAGCTAAGTCAGTGAACCTCACGACATCATAACCATATAGTGCATGAAATGGAGTCATCTCAATGGACATGTGGTATGTAGTATTATAGCAGAACTCCCCCAAATACAAACAACGAACCCATGCACACTGCTGTTCGGAAACATAGTTACGTAGATACCCCTCTATCCATTTGTTGACAATCTCTATCTGGCCATCCGTCTGAGGGTGGTAACTAGTACCGGGAGTCAATTCTGTACCAACGAGTTTGAACAACTCTTGCCAAAAGGCACTCATGAACCTACTGTCACGGTCACTCACAATGGTCTTTGGAAGACCATGTAATCGGAAGATCTCTTTGAAAAACAAATCAGCAACCTGTGATGCTGTGTAATCTGATGCTATGGGAAAGAAATGGGCATATTTAGTCAATCTGTCCACCACAACATAAATGCAATCTTTCCCTTAGACCTTGGGAAGTCCAGTAATGCAATCCATAGATATTCCAGCCCACTTTTGATCCGGGATGGGAAGTGGTTGCAGCGGACCAGTAGGGTGTGTGTTTTCAATTTTATTTTGTTGGCAAGTAACACACTCATGCACATGTTGTAGAATATCACTCTTAAGACCCTTCCATGAGAATCTCTCCCTGATTTGTTTGTAAGTTTTTCCATATCCCTGATGTCCCGCTATTGGAGAATCATGAAATGTATGCATAATCTGATTTTGAAGTGTGGATTCAGGTACTAAATAAATCCCTTCTTTATAGTAAATGATATCATCAATAACTGAATAACTCTCATCCTGAATAATCCCATCCATGACCTCACATGCAAACTGATTCTTTGAATGCTCTACCAACAGCTAAGATTTCCAATCAGCTGAGACTTCACATAAGGAACATAGGACAACAGATGAAGGTCTCCTAGATAATGCATCAGCAGCAACATTATTCTTCCCTTTGACATATTCTATGTTAAAATCATATGCTTGGACCTTAGAAACCCATTTTTGCTGCCTTTCACTGAGATCCTTTTGCTCCAAGAAATATTTCAGACTATTGTGATCAGTTCTCACCACAAATTTGCAGCCAACTAGATATTGTCTGAATTTAGTCAATGCATGCATAATTGCAAGCATTTCCTTGTCATAAGTAGAATACAGTTTCTCATTAAGTTTCAATTTCCTACTCATAAACAATGGGGTGATGATTTTGCATCAATATAGCTCCCACACCTTCACCTGAAGCATCACATTCTACTAAAAAGGGCTGAGTGAAATTAGGTAATGCTAAAACGGGACAAGAGCTCATTACCTGCTTAAGCCTGTCAAATACCACCTGTGCTTTCGGAGACCAACCAAAAGCCCCTTTCCTTGTAAGATTTGTCAATGGTGCTGCAAGCTGTGAATAACCTTTGACAAATCTCCTGAAGTATGCACACAGACCAAGGAAACCACGTAACTCAGATATGTTCTTGGGTGGTGGCCAATCAACAATGGCCTGTATCTTCTCTTGATGCACCTTAACCCCATCTACACCAATCACATGACCCAGATATAAGATTTTAGATAACCCAAAATCACACTTTGACAATTTGGCATACAGTGACTGTGATTCTATGATACTCAAGACCTCCTCAAGATGTAACAAGTGTTCTTCCCAAGATCTGTTGTAAATCAAGATGTCATCAAAGAACACCAAAACAAACTTACGTAGCTGCCTGTTGAACAGATGGTTCATACAAGATTGAAAAGTGGCAGGAGCATTAGTGAGGCCGAATGGCATCACCAAGAACTCGTAATGACCATAGTGGCATCTGAAAGCAGTCTTCTGAATGTACGACTCTCTCACCTTAATCGGATGGTACCCTGAACGAAGATCTATCTTCGAGAAGTACACTGCCCCATGTAACTCATCTAACAACTCTGTAATACAGGGAATGGGGTATCTGTTTTTAATGGTCTTCTTGTTCAATGCACGGTAGTCAATGCACATTCTCAGAGTGCCATCTTTCTTCTTCACAAGAACGACTGAAGAAGCAAATGGACTAGAACTGGGTCTAATAAACCCCATATCCAGAAGTTCCCTGATGGTCTTCTCAATCTCATCCTTATAAGCCTTGGGATGCCTATAAGGTGTGGTCATAACTGGCTTAGCATCCTCAAGCTCGATGACATGCTCAAAACCTCTATCAGGGGGTACACCAGATGGAATGTCTCCAAACACCACTCCATGCTCATCTAAGATAGTCTGAATATCAATGTGAAAAGTCCTTTCATCCTTCACTGGTGACTTCCTAGATGATACAAAGCATTGAGTAGCCCAAATAATATCTTGGTGTCTGCAAATAGTTTCCATTCTGTGAGAAGAAACCACCTTAGGACCTCCATCCGAACATGCCCTCAGAATGGTCTTCTTTCCACCCTTCATGAACTCAAGCTGCATCTTACGATGATCAATAATGTACCTGCCAATACCTTGCAACCACTGTGTACCCAGAACTACATCATAGTCCTCCAACCGTAAGACATGGAAGTCATCAATCAAGGTGTAGTCCTTCATCTGTATCCGCAACTGTGGCACTCTCTTAGTGCAACCTAAGATAGCTCCATCCGCTACCTTCACTCCAAAACCAGAAAACTCCTTCGGGGTAATACCATACCTGTCAATCAACTCCTCACTGATGAAGTTGTGTGTAGCACCAGTATCAACTAGACACACAACACGCCGCCGCTGAATAGTACCCTTAAGTTTGAAAGCATCAAACTTAGGGTATCCTGAAAGTGTAGCCACGACAACATCAGCCATATCAATACCCTCATGAACATCTAACTGAATCTGAGGTGTCTTCTGATCATCATACTCATCATCTGGATCTGAATCAGCAACATGGTCCTCATCATCATCTAAATGGACCTCAATAAGATGGATCTTTCCCTTTCCACTGCATCGGTGACCGGGTTCCCAAGGCTCCTTGCAAGTAAAACATAGTTTCTTCCTTCTTAACTCATTCCTAGACTTCGGATCAAATTTTGGGGCAAAAGTATTGCCTTGCTGAAACTGAGAAGTCTTTTGGAAAGGTTTCAAGTTCCTGGTGAAGTTTTTGTTTTGCTGGAAAGTGGATGGGGGAGGAGTAGTGTCAAGGTCTAAGGTAAGCTGAATGGCCTCCTGTAATGTCCTAGGCCTTAAAGCCTTAACCAGTCCTCTGAGTTTCTCATGTAGACCCTCAATAAACAACATAACCACTCTCCTATTAGGCATCTCAGGAACCATCACTACTATCCGTTGAAACTCATTAATATAAGTTTCCACATGTTTTGACTGCCTAAGTAGAGCTAAGTCCCTGTAATACAACTCTATATCCTTCCTGTCAAACCTGGCAATCAATCTCTTGGTGAACTCAGTATAAGAGTGAATAAGAGTATGGTTTTGCGTAACCAAACCATGGTGCCACCAGTCATATGCAACTCCCTCCAGGTGTAAAACAACAAACTGTATAGCCTCATCTTCAGTCATGGGCTTCAGGGATAAATAGATGTCCAATTTGTGGACCCAAGTTCGTGCACTGGTAGAACCAACACCATCAAATGTGGACATAGAGAGCTTACCAGTAGCTCTCCTTAGATCATTATTCCATTGTTGTCTGGGCCACCTGTCATTCGGACTTCGGTTAGCATCCCTACACTGCATACAGTACTGATGTAAGGGAAAGGCATCCCTAACATGCTGTGGTAAAAGTGCCCACTCATCGCTGGTTGCCATGACAGTGTCCTGGAAGGTGATTCCATTATGAGGCTCAGCCAATGGTGGTACATCTCTAGGAGTGAACCGTGGGAGCATAGGCCTATCCGTTGTCCTAGTATGGGTCCTGTCCCTCCGTGGTGAGATGAATGAACTACTCAGGGAAGATGGAATTCTACTGTTGCCCTTACTTCCTGTAGCTAATACTGTCCTGCTATGGCTCCTGTGCCTTCTATTATTTGTCAAATCCATTTTGTCAAGTGTGTCCTGTAACTTGTTGATTGCTTCAACAATTCTTGGCTGTGCTTCAGCCTTCTCATAATCTCATCAGGATTGAGTGGAATCTGTCTCTCCTGTCTGGGTGAACTCCTCCGTCCTTCAGGTATATCACCCATATTAGTCGCAAAGGGTGGTTCTATGACAAAATTTAAATCCACTCTAGGTCTCTTGCGTGTGTAATATCTGTAGGTACCAAATCTGCCCTGCTGCATAGAATTACTTTGATGATTCTTAGGCTGGCAGGATCATGGCTCTGATACCACTGAAAGATCCCTAAATAGGTCTTTTGATGCCCTGTTTTAATTTTAATTTAATAAACTATATTTGGGGCCTTTTTGGTGTTCTTAGAGACTAGACAGAAGATGCAGAAGAGTTTGTTTCTTTTGTGTTGTTTTTTTGGTGATGGGGTTTGCAACACATGACAAGAAACAACATAAAAATGAACTGTTATCAAGAGATCAGCTTCTGATTTTTATATGACAGCAGATTACAATCATCTAGAAGTGAAATAACATTCACATGTACAAACAAAAAACATATCAAAGATTCAGTGCTAGGGTTTGAGGCTGGTTTGCTATTCAGAAAATGGATACAAGCTGAGAAAGATGGTGTAGGAGCAGATCAGTGGATCCAATCTACTTATTCTGCCATAAGATGAATTACCAATAACAAATTGGGCAAGAACCCAATTACCAGCTGGAAATCCAACCTTTGCCAGGCAAAATTATACAATTTTGACCTTCTTTTCCCACTGTTTTGCTCACCCTCATCACAAATCTAGTCAGTTGACTGTTATTTCTTTCACATTGCCCTTTCTAATCCCAACAATTAGATCAAGCACAAGAAATGGAGGTAGAACCCTCCATTTAATTTTAAATTGATGCACAACCTTCTAGAATGGTACGGCCTTGCCTGGAATGGTATGGCTGCAATTATGAAACCCACACTTGCTGCAATTTCAAGACAAACTGCTCAGAGCTGATGTATCATACCTAAGGGTGATTGCTGGGCTGGTTTTGTTGCTAAATTGACCCGCAATGGGTCTAGACAAGGCACATCCTTGTCCCACGTGGGCAAATTAGTGGGTACACCTTGAAAGATCCCAAATGGATCCTTTTACTGTTGCTGCTGTAAATTCTTAATTAAACATACTATATTTTTGTAATTTTCAGGTGATCTTATAGAATAGATAGAAGTTGCAGAAAGAGATTGTTTCTTTTTGGGTTTTGATGTGATAAGTAAAGTAATTGATAAATAGCAACAACTGTGAAATAAAATAGTAAACAATGTTCATATGTAAGAACACTTAAGCAATCTGAAAATACTGCAAATCATACTAGGCAAATAACCTAGTTTTGTATTCAGCAAGAATCCATACATTTATTTGGAGCTGTTCTCAATCTGGATTGATGCCAGATGGAGGAATATTACTGGCAAAGAACAAGGAAGATCAAATAAGCTGAATACAACGCTTCAAGCCAACATACAAACAAGGCGTGGTTGTAAAGGAGGTGTGGAAGCTGCTGCAAATCACCTGCTAGCTGAAATAGACCAACCGCCCTGTTGAAACCCCCAATATGCATGTTGAATCTTCAGGCCAAGAAGATGTGTCTTCTACCTCTGACAATCTCTGTGCAATCCTGGATAGATCCACTGTCAACTCCTGCTGAGGGCTACGTCCCAACAAGTTCAGACCTGGGGTTTACGTCCCAGACCAAAATCACTCTTCCAGAGCAATTCCCAAATTCGCAAGTTTCAAAATGATCAAAGATGCTATCAATTAGGTTTTCATCTCCTTATAACTCCTTTCCCTTTGCAAGTCGAACCCTAAAGAATAATAAAGCTTGCGCTTTTTAATTAAAGTGACACTTCCCAATTATGGCATCAAACTATAGAAAAATATCACTTTATTGCGAATAAATAGCTTCAAGCATCCAAAAAGACTCCGGGAGGTGAGAATCATGTAGCAAAGTTCAAGACTTTTCTAACGAGCTATAACACATAGGCATATCAAACCAGATGAAGCCAAAAACCCCTTATTACTCCGGAATGGCTATATACATAGCCTTATTTTAATTTATTTAATCGCTAACTTAGGAAATATTTAAATATATTAAAATATTTCCATAGATCCAATAATAGCCCAAAATAACCAACCAAACATGAATCTGACTTCGTCACCTATCTCTGATTGATGCCGGACAAGATGGGCCAACTGGCAATCCCATCCCTAAAATCTAGGGATACTCCTAGAAACTAGGAAACACACCCAATCTTCCTGAAACTGAAACCATGGTATGGTCCCCTGGAATCTCAAATATGGAAACTGCCACAACCTCTTAAAAAGTAGGGAATCGCCCTAAAAAGTAGGAACCTCTCTCCAAACACCTATAACTACTCAAAAGGATCCTGCTCTACTCCTTGGTCCCCCAGGTGGTCATTCAGTCAATTGCCAGTTCTCCCTAAAAAATAGGAATTGTCGTCTGAAGGTCCAAAATGGCTCATATAGCCCCTGCAAAACTCCATGACCCTCAGAATGATTCCCCTAACCATGTCATTGACCTACGGGAACTCGAATGGTAGGTCAACCCCTGCTCATCTCATGTCACCTAGAAAAGGGGACATTACACACCTCCACTACCAATGCAAATCTGAGGGTTTATGTCCTCCAAACACCTGCAATTTCTGCTGCTGATGTGAAGCAGAGAAAATCAGAAATAAAATAATAACATGATCCCAATTCTCTCCTCCAAAATGTCTAATAACCTTTTCCAAAGAGCGGCGTAGCCCTAAATGGAATATCCCATTGGAATCCAACTCAAAAGGCATCTTCCTTGGCATCTTTTGGGTCCATGCAGCTTAAAGGCTTAAAGGCTTTTAAAGCATGACATGGCAAGGGTCCCACCATGCCATGTCATTTAAGTGATTTGAGCAAAGGGGGCATTGACATTAAAGGGGCCACTTTATTAAAAGGTACGCATAGCACTTTATTCAAACATAAGCCTTTATTAAAAAAAAGAAACTTAGGCTTATAAAGTAACTTTATGAAAGTTACTTTTTCCTTATTAACTTTTGACACTTAGAAATTTTTAAGTGTCTTTATTCATCAGATGCAATGTGGGAATTGCATCAAAAAGATGGCGACATGACAACACATCCTAGGGCCTTTCTTGGGCATCCCTGTTGCGTACTGTTTTTGGTATGTGGTTATGACTAGGTAATGTTGCCTGATTGTCCTCAAAATTTTAGAAGTTTGGGAAATATCTCTGAAAATGGAAACAGGAAGTGTTCCAGGAACATTAGCTATCATTGAGACAGCCAAGGACATCTCAGATGTCCTGAGACTGGCGAGCTGTCCTTGGACATCTGTTTATTAAAAAAAAAAATTATAAATGGAAAAAAGTTAAAAAGGAATGACAATTTTTTTTTGAAAAAGTTTAATTTATGCCTAGTTGCTCGATGTTTCAAACTGCCAACTGATTCTGAGGTATTAATACTTACAAAAAAATTTGTTTGATTCATTAATTCATTGTTATTTTTGCTGCCAAGGTCCAGTAATGTAAGGACAGCTCTTCATCACCCGAAACCTTCATTCTTATTCACCATGTTTTTTTATGTATTTTTGTTTTCTCATTTATATGATTTTCTCTATTGTTAGTGTAGGCATATATTTGAACTTATATATCATACAGTATATGTAATTTACACCTTATTATATGTGTTCTCTCTAGCTGTTGTGAAGCACTAGGCAAGGGTGAGGTGTCTTATTCTCACCATATAATAGAATAATGAGCATTTTGGTTGTAATGTTTTGAAGCTGATATTACAAATTATATTCTTGATTTTGAATATAGGACTATGTGTATTGCAAGGAAATTAAGAGAACAATATTATTTGATTCCAATCTTTCTCTAGATTTTGGGGATGGGGGAATGTAGTCTTGGGGATGGTAATTAGTTTTGTGGATTACTGGGATGGGATGGCAATGGTGAGGGGATGACTATTGAACTAATGTAAAAAATAAATTAAAATTTGAAAAAAAAAAATCTTGGTGTAATATTATAGTCTATTAAGAAAATAGTTACAAAAAGTTGGAAGTTGCCATGTGCTGTTGTTTCTAGTTGATACTATACTCGTATTTTACAAGAGCTATACTGAGCTGATTCATAGTATGTAGCAGACTTGTACTTTGATACTATCTAGGTCCTATGATACTTACTAGAAAAAACAAAGTTCAGAGTACACTAATTATTCATTATCATACAACTTAGTGGTAGCCTTGAACAAATGACATTATTAACACAAGATCTAGATGCCATTTTGAAATGAAGAAAGGCTCGATTTTGCATGATTTGCATGATGACTTCCAAATAGAGTTTATCAAAATATTGTTTTATAATGTCCCCTTCCTAAGCACTAACATCTTGGTGATTGTTAGTCTATTCAGCAGGTTTCCATAGGCAAATGTGATTGAGTTATGGTAATCTTTGGGACTTGGAGACCCTGCAGTTCAGCTTATCTGGCATTTATAGGTGTTGCCTTGAGCTCAGTTTAGTAAGATATGCAATATGACACTTTTGAGGTAGTTTCGGACAATTAGTTCATTTTTACTATTTTTAATAAGTGTAGGTGTGGGCAATGACTTGGTCAGTTGGTAGCAGTTTCACTTTGGAATGGTTGGTGATTGCATTTAATGTTGATTATTTGGCAATATTTGGTGATTAGGAGTATTATTTTAAATTATGTTAATATTATAAGTTAAATATTTAACTTAATGTTAATATATATTAAATGACTTTATAAAGTAGTGTAAAGGAGTACTTTTAAAAGTAAATTTAAGTTGTTTTTAAATGGGGATGCCTACATGGGAGACATAAGGGGTTTTTATTAAATAAAAATAAATATTTAATTCCCAAGGCTTAGCATGGGAATTGGAGGAAGAAATAAAAAGGCTATTGGGAGCTAATTGAGGAAGCAATGCTTTCGAAATTTGATGAGAGGATATTGCTGGTTGAATGGAATTCTTCCAAGGGTTTTGTGAGGATGAAAACCTTCATAGAGGACATCTACTATGAAAGTGAGAGATCTTTCCTTGTGGATTGGCAGATAGTTTAATTAGAGATTACACATTAGCCTTATTTGCAAAGATTTTTAGTTTGAATCCTCAAGTTGTTTGAGAGGAGGATTTATTGATAAATTTATGAGAGCAAGGAGTAGATTGATAGACATTCGTTGCAGCTCTTTCCTCATGCTTGTTGGTCGTACCATATCCTTGGTTGGTTGTACAACTTGAGGAGGGGTGTGGAAAGTTTGGGAGCCAAATTATAATATCCTAGTTATTTTATTTTTATTTTTAAGGCCAACAATAAACATCAACAAGGAATTAACCCGTTAAGGTTAGAAATCATAAACTGAATCATGCTGGGAAAGTAACCCTTCCACTTTCTGATCACCAAGTGCCCAATGTGGGAAGGTGAGAGCATACGGTGTTGAGGGGATCATTAGCTTAATAAACTGAAAACAAAGCAATGCTTGGATGGCAAGCCAACCCCTTCCGCTTATCCAGTGGGAAAGCAAGGAAACTTAGTGGGAAAGCAAGGAAACTTGGTGGTGAACCGGCCAAGTAAGATACACAAAAAGATGAATCACTCAACCGCAGTATTTCAGCAGGAGGAATGCAATTACATAACAACCTCAACTCGACCGCTTATGCAGCGGGAGGACCATTACACATAGCTATCACTCGACCACTTATGCAGTGGGAGGACTGAAAATTACAAATTTGCTTGATAGTAGGCGGCAAGCCAGCCTCTTCCACTTTTCAGCGGGATGAGAATTACAAAGCAGAACTGGTTAGTAGTACTACTACTTAACCTTACAAAAATAGAGATAAGAGAAAGAGAGTAATGCAGATTATCCCAATAAGAGCATGAATTTCTGCTAAAACCAATATGTAGGCTGGAATTTACAAACCAGCAGCGTATGAAAACTCTAAAAAACTCATAACTATCTCCATACACATCCAAATCACTCCAAACCAGTCCCAAACCCACACTATACCAATGGCAATAACAACCAACCAAAACCAAGATACCAAAAACCCCTTATAAATTTTGCACGCATCCCAATGCAAAACAAAAAATCATGCCTAGCCTAAGAATTTCGATTTGGTTTAGGAAATTCAAAACTCAATTAAAAATTCTATAAACTCACAAAGTGTATTGCCATTGCTGGGAAGGAGGAAAGAGCTGATACCCATAACCCTCAGTCGCTTCAACAAAGAGGTGTGATCAACAATGTACTTCAGCCACAAGCAAACCAGCAAGTCTCCAGAATTGCTCCAACACCAAAAATGACTATGGCAAGCTCTGAGAACGTAGTAGAATACATCACGCAGCTAGGTATTATGTTTCAAGTACGAAATCGGGAAGCACTAGGGAGACGCACTCCGAAGCCTCAAGTTCTGTCCCCAAACTGACAACATAACATTACAAATTTTCAAGATGATGCAAATGGGAGCCCAAGGCTCTTATTTATAACTTCACACCATCAAATCCAAATGTAGATTCCTTCAAACTCAACTTCTTTCATTTGCATTCCATTCCACCTCACGTGGACCCCAAGAGTGGCGCCATATTCTCAAGTCAACCTTCACGCCAAAAAGAATGGACCCACGAAATTCACTTGGCAAACATTAGAGATAAGTCATTAAATAATATCTCTCTTAATAGTTTCGATATCCCCTTATTAAACATGAATTTCGCCAAATACTTAGGAGATAATAGACATTAATCCCAAATTCAATAAATTAGTAGTAATTAATCAGATTAATTAAATATTAAACCTTAGGATAAGGAAATAATATTTAATTGTGTCACAAATGACTCTCGTACTAATTACTGTCAAAACCAGGATGAAATTGAGCCAGGAAGACCATTGAACTGCTGCAGGATCAGGTTCTTGTCCACTGCTAGAAATAGAATTATGCCACACTGCCACTTACTAAAAATAGTAAGTCAAGAACTAATGCTCTGAAAAGCATGATCTTCGTGCCCAGTGATAGAGCATGGAGAGCTCAGTAGGATAGTATCACCAAAATAGCCAATCCCTGACTTACTAAAAATAGTAAGTCCTCGCCTCATCAATGCTGGACCCTCATTCTTCATTCCACCTAGCTTACGGGTCTCAGGAATAGGCTAATGGACCACTGGAAGGTCATCAATGAGAAGGGGACATTACACAAATGTCTAGGGTTTGGACAAATTTTGGACATGGTTGGCAGTGCCTAGGGTTAGACAAAAAAAGGACATCAGCCATTGATTATACATGAGGCTTATTTGCAAAGGTTTTTAGTTTGAATCCTCAAGTTGTTTGAGTGGATAATTTATTGATAAATTTATGAGAGAAAGGACTAGATTGATAGAGATTATTTGCAGCTCTTTCCTCATGCTTATTGGCCGTACCATCGCCTTGGCTGGTTGTACGACTTGCAGAGGGCCATGGAATGTTCGTCGTACCATCTCCATGTAGTAAGTGTGGATTTCATTCTTGATAGGGGTATGTGTTGATAGTGTTTTTATGCACAAACGAACAGAGAATAAAGTTTTGAATACTCTATCCTCTCTTGAACAAAGACTTCTCAAATGTTGAACTATGTGATCAATTGAGAAAACTCCAAGTTTCCGAATGTCAAGTCATGACGTGCTCTTCGATAGACTCAGTTGTTTGATGTGATATTGTTGAAATCACAAGGCAGATTTACGTTGAATCTTGAATGCTTGAATGTGGCCGGAACATGGGACTTTACTTAATTAAAAAAAGGGAAAATGGATAGGGTTTTGGAAGCTGCTCTAATCCTAGGAATGTAAGAGCAACGAACAATCTTTGGTGGAACTCAACTAGACTTGCTTTGTCATGCAAAGCAACAACTTCGAAAAGTTTAGTGCAATCTCTACTAGGGTTTGTTACACCCATTACAAAGCATTTAATGCTTGACCAATGATAGATTTACAATAAAATGGACACATGTCCTTGAATTTCTGACCAATAGACGACGAGGGTAGGTGTTGTGCGTTGCACACACTCCCTATTGCCGACAGGGTCCCCCTTCCTGTTTTTGAGCCTTTCGTCTTCGCCCTGTTGAGTTTCGCACGGAGCGTCTCGCGTCCTTTCGAGCGAGTCCACGATCGGTCCTTGAAGTAATGATGTTGAAAGGGAAAGAGCAAGTGATTCCATTAGGCTAGTCTAGCCCTCCGGCACAAATACCAAGAGTTTGTTCAAAATTGTGAAATCGCCTTGGATAGGCGTAAGGTGATAGAAGTTGGCGAAGCCCACCAAGCAAAGAGCAGCGCGTCTGAAGGTTGCACAAGGACCCAAAGTTACCGTTTTTCGCATAAGAGCGATGAGATAGATTGCATGATGTTTGTCTTTACAAAGTTTACAGGATTTGAATGAAGGATGATTTTCGCCTACTGGTGAAGGAGGAGCGAATTTCCTGGCAAAATGCCAAGGTTGACAAACTTGCCCAAGTGCCCAAGCTCGCACTTCTCGAGGAGAAAGTTAAAATCACCAAAATCGCTCTAAGGGCGAATTTCGGACTTTCACGCCAAGTTAAGAGAAATTTCAAAATTTGTTAAAATTCCCAAAATAGGCCAAGGGTCCGAAAATGCCTTAAAATTCACAAAACCTCCAAAAGGTCCGAAATTGCGAAAACTGGCAAAAACTGGTCCAAGGTTCGAAATTTCACTTAAGTTGCCAAAATTGCCTTATGGGCCGAATTTCGGACCCAGGGGCCGAAATTTTAAAATTTCAAAAGGTTAGAAAGTTGCCAAAACTGCCCAGGGGGCCGAATTTCGGACCCTAGGGTTAAATTTTCAAAAATTCAAAAGTTGACAAAAGCCCCAAATACTTCGAAAATGCCTTTAAGTTAACAAAATCGTGAAAAACTCTGAAATTTGCGAAAAGCCTCCCAAGGTCCAAAATTCACTTGTATATAATTGTCGATTAGTGAAGGTTAAGTCTAGGGGAGGTTACACTCTCTTTACATCTTTATTTTGTCGATGAGACCTACTTTCCCGCCTTGTTAATTCTCTGTTTTCATCTTTGTTTTGTAGATGAGACCTACTTCCCCGCTTTGTAGGGTAGGTGCCCACTTAGAAGAATCCTAATAAGTTATTAATGCACAGGCAGTGACCAGGAAGGCACTTATTTGACCAGGAAAGAGAAGGAAGGACGATCCCGGGTGGCGGTGATGCGGACTGGGCCCAAAGGGCGCCTGTGACCTATTGCAATAGTACTTTTTCCTAATCTTTGAGGCAAACAGTTTCACCTGCATGAAAGATAGGGACAGGGGTAGAGGCACAGGTGTCTAAATTCGGACCCTGGGGCTGAAATTTGAAAGTTTGTTAATTCGCCAAAAGGCGTAAAAACTCCGAAATCCTAAAGGGCGTGAACGGTCCGAAGTTTATTTAAAAGTCGCAAAATATGCCAAGCGTCTAAAGTTTATTTAAGTTGGCAAAAGCGATGAGTGGTCCGAAGTTCATTTAAGTTGCGAAAAACGATGAATGGTCCGAAGTTCTTTCAAAATCGCAAAATGTGTCAAATGTCCGAACTTGTTTTAAAACCCCGGAAATCGCTTATGGGCCGAATTTCGGACCCTAAGGGCAAAATGGGAAAATCCATATAAACTCGCAAAAAGCGGAAAGCCCCGAAAATCGCCAAGGTCCGAAGTTGTGTGGTAGTGCTTAAGTATTTCGTCAAGGAAAACGCATTTTAGATTGCAAACCCCTCCATTCCACCGAAATCGCGAGTTGGAGGATAGCCGCGAGGAGGCAAAGGCAGGTCTGGCAAAAATTCCATATGCTCCGAAACCCTTCCATACTGCCGATGTTCGCGTAGGGGAGGATCGTGTTCGATTTTGAAAGGGAAGCGAGAGAGTATAATTTGATTCAAGGTAAAATGCTGGCATAAACCCTTCCAAACGTCCAAGTTCAAATTACCATTTCGCCTAAAGTGAAAATCCCCTAGTTTAAAACTCGACATTGAAAATTCTTTTCCAATCCAAACCACGAAAATTTGAATTGAAGGATAACCTTTGAAATTACAAAATTTGCAGAACTGTCCATTCGTCTTTGCGCAGCAAGTCGGGCAATTTTTCGCCATCCATTTTCATCAGGTAAGTATGCTTTGTCTCTCTTGATCATCTGAAATGTTTTTTAAATTGGATGCATGCCTGTGCAAAATTGATTAGAGTGCTTAAGTCTTCAAAATCTGCATCTTTTTTTCGATTATTAAAGCGTCATTCAAAGCAGTTGAAAATTAGAATTTGCTCCTAAGATTTAACCAGAAATTTTATTTTCAAACTTAGGAGAATTTTTCAAGCTTTATCCCTTTTGAAAATTAATCCAAAATCCTTAAGTATAAATTCGCGATCAAAAGCTTTATGAATAAATGTTTTGCTCAATCAAGCTCTCAGCTAGCAATGTCACTCTATTTCCAATCTAAATTTTGAATTAATCCCTGAATGCTGGCATATTCTCTATCTAACCCGCCTTACTTCTTTTATATCGCCTTGTAATCCGCATCCGGTTGTGCAGGATAAATGCCTAAATCGGCAGTAGAATCATCAAAGACGCCCGCTACAGCCGAGACATCGCGAGCATCCAAATCAGATATCCCACGCAAAGTTGAAAGGATGAAGTACCGGTATCAAAGAGGGGGATTGAGGGAGTCCAAAGTTCAGAGCATCTGGGACAATATCAGTGATACCGACCTAGGCCATATTGACATCCAGGACTTCAGGAATCAGGTCTTCTCCCCTAACGCATATGGCAAGCCTAGACAGATGGTGGAAAGTGGCATCGCCCAAGCGGCAGGATTTCCTCCAGCAGTACAGAACTATGAGTTAGTGGTAGAGGCTGCCCGACATTATCAGCGAGGTTCCAGATTGGTGCTCCTCGAGAATATGACTCTCGCCAACTTCACTCCCGAGGCCATTGGCGACGCATTCGACATTCCCTTCCCAAACAATCCCACGCTTACGACTATAGATGAAGCACAGGAGGCATATGATATGAATCCGGCTAGATGCAGAACACTGATCAACGAAGAGTGGTACAAGGAGAGAAGGCTTCCAAGCGCCAGAATTGGGAAAAAGACCCCAAGAAGTGACTTTCATAATGAGCATGCGGATATGATCACATTACTCAGCCGGGTTATGGGACTTCCTAAATCCAACTACTTTGAAGAGTGGATGTTTTATTTCACAGAGCAAGTCTTCGCTAGGAAGTCTAAGTTTGACTGGGCCCAGATCATAAGCGACAACATCCACACTCAGCCGATAGAGCTTGAAATGAAGAAATACTTCACTATGACCTCTTACTTGGTCTACATGTTCACCAAGGACCAGCCACTACCAAGTTTGATAATGAAAGGTGAAATCGGGAATGGGCCTGGTCAGGTAAAGGTCTATGACTGTTACCCGCAGCTGCATTACCAAGATATAGCTCAGAGAGAAAAGAGCAGCCCAACTTATGCAGTTGGCCAATATGAGTGCATCAATGACGCCTTCACAATGCGCTTGGTTAGGCTAATGCAGGGAGGATTACACATAAGGCTCTTAGAGCAAGCTACTATTCTAGTACAGAGATACGGGGCCTAGTTCATCCAGTTCTCAAGGTTCTCCTATATCCGAATAGCGGGTTTCGATGGTGCCCCTCTCCGACTTCCACGGTACCCAACCGACAAAATAGTTCTTATGGAGGTTGCAAGGCAGTCACGTCCGACCGACATCTTACTCAGAGAGAGCAAGCAGGCTGGATTCGCATTCCCCATGATTATAGGCAACCAGGATGTCCATCTGAAGACCCCCACCCTAGCAGAGGAATCCCTCGCAGAGTTGGCCTCTTATGGCCTACAAGAGCATTTTCTGAGAAAATATTTTGATCACGACAATCTGGCAAAGAGAGCCTATGGCAGGTGGTACAGAGCCAAGGTATCAGTTGAAGACTATTGCTTTGATGACTATGAAGTCCAAAGGCATGAATATTCCAGGTTGAGTGTGCAGTAGATGCGACTTTTTGAATACCGTTGGGTCCCAGATCAACTCATAGATTCAGGGAATTGCCTCCAAGTCCGAGAATTTGAGGCAGTAAGGCATCTTTTGCCAGGTGTTGATTGGTCCCAGGACCCGATCACTGATTTTGAGGAAGTCATGGCAGCCCCAGCAAGATATACAGACCAATGGTTACATCAGTAGATTGAGAGGCTAATTCATGAGGGAGTCCAGTTCACTTACCACCTAATGGGCAGCCTCAATTCTCAGTCTACCGAAGATGAAGGAACGTCCAGTGCACCCAGAGAAGAAATTGAGAAACCTGAGAAGAGAAAGAAGGCTAAGGCTTGCAGAGGGACTCGGACATCCAAGAGAACAAGAAGGGAAAAGATTCCTATAAGAAGACCAGAGGTCACTTCATTGTCAAAGGACCCTAGTTCGTCCGATGATGTAGTAGAATTAGATTATATACCTGCTCCGCCTTCTCAAAGTGACATTGACGCGTTTGGAATTGATGATCCTCCCGCACCCGACATGCTAGAAGCTGAGCTAAGGGCCATTGAATCAACCCAACCGGGTAACCAAATAGAGGAAGAGAGATTCCATCCATTCAAGGGATTGAAGTGCATGAAACCACTCAACAAAGCCGCCATGAACTACTGCTCCATAATACAACCAAAAATGACTCTACCGTTGAAGGAGAGCAAAGGGCAGAGGAGACACGCGAGATCGAAAGGACTGAAGAGCAACCATCACATGAAGGCGCCAGACAATTGTTCAGTGAAATGGGAGAAAGTTCAGCTGCAAGTAAGGAACTTGGCACCCTCCACCCCTCCGGTAATAGAACAGCTGCAAATCTGTGATGAGTTGGCTGAAAACCTCAAAGAACAGAATGCAAACTTAACCATATCATTAGCCCAAACAGTACCTCAAGAATGGTTAATTGCCAGAGCCCAGTGCAAGGCTGCCACTAAACCACCTATTAATTTGGAGGACATATTCTCACGCATAGACCAAGCTAGAGCTAATGGGAAGAAAAAGCCCAAGGCATATTCCAGAATGACTAAAGATGAGCAAAGGAACCGTACTCTCCACATTGCCACCTATTGTGACCATTTCACACATCGCCCCATTAGAATGGGGACCCCCTCTTTTTCTTAGGGTTTTGCTGTCCCTTGGTTAGTTTTTCTCTCTGCTTGCTAGGTTTTGAGTGAGTGAGTGGTTACTTGGGCTGGCTAGATTAGGGCTAATCTCTGAAAGCTCGTTTTAGGGTTTCTTTCAAGCTAAGTCTAGCCTAGTTTTGGGAGGTCGTTAGTTGTCTGCCTGGAACCTTAAGTTTGCCTTAATGAAATATTTCCTTTCAGGAGAATCAAGATGGTGAGATTGAAGAAGAGGGTGAATAGGTCTCAGGTTAGGGTAGGTCTAGTTTGATGATTTTCTTGTTAGAGTCTTGTTTTCTTCCAGGTCTGAGTCGATTGAGCAGAGTCAGTGGTCAAAGAGGGATGAAAGTGGTGATTTCAGAAATGGATGAATGAATGCACTGGATGATGAATTAAGGAGTTTTGGAAGGAAATGATCAATATTACTGACTTTTGAGCCGTAATTGAGAAAGTTGATACATTTTTCGCCTTGAAGAAGAGCTTTTAGGCTTTGGAATGATGAAAGCCAGTCTAGGATGAGATTTTCGCTCCTGACCCTTCCAAAGGGTCTAGAGCGAAATCTCCCTTTCTTGCCTCCCTTGGGCCCTGAAAACCTAGTTGGACCTTGCCTAGACCAAATTGGATGGAGAATTGTCTTGATAGTGAAGGAAGGAAGTTGATTTGATCAAGTTTGATGAAAATGAAATGAACCAAGGTAAGGAACTAGCCAAGAGGATGAATTTCGCTCCTGATCCTTCGAAAGGGTCCAGAGAAAAATTCTTGAAAGCTCTCATTTTTACTTGGCTAAAGGCAGGATCTTGATGGGGATGCGTGAAGGAAGGATCTATGTTTGCCTCTTGATGGAAATTGGAGTTCAAAAGGTCAAGAATCAAGCTCAAATCTTGATTTTCGTTCCTAACCCTTCCAAAGGGTCCAGAGCGAAAATCCTTGTTGCTCTCATTTTCTTCTCAGTTTTGGCTAAGTTTTGTTTTCTAAGGCATGTTTGAGGATGAATTGATATGTTTTTGCCTGGAGATGGAGTTGATTGATTTTGAGAACAAGATTTTAGGCCTAAAGGAGAATTTCGCTCCTGACCCTTCCAAAGGGTCCAGAGCGAAATTCATCATAAACCTTGTTTGTTGCCTTGAATGGATTAGAAACCTTGTTCCTAATGTGGAGAATGATCTAATTTTGCCTTGCGAGGTGGTTTGAAGCTTGAAAAATGAGCAATCTAGCCTGGAATGAGATTTTCGCTGCTGACCCTTCCAAAGGGACCAAAGTGAAAATCTTCTTGAAGCTCATTTCCTCCTAAGTTTGACTAAACTTTGATTTGCAGGGTATCTTGGAAGGAAGGTTGGACATTCTTGTTGCCTTTGAAATGTTTGAAAGCATTGAAAATGAAGGATTTTGGACCAAAATGGAAATTTCGCTCCTGACCTTTCCAGAGGGTCCAGAGCGAAATTCCTAAAAACTCTTATTTTTGCATTGAAGAAGGTCAAGTTCCTGGTCTCTTATGAATTGAATGGAAGGGAGATAGCTTGTCTTTGCCTCTTGAAGATGTTTTGAATTGAAAAAATGAAGAATCTAGCCCAAGTTAAGATTTTTGCTCCTGACCCTTCCAAAGGGTCTAGAGCGAAAATCTCTCTAAGAGGCATTTCTTTCCTTCTTTGGCCAAATCTTGATGACCAAGGCATGTTGAAGGAGAGAATTGACATGCTGGAATCCTGGGGGATGTTTGGAAGTTATGAAAATGAAGGATTCTAGCTAGGAAAAGAAATTTCGCTCTTGACCCTTCCAAAGGGTCCAGAGCGAAATTCCTTCTAAACCTACTTTTTGTCCTTTCTTGGACATGAAACCTTGTTTCTAAGGCAATGAAAGATGAAATCCTACCTTGCAAAGAAGTTTCAAGTTGAAAACATGATGATTTTTGGTCAAGAATGAGAATTTTGCTCCTGACCCTTCCAAAGGGTCCAGAGTGAATTTTCTCAAAACCTCTTTTTGCTATCAAGTTTTTGCTAGATCAAGTGTGGGATAAGGTAAAATCAAGATGAAGTTGCCCCTAAGACTGACTTTGAATTGCTATAAACCATGAAAGATGAAGGAATTGAGCCTAAAGTGATTTTCGCTCCTGACCCTTCCAAAGGGTCCAAAGCGAAAATCCTTAAAATCATCTTTTTTTCAAAATTTTGAGCAAAGCCAAGCTTGGACAAGGGTGTGAGAAGGCATTTGGATTGCCTTAGAGTGGATTTTGGTTGCCAAGAATGCAAATTTTGAAGCCTAATGAAAATTTCGCTCCTGACCCTTCCAAAGGGTCCAGAGCGAAATTTCTAAGATTCCCCTTTTTCCTTGCAAATCAAGACAAGATGTTCTATGCCTTGGAGGAGATTTGAAGTTGAAAGGATGGCAAAAGAGCCCTAAAACAAGATTTTCGCTCCTGACCCTTCCAAAGGGTCAAGAGCGAAAATCCTAAAATCTACTTATTCCTTTCAAATTTATGCTAAGCTATGCCTAGACCAAGGTAAAAGATGCCCTTGAGATTGCCTTTGAGTTGATGTTTGTCTCCAAAAGTGATGATTCTAGGCTAGGGGAGGAAAATCGCTCCTGACCCTTCCAAAGGATCCAGGGCGAAAATCCTAAAAACTCCTATTTTGCTTTGCAAAATCAGATCAAACTTGGATTGGGGGAAAGAAGAGAACTATTTCCTAGCCTTGTGAGGTGGATTGAAGTTGGAATGATGAAAAATGAGCTACAAACAAAGAAATTCGCTCCTGACCCTTCCAAAGGGTCCAGAGCGAAAAACCCTAAAGTCACCTTTTCCTTCAAGATTTGAGTTAAACGAGGCCTAAACAAAGGTGAAAGAGACTATTTAGAATGCCTTGAAGAAATTATGACCTTCAAAAATGTGAATTTTGAGCTCAAGTGAGAATTTCGCTCCTGACCCTTCGAAAGGGTCCAGAGCGAAATTATAGATAGGTCCTATCCCTGGCTAGGTTGTTGAGCAAAATTGACCTTTTTCGCCTTGTGATGATCAAACCAATGCTAGCAAGTTGGGAAGTGGATTCAAACTGAAGGAATTTTGATGAATTGAAGTGAAAGAGATTGGAAAATTGGCCTGAAGAGTGAATTTCGCTCTGGACCCTTCCGAAGGGTCCAGAGCGAAATTCCCAAAATGCAGTATTTCCTTCAAAATATTGTTGAGCCAACTCAGTGGTTGCGATGAATAGACCCTAGAGATTGCCTTGGAGAAGGTCAATAATTAAGCAAAGGTGAATTTTGACCTAAAAAGAGAAAATCGCTCCTGACCCTTCCAAAGGGTCCAGGGCGAAATTCTTGAAAACACCTATTATTCACCTTGTTTAGGCTAAGTTGAAGGCAAGTTGCAAAATTGTGATGGCAAACCTAGGCTGTGAAGATTTTGATTCATGTAGCAGACAAGCCTAGATGAGAGGTTCAAATAAGCCTTGAAATAATTTAAGCCTTCATCACTTTGAATATTTTAATGCCTAAGGAATGAAGATTCATCAAGCTTTAATCAAGCCTTAACGTTTCTTAAGCTAGCCTATAGCCTTTCACTAAAATTGCCTAGTACAAGACATTTGGAAGACTAAAACAAGTTCACATAAATTAAGGGTATTTATAATTTAATTAATTAATTTCTAAGCCTTGAAATACATGAAAAATCCACCTTTAAGCTTTGGAATTAAATTAAAAAATAAAAAAAATTATGCTTGAGCGCTCAAAAATCATTATCGTGCCTTTACAAGCAAGTCGGCCATCCTTTAAGAGGAGTTTTATTTTATTTTGTTTCCTATTTGCCAAGTCGGCCTTAAGGGAAATCAAGGTGAGCGCCCTATATAAGGGAGGTGTGTTTTGACAATTTTAAATCATTCATTTATTTTCCCTTGTGTGAAATTGAAGAGCAGATTTGGAGGTGAAAAATTGAGTATGTTGGAGGATAATTTCCAGATTTTGGAAGATATTTGAAGACTAGTTGAAGGCGAATTTCTGATTGAGAAGCTGATTGGAGGATAATTTCAGATTGAAGGCTGATTAAGGATAATTCTTTCAAAGAGAAGACCAGAAATTTAGATCAAACATCCTTGTCCAGCAAATCCTCATCCTCTTTCATTCATTTTTCAAAGGTTGATAGCTAAAAATTAAAGGAAGAGGTATGAAGAATCAGATTTTTGAAATTTTTATTCAAGATTTAGTTTGATTTTCCATAGTAATCCTTTGAAAAATCTAAGTCTTGTACAATCTGATTCTAATTTAATTTGAAAATTCATAATTCTTAGATTTATCATTATTTTCAAATTAATATTTAGTTATTTCCTTGAAAGGTCTCAAATCTCCTATAATGAAGATATTATGCTCAAACCCTAACTTTAAGCTTTTGTGTAGGTATCAAATGACGACCCCCAAGGCCGGAGGATCCACTACTCGACAGGCTCTCATCAAAGAGGATTAGAGGAATGACGAATTAGAGACCAGGATCGTGTCCAAGTGGGGCAATATCGGAGACACCAACCTAGGAAACTTCAACATGAAGAAATTTCGAGAGGCACCCTACATCGGCAAGCCGTCACCCGTTGCAAAGAGGATAATTGAGAGTGGCATCATCAATGCTGCAGGTTGCCCTCCCGCAGTCAAGTGTCATGAGTTGATGATCGAGTGTGCCTGGCACTATGATTCACACTCAAGGACAATCGTAGCCGAGGACGGAACTATCTTGGCCTACCTTTCAAAGGAAGCTATAAGCGAAGATTTTCATCTCCCGGAGCATAAAAACATGATCTACAAGAGCTTGGAAGGAGCTAGGTCTATCTACGAAGATGATCCTGAGTCCTGTCTGAACTTCATCAATAAGAATTGGTTGCTCAAAAGTCGACCTTGCCTGAACAAGATTCCCAATACACCGCACAGAATGGACTTCCAGGAAGAATTCAAGGACTTGATAACCTTGCTCAATCGGGTCACGGGTGCCTCTCAAGCTTTCTTCTTCGACAAGTGGATCTTCTTCTTCATACAACTGATCGTTCAAGGAAAGGAAATGCTCAATTGGGCTAGAATCATTAGCAACAGCTTGGCTGTGCAGTTGAGAAGACTAAGGCCCACCAAATCATTTCACATGAGTTCATATGTTATATATGCCTTGATCAGAGGTTTTGAGTATGCAGGACTACCTCATAGAGGAGTTGTTGGAAGAGGACCCGGAGAAATGAGAGTTTGTGATTCTTATGTTCAACTACATCATCCACCAAGAAGTGACTACAAGCTAGTCAATGACACTTTCACGATGAATATTACCAGGATATTGCAAGGTGGGATTCACAATCGACTGTCTTTGGACGCACAAGAGCTCGTGAAGAAGCATGGTGCATAGTTCATTTAGTTTCCAAAATTCACATACATCAGAGTTCATGGATGTCCTTCACCTCCCTACATGTTGCCAAGATATCCTACAGACAGGATAGTACTACTTGAGGTGACTAGACAGTTGGCAGCTTATGCGAAGGCATCAAGACACAAACGTGGAAATGGAATTCCCGTACCCATCATACTAGGGAACTCAGTTGAAGTATGTCCTAATACTCAAGCCGCGGAAGATGCAGAGAAGGAATTATCTCTATATTCATTCACATCCTTTGCCTCGAGAGAGAATTTTGATCCTCATGGTCATATAGAAGAAACAGTCGAGAAGAAGTACAAGCATGAATTTCAGGTGGAGGACTTTTGGATGAATGTCCAAGATGATGTAGAGGTCAAAAGAAAGATGCATTCTAGGTTACCCTTGGATCTCATCAGGAAATGCAAAATTTATAGTGTAGCCGATCAAGCCCAGGATAGTGGTAGATACCTCCAGTCATCCTATGAGAAGGAAGATAAAGAAGTGAAGATAGATTGGAATGAACCAGAGGTTTCAGACCTAAGAGCTTTGATGGCTCCTGTTTTATCTTGCACTCAAAGATGGGTGGACATACAACATCAAAAGTTGAAGGAGCAGAATGTATCCATGACATTCACCTTGAAAACAAGACCAGAAGAAGGAGAGGCAAGTGTGAGTGAGAATACTTCTCATTCCAAGGGTTCAAAGAGGAAAGGAGGACCTGAAAAGAGAGAGCCTTCCAAGAAGAAGCAGAAAGTGAATCTTGATCGCCCACCAAGCACATCTTCTAGGCATGAAAAGGAAGCAAGTCAAGGAGAAGATCAGAGGCAGATAGTATATGAAATTGATGAGTCTATGGAATCCATGGTACAGAATGATAAACAAAGAAAAGGAAAGACACCTCAGCATTGATCGAGTCAATCTCCCCAAGTTGGTGCTAATGAGCAAAAAGAAGAAAAGAATGATGATGAAGCAACATCTCCGTTCAGGGAAGATAGGCCTCTGCCTAAAGAAATACAAGTGAGGGAAAGGAGATCTACTATTCCAGATTGGCTAAAAGAAAGGTTGACAAGGGTAGTTGTGGTTGAAGAGGAAGAACGTGTATTTGACTTGGAAAGCCTTATAGGAAATTCTCATGTGATGTCCCCTTCTAGCTAGAGACATCACTCTAGCTTGTGATTAGCCTATCAAAGACCCTCGTAGGCTAGTAGGATTGGATAGAGGGTCACCTTGGCGTGGAGATCTTCCGGGGACAGAGCAGAGTACACTTCTGGGTTGCCAGAGTTTGTTTATGATGAGTTTTGCTTTGAGTTTGGCTTGGCCAGGCTATTTTTAGCAGTTGGAGATGGACCCCTGCTATTTTTAGCAGACATCACGATCATATGGGTGGTTAACTAGTGAGCTCCAGTTTCAGACGACATAGCTAAATTCAAAATATTCGTAGAGTTAGACAAGTTTGAATGACTTAGCATTTATTATTAAGTGATTTAATAATAAAGTTATAAAGTGACTTTATATTATAATCACTTGAGGGTCAACTCATCATTAGACGGGGCCATGTTTTTAATTAAATTATCTGAACCAGACTATTGAAATATTAAAATTAAATGCCCATTTAATGATTAAAATCGTTTTGACACCCAAAGTGAAATTAAATGAAATTACAAGCAAAATTGTAATTAAGAGGATTAGGGTACGACTTGCAAAAAAGGATATATAGAGTTGAGTTTGGAAAGAAGAGGATGGCTATTTTATTTTGACATTGTGAAATTGAAAGGGTTTTGCTCTGGAGACTAGGGTTTTCAGCCACCATTGGAGAACGTAGTTGCTTCAATGTTCACCATCTGAGCTGATGAAATATTCAGTGATATTTGGTTTTAGGAAGACTTCATTCAGAGGTCTTATTTGCATCTAATTGCGCAAAATTGAAGAATAAATTCACGAGAAATTATTGCAGAATTATTGAAGAAATTTTGGTGATTAACAAGTATGGTACGGATTGCTATAGTACCGCCATACGGACTGCTACAGTGCCGCGTGAACAGTGCCGCCGTACGGACTGCTACAGTACTGCGTGAACAGTAAAAAAATTTTAAAAATCAAAATTTGCAGTTTGTAGATTTTTTTCATCTACTGGGACAGCAAAAATCAGGTTTTTATCTTACATTGTAATGAATTTGTTTTTCAGGCATATTGGCCATAAAACAGAACAAACATTCCCTTGATAGTCTCGTAAATTAATTTCAGCAGTAATATATTATTGTTTCAATATTATTTTAAGCATAGGAGTTTATTTCAGTATTGTATCATTGCTCATTATTACCCAAAAAACACAAAAAATCCATAAACATTCAAAAACCAAACAAATTCAAATCTATTGCATTCAAAAGAAACAGTCAGCAGAGGAGAGCCAAGTTGGGCTCTTACATTGGTATCAGAGCTAAATCCTGCCATCCTGAGGGTTTAGCAATCACATGCAGCCGCCTGAGGTTGGCTCTCACAGATATTACACTCGTAGGCGAGCTTTGTTTGACAGGGAACAAGAATTTGACAGGCAGTCGGGCACCATGGGTGACAGGCAAGGGGGTAGCCCACCCAGAGGCGATAGGAATGAGGAGCAAGAAACAAGGGAATTTTTCAGAGCAATGGCTACAGGACAGCAGCAGATGGCTCAGGCCTTGCAGGCACTCGCCACCATGATTGAGCGCATGAACACACAAGACAGACAGAATCAGGAGCAAGGGGATAACAGGAGTGTAGTGGGGTCACCTAGAGCTCATAGGACTCATTCCAGGACAGCATACAGGCCTACACGTCCTACCTTCATTAGAGATGAGCCTGAGGTAGCACCTATAGGAGAACCAGGAGAGGAGATGTTCGCAGATATCCTCATGGCTGCGAATGACGAATGGGATTTATTAACTCTACAGGTGCGAGAGAGGATGACATTCGAGAGGTTTGTTAATCAGAGGAGAGAGCATTACAGGTCACTCAGACAGGATAGGAGGCCTAGAGGTCAAAATAGTGAGCTGAATAGGGTTACAGGCAAGCTTACTATGCCTACATTTGATGGGAGTGGTAAGATGACAGCTCAAGCTTGGATTCATAAGCTTGACACATTTTTGGCACTAAGGCCAATGACAGAGATTGAAGCTATCAAATACGCCACTTTGCATTTGGAGGGAGTAGCACATGATTGGTGGTACCATGGTATGGTAACACTTCAGCATAATCAAGTGATAGAGTACCAGGACTTCGTGGATAGGTTGGTTGAAAGATTTGACAAGAAAGATCCAGAGGTTTACTTTCGGGACTTAGCACAGCTAAAACAAACAGGCAACTTGGAGTATTTCATTGGTGAATTTCAGCGGTTGGTAGTCATGGTGCCAAACATTTCAGAGCGTAGATTGATAGTTCTTTTCATTGAGGGCCTATCCGAACCACTGAGAGGTTGGATAAAGGCATTTGATCCTATTTCTTTACAGGAAGCTATGAAAAAGGCAAGAAGTATGGAACATGCAGTCCCAACAAACAAATTTCAATCCAAAGGAGCATCTTCTAGTAAGGATAACAAACCATTTTATAAAAAACCAGAGAGGACTGATTTTAAAAATGATTCTAAAGATAAAACTCCAGCACCTTTTGACAGGGAAACATTAAATGATTTGAGGAAGAAAAAATTATGTTTCTACTGTAAAGGACCCTATGATGCAAACCATGATTGTCCTCTTAGACCAAAGGGCAAAGCTAACAGAGTTATGTGGGCATACTATGAGGAGTCAGAATCAGATAATTCAGACCAGCAGTCTGATATAGAGGAAATAGATGGTGAAAAAGAGGAAGACAAGGCTGAAAACTTGTCTAAAATGGAGTCCAAGGATGGGGAAGGAGATGGGCAACTTAGGGAAGCTCGTCTCACAAGTATTAGGCAGGAAGGGTCATTCCGGATGAGAGGAGTGCTTGCTGGACAGCGAGTTATAACTTTGGTTGATACAGGTGCCACTCATAATTTCATTGATGCTAGGATGGTGGAGAAGTGTGGCATACAAACAGAGGAGTTTGGGGGAATTAGAGTGAGGGTAGCTGATGGCTACGTCCTCAAATGTGATCGTAAGATCACTGGACTCCCATTGAAAGTTAATAATTATGACTTTAAGGCAGATTTCTATGTTGTGCCTATGGGAGATACAGATATAGTCCTTGGGATGAGTTGGTTGCATGATATTGGGGAGTTCACTCTTAACCTCAAGGAGATGGAGATGAGGTTTAAAGTGAATGGGAAGACACATATTCTTAAGGCAATCAAGGACAGTGATCTCAAGATGGTTTCTTTCCGGAGGATGGCTAGATTGATTCGACATGATCAGGTAGAGTGGGCAGTAGAGTGCATGTTGATGCCATCACAGGAGGGACAGCAGAAGATTGAATATCCTCCTGATATTCAGGAGCTTAGAGTTAAACACTCTAAGGTGTTCAGTGACATTCCACCAGGTAGACCACCAGACAGGGGTATTGAGCACATCATTGAGTTAGAGGAGGGGGCTAAACCCATCATGATTACACCTTACAGGCATCCGAAGAGGTTGAAGGATGAAATTGAGAAAACCGTAAAGGAGTTACTTGCTATGGGCCACATTAGACCAAGTAAGTCTCCTTTCGCTTCTTCAGTGGTCTTAGTGAAGAAGAAGGATGGGACATTGAGGATGTGCATTGATTACAGGGTGCTTAATAGGAAGACAATTAAAAACAGGTACCCCATTCCTAGGATCGATGAGTTGATAGATGAGCGTCATGGAGCTTGCTTTTTCTCGAAGATAGATTTGAGATCAGGTTATCACCAGATCAGGGTTAGAGAGTAGGACATTGAGAAGACAGCCTTTAGATGTCATTGTGGCCATTTTGAGTTTGAAGTTATGCCATTTGGGCTAACTAACGCACCTGCTACTTTTCAGGCAACAATGAATCGGGTTTTCCATCCTCAGTTGAGGAAATTTGTACTTGTCTTCTTCGATGATATCTTGGTGTACAGTAGATCTTGGGAGGAGCACTTGGTTCACCTTGACATGGTGTTGGATATATTAGGCAGAGAGTCCTTGTATGCAAAGGAGTCGAAGTGTGATTTGGGCATGACAGAGTTGTTGTACTTGGGTCACATCATCAGTGCAGAGGGCGTACGCATGGATCCTGAAAAGATTCGTGCCATTGTGGAGTGGCCTTCACCGGTGAACCTTACACAGTTGAGGGGCTTTCTGGGATTATGTGGTTTCTACAGGAGGTTTGTGGATGGATATTCCAGGCATGCAGCACCCTTGACTGATTTGATGAGAAAGGGAGCTTTCTTGTGGACTCCTGAGGCACAGGAGTGTTTTGAGAAATTTAAGGAGTTGATGACTTCTTGTCCAGTGTTAGCATTACCAGATTTCAGCAAACCTTTTGAGCTACACTGTGATGCTTCCGGAGAGGGCATTGGAGCGGTGCTTATGCAGGAGAAGCACCCTATTGCTTATGAGAGCAGGAAATTGAGAGGGCTAGAGCGGAGCTTAAGCATATATGATAAGGAGATGTTAGCCATTATGCATGCTTTGGCTAAATTCAGGCAATATTTGGTAGGTAGCAAATTTTGTATCAAAACCGACCATAATAGCCTAAAATACTTTTTGGGGCAGCGAGATCTCAATGATAGGCAGCAGAAGTGGGTGAGCAAGTTACAGTCCTATGACTTTGACATTACATATTTTAAGGGGACACAGAATGTAGTTGCTGATGCCTTATCACGTAGGCCCCATTTGAGCCTATTGACAAACATATCGGAGGATTGGAGACACTTGATCCTTGTAGAGTATGCAAAGGATACTTGGGCAGCTGGATTCATAGATGGGAATATTCAGGACAGCAGATACACCCTTGTGAATGAGCTCATTATTTACAAAGGGCGAATATTTTTGGTTCTAGGATCAGCAGTGAGGAGGATGGTTCTGAAATCTTTTCATGATTCACCTATGGCAGGACATCCTGGTTACTACAAGACATACTGGCAGATTAGAGAGCGCTTCACATGGAAAGGGCTCAAAGAAGAGGTACTTCAGTATGTTAGGGAGTGTCCCACCTGCCAGCAGAATAAGCAAGAACACTCCTATCCAGCCAGTTTACTTCAGCCACTTCCGATTCCTGATAGGAAGTGGGAGTGTTTGTCTATGGACTTCATCACAGGACTGCCTAGAGCCCAAGGCAGGGACTGCATATATGTGGTTGTGGATCGCCTTACGAAGTTTGCACATTTCTTTCCAATCACTGCTACATACACTGCTACACAGGTGGCAGAGTTGTTCTTCAAGGAGATATTCAGATTACATGGCTTACCTCGGAGCATTGTGAGTGACAGGGATAGCAGGTTTATGAGTCACTTTTGGCAGGAGCTATTCAGGTTGTGTGCGACAAAGATCACTCCGAGTACTAGCTACCACCCTCAGACAGATGGTCAGACGGAGATAGTGAACAAATGGGTGGAGGGATATCTCAGAAATTATATAGCAGGGCAATAGAAGGCATGGGTAAAGTGGATTTATCTCTGTGAGTATTGCTACAATACCACTTATCACATGTCTATTCAGATGTCACCCTTTATGGCCCTGTATGGGTATGAGGCACCCAATTTTATGGATCTGCTTTTGAGTGACAGTAGAGTGCCCAGTGCAGGTGATTTGTTACAGGAGAGTCAAGACATTGTTAAGACTCTCAAGGATAATATAACTAAGGCACAGAATCAGCAGAAGCAGTATGCAGATCAGAAGAGGACTGAGCGGACTTTTGAGGTTGGAGATATGGTGTATCTTATGTTGCAGCCTTACCGTCAATCCACTCTCAAGAAGAGTGGTGCCGAGAAACTTAAGCCACGATACTATGGTCCATTTAAGATTATCAGGAAAGTGGGAGAGGTGGCTTATGAGTTAGATTTGCCGGTGGAGAGCAAGGTGCACAACGTTTTTCATGTGTCACGCCTCAAGAAGGCGCTAGGACATCATATTGTGCCTTCTACAGTACTACCACCCTTGGATGATGAGGGAAAACTTGTTTTGATACCAGAGGCTATCATTGATTTTAGAGAAAGGAACTTGAGGAGACGTACCATCCGGGAATATTTGGTGAAGTGGAAGGATTTGCCGGTAGAGGATGCTACTTGGGAGAGCGAGGAGATTTTACAGCATCCAGAGTTGAGATTGCTTGAGGACAAGCAATTTCAGGGAGGGCTGACTGTGATGTCCCCTTCTAGCTAGAGACATCACTCTAGCTTGTGATTAGCCTATCAAAGACCCTTGTAGGCTAGTAGGATTAGATAGAGGGTCACCTTGGCGTGGAGATCTTCCGGGGACAGAGCAGAGTACACTTCTGGGTTGCCAGAGTTTGTTTATGATGAGTTTTGCTTTGAGTTTGGCTTGGCCAGGCTATTTTTAGCAGTTGGAGATGGACCCTTTGCTATTTTTAGCAGACATCACGGTCATATGGGTGGTCAACTAGTGAGCTCCAGTTTCAGACGGCATAGCTAAATTCAAAATATTCGTAGAGTTAGACAAGTTTGAATGACTTAGCATTTATTATTAAGTGATTTAATAATAAAGTTATAAAGTGACTTTATATTATAATCACTTAACTTGAGGGTCAACTCATCATTAGATGGGGCCATGTTTTTAATTAAATTATCTGAGCCAGACTATTGAAATATTAAAATTAAATGCCCATTTAATGATTAAAATCGTTTTGACACCCAAAGTGAAATTAAATGAAATTACAAGCAAAATTGTAATTAAGAGGATTAGGGTACGACTTGCAAAAAAGGATATATAGCGTTGAGTTTGGAAAGAACTATTTTATTTTGACATTGTGAAATTGAAAGGGTTTTGCTCTGGAGACTAGGGTTTTCAGCCACCATTGGAGAACATAGTTGCTTCAATGTTCACCATCTGAGCTGATGAAATATTCAGTGATATTTGGTTTCAGGAAGACTTCATTCAGAGGTCTTATTTGCATCTAATTGCGCAGAATTGAAGAATAAATTAACGAGAAATTATTGCAGAATTATTGAAGAAATTTTGGTGATTAACAAGTATGGTACGGATTGCTACAGTACCGCCGTACAGACTGCTACAGTGCCGCCGTACGGACTGCTACAGTACCGCGTGAACAGTAAAAAAATTTTAAAAATCAAAATTTGCATTTTGCAGATTTTTTTCAACTATTGGGACATCAAAAATCAGGTTTTTATCTTACATTGTAATGAATTTGTTTTTCAGGCGTATTGGCCATAAAACAGAACAAACATTCCCTTGATAGTCTCGTAAATTAATTTCAGTAGTAATATATTATTGTTTCAGTATTATTTTAAGCATAGGAGTTTATTTCAGTATTGTATCATTGCTCATTATTACCCAAAAAACACAAAAAATCCATAAACATTCAAAAACCAAACAAATTCAAATCTACTGCATTCAAAAGAAACAGTCAGCAGAGGAGAGCCAAGTTGGGCTCTTACATCTCATGAAGTAATAGAAAAGAAGAAGGCCACAAAGATGTCAAAGGTAATTAGAGATGAGACAGGATCCAGAAAAGTGCAGATAGCTACACCAGTGGTGGACAAGTATGAGGATGAGATTCTAGCAGAAGAATATGATCTAGAAACATTTGATCTTGGTCCACTTACCTCCGAGCAGGCCATGGAAGAAGCAACTGATTCACTTAAAGCACTCAAAGACAAACTCAAAGAAGAAGTGGAAAGGAATAAGAGACTTGAAAGAGAGGTCAGTGCTTGGAGGAATTATTTTAGCCATCTTAACCAACCTTTGAGACGACAGGATCCAGCAATATCTCCTTTGCATGCACTTCCTCTTGAATCAATAAGTGAGACAGAAAGGGTAAAGAGCTTGGTCCAACTCATGAGTTCTTGGATTGATGAATCTTACAAGGTAGCCATTGAATTTGCAACAAGAATGATGAAGACAGTTCATCGAGCTATCCAAGTCCTTGAGATTATCCATAATCTAATGATAACTGTAGTTACATTCACTTACACTAGAGATGTTATCATCCCAGTCTTGCAAGTGATAAGAGAGACACCAAGACGGATTCTAGCACAACAAAATATAATAGACAGAGGAACCCATAGCCTCCCTTAATGGTCAACTCTACTCCAGATAAAGTTCGTTCTTTTCGAAGACGTCAACACTAGATGCAGTCGAGTTGAAGATACCATCCATCTAGTTCAAGACAAGGTGTTTGAGGTGTTGTGTACCATCCTTGACAGACGGATTGAGATCGAGACAGATGTGGACATCCAAGAGTTGGAAGACAGAATCAAGGTCATCTTTTGCAAGGAAGAGAACATCGTCACAGAAAGGCAACGAGATCAAATGTATGCTACTATGTTCCTGATTGAGAAGACCAAAGAACTTGAGCCTGGGTGGGAGACGACTCTTCTCACTGCTTTTGATCAGGTCCTTCACTTGGAAGAACGAATGAAGAATCTTCCTGAGTTTCCCATTGCTGAGATTGAGGGAATTGTGTCCAGATTCATTGAATATGCTAGAAAAGAGCATAGGAAAGGGAACAAAGTTCTAGATGAAAAGTTGTTATAAGATGATGTGGTAGCTTAATTCCTATTGGTCTATGTCTCCTCGTTATTTGTGCCAATTTTTATTGGCTATGAATTAATAATGTTTATCTAAATGGAGACTTTTTTGTAACAAACCCTAATTAGGGTTTAGGTGTCAAAATCTCAGCCATCGATTTTCTTTTGATCCGGGTCGTTCATTGTATTTGAGGAAGCTATATAAGCCCTCACTCATTTCATTTTGAGAGTTAGAGAGAAAGGTTAGAAAAATTAGAAAGTTGGAGAGAAATAAGTTTAATATTGTTGGTAGCAAAATTGAGTAGTGAAGAGAGAAAGTTGAACAATTGTTGTTTATTTGGCTATGAGATCAATAAAATATTGAAGTTATGGTGTTTTGTTGCAATCCTTGTGGCTACTTTCATGGTTGTTTATCTTCTTGAATCACTCTTAGTAGAGATAGCATTTAGATTTTAAGTTTGAAGGATGAATGTTGTGCCTGATCTTTGATAAGACCCACATTCCAAACCACTAGCTTCTTACTGATTGTAAGAACGCCTTGTGTGGTCAACTAGAAACATTTAGATTGATTAAGAGTTCAATCATCATTAGAAGTATTGATATGTATCTCCCTGATAGTATCTATCTCCTTGGTGATTTGAAAATCGTTGAATCCCCTTAGAAAATCGCACCAATTCCAGTGGAGTTGTAATTTGTTGGCGATACTGAAATTGGTAGAATCTTATCAAGACTAGTCTTCATTAAGTCATTCTTAGGATTAGTTTAAGTATCTCTTCCTCGAAACCTTTATCTTTTGATCTTTTTTTTGAAAATCTGTTAGTATTAAGAAAATCTTGTTCCCTCATTTGGAAAGATAGTAGCACGGACAAGCTTTCTTTGAAAGTACGTAAGGCCCCTTAAAGAAACAGCAAACACAACGACCACTGGTGCTTATCCGCGAGTAGAGATCCTACAAAGCAGAACCTTGAAGTCCTTCCGATTGATCCTTCTTTTGCGATATCTTCAGCATTCAGAGACTTTACTCAAGAGAGGATAAGATACCTCTGGGTATTTTATTCTGTGTTTGGTTGTGTACAAAATACACATCAACACCACCCCGCCTGTAGATAAGCCAATAGATCAGATCACACTGGCAGATTATAGCATCACAACCGTCCCCATTGGACGAGCCACTAAGGCACAGGAAAAGGAGGAATTCAAGGATTCAGTGCAGAACATACTCAGGCAACTTGAAGAGATAATAGCTAAGAAGGATATGTATCGGGCTTGTGCCGAGCAGGCTGAAGGGTACATCGATTAACTCCTGAGACCATTACACAATGCCTCTGAATCCCACATTCCGTCGACAGCATTGGCACAGAGGACCACAACAGAATTTGAAGGAGTACGGGACACCGCGCGGGCTGTCAAGGAATGGATACAAGGCATCAGAAGAAGGGGAGAACAAATCCTTGAGGAAGTGAAGGGAATGGCTCGCCACCGAGAAACCACTTTGGTTAAGTTATTAGAGGTAAAGAGGGAATCCCTCCACATCCAGGGAGGTGGCTACCACTACTCTTCCCCTCATGAACGCTCTTTTTGGACCCATGCACAGATTCCTACATTACCCACCATCCTAGATCCTCATAACATCAACACTCTTAAGGAATGGTACTGGACTATCAATATGAAGAATGATGCGAAGGAAATCATCGATAGAGAACACAATGCATGCGAGGTAATTCTGAAAACCATGCAGGAACTTGGCAAGATAATCCTTCGATCAATGGTTTCGGGGTGGGTAAATGACCAATCCGATGAAGTGATACCGCCAGACTGGGAGGAAAGATTGGGAACAAATAAGATCACTTATTCCACTAAGGACCTAGGCTTTGCCGGTCAATTCCACTCAGACATGTTGTGCTTTGAGTGTAATCGTTCCAGTTGGTAGACCAATACCTCGAGGGCATGCAATATAAAATTTGCCATCCTCCTATGCCTCCATTTAGTCTGCTTTTCCAATTATGTATCAGATTCCAGGAGTATGTTTGTGAGGAACGTGTGGCAGGTCGAGATCCCTGGCGGGAATATTTGCATGAAGAAAGTCAATTTTTGATAAAAGGATTTGAAACTAGAAAAGAAAAAGTGCTTTCCTAAAAATGCACTTTTTTCCTTTTTAAAATTTTGAAAAGTGCACTTTTGGCCAAAAGGGTCATATTTGACTTTCAAGTCAACTAAAATGTAAAACTTTATGGATGCACCTTTTTGGATAATTTTGGATGAGTTTTAATTATCCTTTTTGGGTAGTTATTGCTCATTTCGGGGTGGTTGTTGATATTTGCCTCCCATTTATGGGTATGGGCAGCCATGTTTTATGGATGAATCTGGGCCACTTGTTTAGATTAGATCTTGGCCATTCATCCATTTTTGAAGCCTATTTAAGGGACTGGTTTTCCCTCATTTTGTAAGAAGTTCTTGAAATGTTGCAAAGGCTCTGGCGAAATTTACAGGATTTAATGCAAAGTTTGTTTCCAAATTTCCTTGTGAGTGCATGGTCTCTTTCTTCATTAATTTAGAAATTTTTCAGTTATGTTTATTTCCTTTATATAGCATTTTCAAACAAACATCCGACAGAATCCTCGTAGTTCACACCATTAGGGAATGGCTGATTGCCTTTCTCTCTGCATGGTTAATCTGAACCTTTTATATGCTTAGTTCGGTTATTGAATACTCACTATGAATGTAAAAGTTCTAATGTTGTAGTTGATAACATGAAAATCCTATTTTCCTTTGAAGATTGCACTAGATTTATGCGAATATTGTGCTTGAGGAGCTGGTGATGCTTAGTCTAGTTATTTGGAGGCGTCCGTCTGTTTACTGAATCTACTATCGTAGTTAAAATTTATATTTCATGTATCTCTCTCTCCCTATCCTTCCCTCCTTTTCCCCTTTTTTTTATCAAGAGAATTCACAGTCCCATTGAAAACAGTATCAACTCAACTAAAATCATTTGATAAGAAAGGTCATAAAGATCCCAGGGACTCATTTGTCAATCGCCTATCTCACCCTAAGTCCCGCTTGTGTTTCCAGCATAAACACATCAAACCATTGAGAAATCCCGCAGTCAAGACCTGACAAATGAAACCTTGAGGTTGTCCCCTTTGATCAAACGTAGAAAATAGCATTAGGGACTTCCTTATCTCAAGAGAGGATAGGATACTTAGCTGGTTTATTCTATTCTGTGTTGGCTGTATGGAGTTTGCAGCAATGCGATTCAAGACACGTCAACAGTAGGTATCTCGAATTTTGTGCCCACATAAGGTAGTTATCTGCCTCCTCGTATGAGTCAGTTGCATTGAACCTAGACACATGTTGATGTGTCTAAAATCGCATTGCTATGACTTCATCCAACCAACGCAGAATAGAATACTAAGAATCCTATCCTCTCTTGAGATAAGGAAATCCCTAATGCTGTGTTAATTTGATCAATGGGGATGACCTCAATGTTTTGGTTGTCAAGTCTTGACTGCAGGATAGCTTAGCAATTTGATGTGTTTTGCTGGAAACACAAAGGGGACTTAAGGTTAGACGGAATCGGTTTCGAATGAGTTCCCTAAAGTTCAACAGTACTATATCATCTGATTTTGCTTCGATTGATACTGTCTTAGCTTGACTGTATGTCTTCTTTTGATAAAAAAAAGGGAAAAAGGAAGGGAAAAGAGATAGAGAATATCTAATTAATTTATCTAAGATAACATATTCAGGAAGATAGACAAAACCTCAAAAAAACCAGATTTAACATTATCAGCTAATAAAGCACAATGTCGTAAAATCTAGTGCAATCTTTAAAGGGAGTTGAATTTTCATGCTACTAAACATAAATGCAAACCTTGACATCCATTCATTTGATGTTTAACAATTGAACTAAACACATAAATGGGTTCAGACTAAACATTCAAGGGGAAATGGCAATCAGCCAATCCTTAATGGTATAAACACCGAGGTTTCTATCAAATACTATCCCAAAAATACTCTCTGAAAGCAAAATGCATAACAAGAATATTAAATGTGTTGATTGGAAATTTTGTACACTCGTGAAAGCAAACAAAATTGTGGCTTCAACCACAGTGTGTGAGTATGAAACTCTCCTAATTAAGGGAAGGCTCCCCCTATCTATCTAAAACTGAAATAAAAACAGGATGGGACAACAGTCTTCCTTCTTTCTTCAAGGAAGCCTATATCCTTTTCTCTCCTTAGAAAAGTGATAGCAAGAAAATGTATAATAATGGTAACAACTTCAAATGAAAACGAGAGAAAGGAAATGAAGTTTCCTGAAAGCTCAAAGACTCCTGTCACTTCCTTTAGGACGGGACAACAATATCAAGCTTAAAGACTTGACTATTGGAAGTCCTATCTACCCTTTGCTATACTAAATTTTACAACGAATAAAAGACAACAGCTCAAAGACTTGAATAATCTATTCTTTCAACACAAAGACAAGAACTAATGCAAACTCAAAGACTTGCTGCTATTTCTTATCAAACAATAATTTTTCCTCAAGAATAGTCGCAAACTCAAAGACTTGCTGTTCCTTCTAGAGATTTTCCTATTTTAATTAATCTTCTCTACTTGCAGCTCAAAGACTTCATATCAGATTAGACTAAGCTCCTTTAGAAACACTTTGCATGGAAGAAATAAAAAGATTCAAACTCAAACATGTAGCTCAAAGACTCAAAACTTGAGTAATCCTTCTTTATTATTCTTCAAAACTTTCAATTCACATACATAAGCTCAAAGACTTCTTGCTGTAAATTTGGCAGAGTTTTTGTTTGCTTTCCAAAAGATCAAAATTACAATAGACCCCTCAAGTATTTATAGAAGAGGAGCCTTGAGAAAAAGGTGGGAGGATCCTAACTAACTTGAGAGATTCTCTCAACCACCAAGACTTATTCAATAACTAACTAAGACTTCAATAACTAACTAAGACTCATTCCAACTATAGTCCTAACTGAACACAACTTGTAGTTGCCTTACATGTAATTACAAAAGTGCAAGTAATGAATTAACTTGCAATTACAAAGTTATTTTTTACATGTAACTTGTCAAAACAAAATTACAAATGCATAACTAAAACTATTCCATGTGTCTAAAGACACGACTCTAACTGCATCATCCTTTGTCTGTGATGATCTTCATGTCACTTCAGGATGCTAGAACTTGAAGTATTTTGGAGTGGTAAAGACATCTTGAACCGGAACAGGAACTTGCATCCTTGTCTTCTTGCTTGGGGTAGTACTATCTTTTCTGGAGGGAAAGGGTTGCCTTCCTCTTTTCATGTCATGACCATCTTTGTCTTGAAAGCATTCTATTCTCTCAACCATGAATTGTTGTTGTATTTCTTCTTTGTATCATCCTTCATTTTTGAAATTTGCTTGAAAAATAAGGTCCATGCCTTAATCCATTGATTTGGTAGATCGTGTGTGCAAACCGGACTAACAAGGGAAGAGAGAAATTGATGCAAAAATGGGCTCACAAGTGAATTTTGGGTTTTGGAAGTTGCATTACATGTGTGGGGAAAACAAGAGCATTAACTTGCAATTGCAGGGAACAAACATGCAACTTCATATGTGTAATGGGTAAACACAAGTTTGCACTTGTAATTGGACCTTTAAGACTCATTTTCAAGTGTTTTTTGAGTGCATTTTGGACCAATTTCGTGTTCTGGATGGCTGACTGCAGGTAGACTTTTAATGGGGAAAACGAATGAAGGTGTGAAATGAGTGGATGAAATGGTATGTACGGATGATGGAAATGAATATGAAAAGATTTTGGGAAGATCATCTTCAAGAAAATGGGAAGAACTTTCAACATGCAATCCGGTTCCAAAAACCCGATTTTGAAAGGATGGGTATTTCTCATCTTTGCAACTTGGAATTTCAACAAAAGATGGTTAAATCTTTTATCCGTAAGGGAAGAACAATTATTTTCATCCAACTTGTAATCGGGATTTAAAATTCTGAATACAAGTAAAGAGGGAAAATGGGGAAGAACAATGCAATTCTAAAATTGCTTTACAAAGGGGAAAATTTCTCTCACAAAACTGATTTTTGGGGAAGAACCAACATATTTGAAAACAAGAAAAATGAAACAAGAAGAAAAGAAATCTTACCTTGCTCCAATTTGAAAATGCCTTCTTCAAAAAGATGATCAATCTTTGAAAGAAGGAAGGAGAACTCTTAAAAAGAAATTAACAGCATTCCAAAACCCTAGCCACGTTTTTGAAAAAATGCCCAAAACTGAAAAACGTGGCAGCAAATGCTTGAAAAATGAATCAAACAAAGCTTCAATCTCCACGCCTATATGAAAGAAGCCAAAATGACTTAGGAGAGGTATGATTCGTGGCATTTGAAGAAGTAAAACGTGGCATTTTCAAAAACGTTTTTTGCTGTTAAAACACCTTCAAACCAGCAAACAAATCCACCAAATGGCATGAGAAGAGTTTCAAAATGCATTAAAATAGGGAGGAATCCAACACGCCTTCTATCTCCCAAAAAATCTCCACAAAAATTTGCCTAAAATCCTAAAAAAAAACGTTTTTCCTTGCAATTCGGGTTTTTTGGAAACAATAACAAGTTCGAAATGCATTGAAACAATGAAAATCGGGTTTTTTAGAAGATATAACAAGTTTAAAATTTCACTTTTTCAACATGTTGGGCAAAATCGGGATTTTTTGGCCAAATAGCAAGTTTAAAATGTCAAAAATGCACTTTATGAGCAAAATCGGGTTTTTGGAGACAGTGCAAGTTTTAAATTGTCACTTTTTCACTTACAAGGCAAAATCGGGATTTTTGGAGAGAGATGCAAGTTTTACTTACTTGTAAAGGGGATATAAAACCCCTACAACAAGTTATAACTTACTTGCATATATGTAATAGGGGTTTAAAATCCCTATTACATGTAAAAACCATTAAAGTAGGGGTTTTTGGAGAGAACTACAAGTTTACTTGTAACTTAACCAAAAAATCCCTATTTTAACTAAAAAGGCCAAAAAACAATAAAAACAATAAAAACAATAAAGAAGAAATTTAAAACAAATTACAAGTATTCATCTTTTAATAAAAATGCACATGTAATAAGCTAAAAATTTCCCTACAAAGACCAAAACAATGGACATCATTAAAACTTGCAGTTTGAAGAAAATTCTCCACCTGTAGTTGGGATTTTAAAACCCGAAATTGAAGGAAAGACATAGCAAACGAACCCAGAATGCGACGAAATTTGAAACGCGGTTCGAGGATGGACTGAGGATTAAGCCAGTCCAAGGATTAGGCTAAATTCTACCTCAGGAATCGTGCCATAGAGTAAAATCTTCAACCTGCAGTGACTATTCTGAAACCCGAAATTGCACAGAAAGCTAGGAACGAAGATCAAAACTCACCAAAACTTGGACAATGATGGCAAGGACACCCCCCAATGATTTGACACTATCAAATGTGAGTTTGTATCTCGTAAAACGTGCCTTGGAGACAAAAATGACACTTTTTTAGGCAAAAATTTATAGGGGTTGTCACATTTTTGAGAATCCAAAAATGAGGACAACAAAATGGTGAAGAAGGAGACCATGCACTCACAAAAAAATAAGACAACTTTAATTTCCATTAATTCTGCATGAATTTCGCCAGAGTTTCAGCAACAATCTTAGACTTCTTACCAAAAATAATGGAAAACCAACCCCTTTAAATAGAGTTTCAAAACTTAGATAAAGGGCCAAGATTAAAACAAAACAAGTGGCCTAGATTCATCGATACAACATAGTACCCATGCCCCTAAATGGGAGGCAAAATATCAACAACCACCAAAGGAGAAATAATAACTACCCAAAAAGGCAATTAATAACTACAAAAAAGCAGCTCAAAAAGTGCACATGCACGGAGCTCAAGATTTGCAACTATTGTGGCAATTAGAAATGAACTTTATGGCCAAAAAGTGCTTTTAGGATTTTAAAAGAATTCTGCACTTTATGAAAGCACTTTCTCCTTTTCTGCAGTAGACCCTTTTTCAAGAAATTCATCCTTGGCGTGCAAATACTCTTTCGAGAGGTCCCGACCTGTTGCATGTTTTGCCCGAACATAGTCTTGAAATCTGATGCATAGCTGGAACAACACCATGAATTGAGGCATAGGAGGATGGCGTATTTTATAATGCATGCCCTCCAAATGGCAATCTACATGCTTTAACCCATCCTTCCAGTCGGACTGATGAGCCTTGAAACATGAAATGTCTGAATGCAATCCACTAGCAAACTCCAGGTCCTCCATGGAGTATGTGACCTTATATATTCTCAATCTATCCTCCCAGTCCGATTGCACCAGGTCATCGGACAAACTATTTTTCCAGCCTAGAACCATTGATCGGAGGACCCTTCCACCAAGGTCCCTCATGTCCTTCAAGATTTCCTCGCATTCCGCTTGCTCTTTATTAATGGTATCTTTTGTTTCATTCTTCATGGTGGCAGTCCAGTACCATTCTTTAAAGATGTCGATGTCATAGGGATCCAGGATAGTAGACAATGTGGGAATCTGCGCGTGGGTCCAAAAAAGAGTCCTCATGAGAGGAAGAGTTGTACCAACCACCTCATGAACCCTGAGACATTCCCTCTTTACCTCGAACAATTTAACCAGAATGGTCTCTCGGTGGTGGGCCATTTCCTTTACATCTTCAATGATCCGTTCTCCCTTTTCCTTAATGTCTCGTATCTATTCCTTGACAGCTTTGGCGGTATCACGTACTCCTTCAAACTCTGTTGTAGTCCTTTGCGTCAATGCCAATGGGGGGACATGGGATTCAAGGGCATGTTGCAATGATTTTAGCAAGTGATCAATATGCCCCTCAGCCTGCTCAACACGAACTCGGTACATGTTTCTCTCAGTAGTTATTTCGTCGAGTTGCCTAAGCATATTTTGCTCGGAGTCCTTGAACTCCTCCCTTTCTTGTTCTTTGGTGGCTCACCCTATCTGGACGGTTGTAATGCTATAATCGGCCAATGCAATTTGATTTGCTGGCTTATCGACAGGCGGGGTAGCGATATGGATGGTGTGGTTCCTCTGCTCATCCTTGGTGATCTAGGAGTAGGTCTTAGGCTTCTTCTTCCCTTTGGACTTTGTTTCTCCTATGCGAGAGAAAATATCCTCTAAGTCGATAGGTGGCTTGGTGGCTGCCTTCCGCTGTGCACGAGCAACTAACCAGTCTTGAGGTATGGCTTGCCCAGATGTTATGGCCAAATTTCCACTCTACTCCTTAGAGGTTTTAGCTAGTTCACTGCCTATTTGCAATTGATCTCTCATAGAAGGAACAAATGCAGTATCCAGCCTTTTACTTATAGCTGAGTTCTCCCCTACCTCACTAAACAACTGTCGGGTATCCCCATGTGATGGTTGCTCTTCAGTTCTGTCGGGCTCATGGGTCTCATCCACCTTTCGTTCTCCTTCGACGGTGGTGTCATCTTTGTCGGCACTATTAAGTAATTCATTCGGACTCCCCTGGGTGAGTTCATGCATATCAGCCTCTTGATTAGGCGGAATTTCTCCTTCCTCAACTTGATTTCCAGGTTCACTAGAACCAATGATCCTTACCTCTGTATCTAGCTCATCTTGTACTGGAGGATTATTAGCCTTGAATGCATCAACATCGCTCTGGGAGGGCGGAGCAGGTATATAGTCAAGTTCAACTACATCATCCTCGGAACTGGGGTCCTTGGATGACGAACTGACTTTTGGCCTTCTAATAGGGATCTTTTCCCTTCTACTACTTTTTGACGTCCGAGGACCTCTATTAGCTTTGGCTTTCTTCCTCTTTTCGGGTTTCTCAACCTCTTCCTTCGGTGCACTCGAGGTTCCCTCATCTTCCGAAGACTGGGAATCGAGACTGCCCATCATATGGTATGTGAATTGAATTCCTTCATGGGTTAGTCTCTCAATCTGTTGGTGTAACCAATGATCGATGTACCTCCTTGGAGCTGCCATAACTGCCTCAAAATCAGTAATCGGATTGTGAGACCAATCAATGCCCGACAAGAGGTACTTTACTGCCTCAAACTCCTGAACCTGCAAGCAATTGCCAGAATCTGTCACTTGATCTGGGACCCGATGGTATTCATAAAGCCGCATCTGCTGGACACTTAGCCTGGAATACTCACGTTGTTGGACCTCATAGTCATTAGAACAATTCTTCCAGTAGTCCTCAATTGATTCCTTTGCTCTGTAACGCCTGCCATAAGCTCTTTTTGCCAAATTGTCATGATCAAAACATTTCCTTGGGAAATGTTCCTGTAGGCCATAAGATGCTAATTCAGCAAGTGACTCATCGACATGCACTGAATTCTTTAAATGCACATCGAGGTTACCCAAAACCATAGGGAAGGTGAATCCAGACTATTTCTTATCCCTGAGTAAGCTGCCCGCTGGATGCACTTGCCTTGGAACTTCCATAAGAACTATTTTGTTCGTCGGATAGCGTGGAAGTTGGAACGGAGCACCCTCAAAGCCGACTATTTTGATATAGGTGAACCTAGGGAATTGAATAAACCAGGCGCTGTACTTTTGTACCAAAATGGTAGCCTGCTCTGAGAGCCTTATGTGCAATCCCCCCTGCATCAACCTGACTAGGTGCATTATGAAAGCGTCATTGACACGCTCATAGTGACCAATTGCAGAAGCAGGATTGTTCTTTTCCCTCTGAGCTATGTCATAGTAGTTTAGTTGAGGATAATAGTCGTACACCTTTACCTGATTGGGCTCGTTCCCAATTTCACCTTTCTTGATTAATCCTGTCAGTGGTTGGTGTCGGGCGAACATATAAACCAGGTAAGAGGTCATGGTGAAGTACTTCTTTTCTTCAAGTTCAATCAGCTGGGTATGGATATTATCATTGATGATCTGGGCCCAGTCGAACTTGGATTTTTCAGCAAAGACCTGCTCTGTAAAGTAGAACATCCACTCTTGAAAAAGGTTAGACTGAGGGAGTCCTATAATCCGGCTGAGTAAGGTGACCATGTCACCATGCTCGTTATGAAGGTTGCTTCTGGGTATCCTTTTATTGATTCTAATACTCGGAGGCCTTCTCTCTTTATACCATTCTTCGTTTATCAGTGTCCTACATTTAGCAGGATTCATGCAATAAGCAACTTGTGCTTCATCTATGGTTGTAGCAATCGAATTATTTGAGAACGAGATGTCGAATGCTTCGCCAATGGCCTTAGGTGTGAAGTCAGCTAGGACCATATTTTCTAGAACCACTAATCTGGTCTCTAGCTGATAATGTCAGGCAGCCTAATTTACTAGCTCATAATTCTGCACTGATGGGGGAAATCTTGCTGCCTGAGCGATACCACTTTCCATCATCCGCCTAGGCTTGCCATAGGCGTTAGGAGAATATACCCGGTCTCTAAAGTCCTGAATGTCTATGTGGCCCAATTCAGTATCGCCTATGTTTTCCCATATGCTTTGGACTTTTGACTCCCTCATTCCTTCTCTTTGGTATTGGTATTTCATCTTCTCGCCTTTATGGGGAATGTCAGATTTAGAGACCTGAGATGTTCCGGTTGCACCAGGCGTCTTTGAGGATTCTACCGTAGATTTAGGCATTTATCCTGCACAACTGGACACGGATTACGAGATGAGATGAAGGAAACAAACAGGCCAATCGAAATAGAGGATGATGTTAGCTCATAAGGATCAATGGAAAATTGGAATTAGAAGAAAGTACGATGCTTCAACACAAGAGCCCGATTAAATTGGAAGTGAAATGCTATTAAGTTCTTTGTTTAAAATCTGCTACTTGGCTGCGGTTTAGTTTTTGGTGCAGGAGCACCCAGGCCAACCAACAAAACCATGAAGACAATGAAGATACCAGGAAGGTTTTATGAAGCAAATCAAGTTGATTGGAGAGTTTTAGAGCCAATAATGGCTTTTGAAAGCAATAAATCATATGTAATGTGTAAAAGTCCTAAAGGTCCCGATAAAGGCCCTAGGACCAAAATGCAATGTACTTGGGTTAATGATGCCTAGGAGTCTAGATAGGTTGAATAAGGGTCTAGTATGCTTTAAATGATCATATCATGATTAAAACCCATTGATTTGAGAGGTTTAGTTGATTGAATGCATTAAAAATGAAGTTTAAATTCAAAAATTGGACTTCCAACAGCTAGTTCCAGTTTTGGTGGGAATTAAGTTTTGGAGTTGTTTAAACATTTTAATCACTCTAATCAATTGGAGATTGGCTGGGGAAGGTTTTATAAAGTCCCTAACATCATTTTTGTGTGGTTGGATGATGCTGGTACGGACTTGTACGGACTGTCTTAGAAAATTAATAAAAAACTGTTTATTTCTTGTCAAATCCTTGTCTTCTTATGCTTTCTTTGCATTGATAGACTAAAGGATCACCAGTGCTGTACATGGAGAGTTAATTTGTTGTTCCTTTCATGTTTTTGAGTGCATTTTGAAGTCTTGAAAGTTGCATATTTACATTTATTGCTGACTGTCCCAGGAAAACCAGGGATTTCTCACTAATTTGTGAGACTACAAGCATGTGTGGATCCATCCTATGAATGTACAGGTCTGATTCTCATAGGATGGATGCCTAATAACATGTACAATAATTTCTTAACCTTTGATTGAGAGGAAGGAGTGAAGAGTGCAGGTGTACACCATGAAAGTTACATGAAAGTTGAAGAAAAGTGACTAAAAATGAGTGAAAATGAAGGCTAGAGTGTAGCAGAAGAGAATCTAATTAAACAAGGGAGGTATTTTATGCATTGAAGTGTCTAGACACACCATTGTGAAGGTGTTTGAACTTTGGTTGAGCCTCAGAAGTGACTGGAGGTGGGATTTTGAGAAAGCCCTAGTTGTAAGGTTGATTTAGTGAGGTTTTTGGAGTTTGGGTATCTAGGAGTGCAACCAGAACTTAAAACCTGAAAAATCCTTGGTTTGGGAACATAACAAGAGACTGTACGGAAGGGTTAAGTCTGGAAGTGAGTTTGGAGGGTACTTCCTTCACAAAAGTGACCTAATTAGCCCTCACGGTGACAAGGGACAGCAGTTTTTTGAAGGCTTTGTTCCAAAACAACCATAGGCAATATTTTGGGTGTTGATAGAGGTTGATATTGGGTATCTAAATCAGTCATAACATTGGTTGGTGTTTTGGGAAATGTGTGTGAAAAGAGCCAAAAACAGTCGAGCAGGCTACTAGGAAACTAGGCCTAGTGAAGGGCTAGATTTGGGTTTTTGTATTAGTTGATGCGTTGAGGGTTTGAAAACCTTAGAGACATGTTAGTTGAAGTTGTTTGATGTGTGTGGAGGTGGAGGAAACACCTGATTAAGGTGAAGACAAGTTTTGAGCCTATTGAGGCACTTTGAGCATTTGAAACACCATAGGAGTGTTGGAGTTTGGGTCCATATTATACTTTAGTTTGCAAGATTGCAACCACATCCTCCATCCTCTGCATCAGTTTTCAAAATGTTCAAAATTTCCCCAAGTCTGAATTTTGCATTCCTGGGTTAATTTTCTTGACAGACTTTGTTGTTGTGCTTTGCTTGATGCCTTTCAAAAAGAAAATTGTGGTCTACAAAGTTTCACCATTTGATTAATTCTTCATTATCTGCTTAAACACAGTGACCAGTCATTTTAAATGATTTTAAAGGAGATAAAGCGAGCTTACCTAGCAAACAAGGTTTCAATCCTGCGATCTCCCCAAACTTCGGGTTAGAAGGGCTTTGTGCAAATTTGGCCTGCAGGGTCGTTCTGAAAACTTTTAAAAAAAAATGCCCTCCAACTACTTTGCGATTTTGGATGCTGGGCGATTCTTTATTTGCCCATTTTCGGGTTCACACAACCTTCTGCAAACTCAACGATCCTCAATGCCCATCACATTACTTGCATTTTCCGGGGTAAGAGACAACTTTGATGAAATAGCCTTTGACATGATTTGTGGTTTAGGCCAATAAGGGAATTTCGAAAAGCTTTACTTAATGTTTTACCTTCAGGCGAAACTTGGGTGATCTGGGTCTTTGTAAAATGTTATATGAAACTTAGCGCTTCATTTGGCTCCCGGAATTCTCATTTCTCTTGAAATTCGGCTCACGGAGTGATTTTGAAAACCCTTAAAACTTAACGCCTTACCTCCTTTCGGCCCACGAAGCGAAAAAGGTTTAATGTGACAACGCTTTATCCCTTTCGCACTTCTTGCGAAATTCAGCCTAAACGCGCATTTTGCAAGCCCTTTTTTTTGGTTTTTAACGCCTTACTTTAATTTGGCGAAAATCGGTCAACTGTGTGTTTTTGAAAAGGTTTACAATTTTACGCTTGCCCTTTGACCCTTGAAAATCGGCCAACTTGGGTGCTTTGAAAGGGTTTTATGAAATTGACATTTAGCTCCCTTTTGGCGAAAATCGGCCTAAAAGGCACTTTTGTAAACTTTGAACATTTTGACATTTTAACTTACTCGTCGAATTTCGGCCTAGAAGGCCATTTTGCAAAAGTTTTTAGACGTTTCGTTGGCACTTGGCGAATTTCGGGGCAAATATCGATTTTGAAAAGTTTACAACTTTAACGCTTTACTTCATGGCGAAAATCGGCCCAAATGGCCATTTCGCAAGGTTTGGAACTTAGGCGCTCTTGCCCATCTAGTAGATTCTCAGGCTTATGCTATAACTAGGTCTCCCTTGGATTGATTTTGGGCAATCAAAATGTGAGACTCTCCACATAGGACGAAGGCTGAAAACCAAAGAAGGGAACCCTGTCGGCGACAGGGAGTATGTGCAACGCACAACAACACCTTAGCTTGAATTTATATGATTGGATAAGTGATGACCAGGGCACCACCTTAGCTGGTTGATCTTGTAACTCATCACAAGTTGTAAATTAATGAGGCATATCTCTTGATACTTACATACTTGAGTCAGGCCTAATACATACCTGATTTGCATTGGTTTCAAGTGGCAAAAGAAGTTCGTGGATCTCATAGGGCAAAGGAAGTGATGTCAATGCCTTGGTTGGGAAAAGGAGATAATGTCAAAGGAAGGTCGCAGTTTTGGAAGGGCAAAGGAAATGCCTCAAAGGAAGTTTACTATTCTGGGAGGTCAAAGGAAATGCATCAAAGGAAGGTCACGATTCCAGGGGTCAAAGGAAGTGCTAGGTCTAAGGTCGTGGATATGGCACCCCAAAGGAAGTTCGCGGATTTGGGACCTTAAAGGAAGTGGATTTGGAACCCCAAAGGAAGTGGTACCATGCTGATCGGAGATTTTGGGGGTCAAAAACCGTCTCTTCAAATGTACGTACCTTGTTTGCTCAAGCTCAACATCTCTCAAATCACTGCAAAACATCAAACAATCTTCCTTGATCAAAATTTCAAAGGACTTCTACCTTGATCAGGCTTCTATGAGGTCAAAGGAAGTGCATCACAGGTTGATCGGACTCTCAAGAGGGAAAAGGAAGTGTTGTCAAGATGGATTGGGGATTTGACTAGGCAAAGGAAGCACTATGTCATGGGTTCAAGGGGTCAATGGGAGTGACCACAAGTGATGAAAAGAGTCTTGGAGGTTGATTCAATACACCTTCTCGAGTGACTTGTCTTCCTTATCCCTTCAACTACTCAAGCCCATCCAATGGAACTTAGTAGGGGGTTTTGCTATTAAGACCTCCAAGGTTTGAACCACTTTGGCTTGCCTCCAAGGATAGCCACTGGTTTAAGACAATCAACTCCACCTATTGAGGTTGCCACCTCAATCTCCATACACCACTCTGTTGTGCGTTGCACACGCTCCCTGTCACCGACAGGGTCCCCCTCTTCTTCTTTGGTCTTTTCGCCTTTGCCTTGTTGAGTTTTGCGTAGGGTGTCTCGCATCCTTTTTTGAGTGTGTCCGTAATCAATCTAGGAAATGATGATGTCATGAGCGGAAGCCTGGGAATCCGCAAGATGAGTTTAACGTTCGAGCATTAAAATTCCAAGAGATCGTTTATACTTGTAAAATCGCCTGAGTTGGGTAAGAAATGGCCGAGGCTTGCAAAATCCCCCAAATAAAAAATGAAACATCTAAAGGTCGCAGAAGGACCCAAAGTGCCAATTTTCACCAAAGGACATAGAAGGGAGAAAAAATTGTTAAAATGTCAAAAGTTGACAAAACCTCCCAAAATCCTGAAATTCACACTAAGGGGGAAAATTGCAAAGGTTTTTAAGAAATTTACAAAATGGGTGAAATCCCCGAAATTCGCCAGTATTGGATAAAATGCAAAAAGTTAAAAAGTTTGCAAAGTGCCTAGAAACCTCGAAATTTGCCAATATTGGATAACATGCAGAAAGTTAAAAAGTTTGCAAAAAGCTTAAAAACACCGAAGTTTGAAAAAACCCCCCAAAATCGCAATTTTTTATGTGTTAGAAGTAAATGGTTTTCAAACCCTCTCCATTTGCCGAAGTTCGCGCTATGAGGTAAATTGCCCAGTAAATGGTTTTCAAACCCTCTGCATTTGCCGAAGTTCGTGTGAGGGCAAAGTCTCGATGGTTTATATCATTTGCATAAAATGCAAAGTCACCAAAATTTCCCTTAGTTGCTGAAGATCGCCCTATGAGGTAAAATCACGACTTGTTTATGAACCTAGCAACCACGTCCAAAATCCCGAAGTAAGGAAAACCGCGAAAGGAGTAGAGTTTGCAAGATCCAAATCACCAAAGTTTGCATAAACCCCTCAAACCCCGAAATCGTGCCTAGAGGTAAAATCGTGATTTTTTAAAGTGTTGGAAATTTTAAAAGTTTTCACAAACTCCCCTCTCCATTTGCCGAAGTTCGCCATAGGGCAAAACCACAGAAGTTCGAAGTTTAAAGAAAACGCCATAAAGCCATTCAAAATGCCCAAGGTAATCGCAGAAGTTTGAAGGTTTAGAAGGTTTTTAAACGCCCAAGTTTGATGCCGTTGGGAGAGAAAAATGCGAGGTAAAAGTTTGAAAACATTGCAATAACTCCAAAGTATACCACTAAAATTGCGAAGAAAGAGCTTGCAGCAGGAGTCAAAATCACAAAGGTAAAAAAACTGCTAAGTTTAAATCTTCAAAACTGCATTTTTTCTCCAAACCTAGGCGCGAAATAAGACATAGAGTTAACTATTAAAATTTGAAATTGCAGAACTCACCCATTCTAAATTTGCAAGTTGTGCATTTGTCTTTTCAAAAGCGTAGGGCATAAGAGAGGCATTTTTCAAATTTCAAAAGTAAATCAATCCTGCAGGCCAGATTGTGCAGATTGACACCATTTATTTCGCCAGGTAAGTTTGCTTTGTCTCTCTTAGAATAATTTAAAATGTATGCAAAATTGGATAGATGGGTTTGTGCAAAATTGATCAAATGATTAAATCCTTAAACCGCATCTTTTCCCATTTGAAAAGCATCAGGCAAAGCAATTGAAATCAGAGTTTGTTCCTAGGAGCTAACAAGAAATGCATTTTTAGACTTGGGGAATATTTAAAACTCATCCATTTTTGAAAATTGATCTTAAAATGTCTAAGTGCAAATTTAGCAGTCGAAATCGCCCAAGTAATTGAACCGCAGCCGAATAAGTAAATTTTTTAATCAAAGAGCTTAGTAATGTTCATGTCTAAATCAATCAAGCTCTTTAGCTAATGTATCATGCTTTCTTCAAAATTCGGTTTTCAATTAATCCTTGTATGCTAATGTATCCCTTTTATCTAGCCCATTTTGTTTCCTTTATCTTGTCTTGTAATCCGCGTCCAGCTGTGCAGGATAGATGCCTAAATCTGCGGTAGAGTCCTCAAAGACACTTGGTGCAGTCGAAACGTCCTGAGCATCCAAATCAGACATCCCTCGCAAAGTCAAAAAGATGAAATATCAGTATCAGAGAGGAGGACTGAGGGAATCAAAAGTTCAAAGTATATGGGAAAATGTAGGTGATACTGACCTAGGCCACATTGATATTCAAGATTTCAGAAATAGAGTATTCTCCCCTAACGCCTATGGCAGGCCTAGGCGGATGATGGAAAGTGGCATCGCCCAAGCAGTAGAATTTCCCCTGTCAGTGCAAAATTATGAGCTGGTAGTAGAGGCTGCCTGGCATTACCAACCAAACACCAGATTGGTGCTCCTTGATAATATGGTCCTCGCCGACTTCACTCCTGAGGCTATTGGCGATGCATTTGACATCCCCTTCCCGAACAACCCCATAGCAACAACTATAGATGAAGCGCAAGTGGCGTATGATATGAACCCTGCCAAATGCAAAACATTGATATATGAGGAGTGGTACAAGGAGAGAAGACCCCAAGCATCAAAATTGGGAAAAAGACCCCCAGAAGCGACTTTCACAATTAGCATGGAGATATGGTCACATTGCTCAGTAGGGTTATGGGACTCCCCCAATCTAACTACTTTGAAGAGTGGATGTTTTACTTTACAGAGCAGGTCTTCGTCGAGAAATCCAAGTTCGACTGGGCCCAGATCATAAGTGACAACATCCATACCCAGTTGGTCAAACTTGAGGAGAAAAAGTACTTTACCATGACATCCTATCTAGTCTATATGTTCACCAAAAACCAGCCACTGCCAGGTTTAATCATGAAGGGTGAAATTGGGAATGGGCCCAATCAGGTGAAGGTATATGATTGCTACCCACAATTACATTATCAAGACATAGCTCAAAGGGAAAAGAACAACCCTACCTATGCAGTTAGTCAGTATGAGCGTATCAATGACGCCTTCACAATGCGCCTAGTCAGGTTGATGCAAGGGGGACTACACATAAGGCTTTCAGAGCAAGCTACCATTCTGGTACAGAGGTATGGTGCCTGGTTCATTCAGTTCCCAAGATTCTTCTACATCTGAATAGTTGGCTTTGAAGGCTCTCCTTTTCGACTTCCACGATATCCAACCGACAAAATAGTTCTTCTGGAAGTTGCAAGGCAGGCACGTCCAGTGAACAATCTACTCAAAGACAAGAAGCAGTCCGGATTCGCCTTCCGTATGATTATAGGTAACCTTGATGTCCATTTGAAGAATCCAGGTCATGCAGAAGAATCCCTTGCTGAGCTAGCCTCGTACGGCCTACAAGAACATTTCCCAAGGAAATGTTTCGATCATGACAATCTGGCGAAGAGAGCCTACGGCAGGCGCTACAGAGCAAAGGAGTCAGTTGAAGATTATTGGAAGAATTGCTCTGATGACTACGAAGTCCGATGGCGCGAATATTCAAGGCTGAGTGTGCAGCAAATGCGACTCTATGAATATCGTTGGGTCCCGGATCAGCTAATAGATTTTGGAAATTGCTTACAATTCCGGAAATTTGAGACAGTAAGACATCTGTTGCTAGGCATCGATTGGTCACAAGATCCAATCACTGATTCTGAGGCGGTTATGGCAGCCCCAGGAAGGTACACTGATTAGTGGTTACACTAGCAGATTGAGCGCTTAATTCATGAGGGAGTCCAATTTACCCACCAAATGATGGGTAGCCTTGATTCTCTATCCTCTGAAGATGAGGGAACCTTGAGTGCACCTAAGGAAGAGGTTGAAAAGCCTGAAAAAAGGAAGAAGGCGAAAGCCAGCAGAGGGACTCGGACATCTAAAAGGACAAGGGAGAAGATCCCTATTAGGAGATCAAGGTCACTTCATCATCAAAAGACCCCAGTTCATCTGATGATGTAATAGAACTAGATTATATACCTGCTCCGCCTTCCCAGAGCGATATTGATGCATTCGGAGCTGATGATCCTCCTGCACAAGACATGCTAAATGCAGAGGTGAAGGTCATTGAGTCTACCGAACCTGAGAATCAAGTGGAGGAAGAAGAAATTCCATCCATTCAAGGGCTTGAGGTGCATGAACCCACCCAAGGGAGCCGCCATGAATTGCAACTGCATAATACTGCCAAGGATGACTCCACTGTTGAAGGAGAGCAAAGGACAGATGAAACCCACGAGCCTGAAAGGACTGAAGAACAACCATCACATGAAGATACCAGATAGTTGTTCAACAAAGTAGGAGAGAATTCAGCTGCAAGCAAAGGACTTGACACTTCCTCCACTCCTCCTGTAACAGAGCAGCTGCAAATATGCAATGAGCCAGCTGAAAACATTAAAGAGCAGAGTGGGAACTTAACCATAGCATCAAGACAGACTATACCTCAAGATTGGTTAGTTGCTCGAGCTCAGTGAAAGGCAGCCACCAAGCCACATATCGACTTGGAGGACATCTTCTCTCGCATAGGCGAAGCAAAGTCCAAGGGGAAGAAAAAGCCTAAAGCGTATTCCTGGATAACCAAAGATGAACAAAGGAACCGTACCCTCCATATCGCCACCCTGCCTGTCGATAAGCCAGCAAATCAAGTTACACTGGCTGATTATAGAATCACAACCGTCCCAATCAGATGAGCCACCAAGGAACAAGAAAAGGGAGGAGTTCAAGGACTTTGTGCAAAACATGCTCAGGCAACTCGAAGAGATAACTGCTAAGAAGGACATGTATCAAGTTTGTGCTAAGCAAGTTGAGGGGTACATTGATCAACTCCTAAGACCATTGCATTATGCCCCCGAGTCCCATATTCCCCCTACAGCATTGGCGCAAAGGACCACCACAAAATTTGAGGGAGTATGAGATACCGCCAAGGCCGTCAAGGAATGGATGCGAAGCATTAAATAGAGGGGAGAACAAATCATTGGAGAGGTAAAGGAAATGGCCCACTATCGAGAGACCATTTTGGTCAAACTGCTCGAGGTGAAGCAGGAATGCCTCAAAGTCCATGAGGTGGTTGCTACAAGTCTTCCTCTCGCAAGGGCTCTCTTTTGGACCCCAGCACAAATTCCTGCATTGCCCGCCATCATGGACCCCCATGACATCAACATTTTTAAAGAATGGTATTGGACCATCACCATGAAGAGTGCGACAAGAGAAACCATTGACAAAGAGCAGGCGGAATGCAACCAAATTTTGAAGAACATGGAGGAACTCGGCAAGATAATCCTCTGATCAATGGTTTTTGGTTGGAAGAATGATCTGTTCGATGACATAGTGCAACCGGACTGGGAGGAAAGATTGAGAACAAATAAGATCGCCTACTCCACTGAGGACCTGAATTTTGCCGGTAAATTACATTCGGACATTTTGCGTTTTGAGGTTAATCGGTCCAGCTGGCAGGATGGTTTAAAACACCTAGATCGTCATTTGGAAGGCATGCAATATAAGATACGTCACCCCCCTATGCCTCAGTTCACAGTGCTATTCCAGCTTTGCATCAGGTTTCAAGAGTATGACCGTGAAGAACGTGCAGCAGGTTGGGACCTTTGGAAAGAGTATTTGCATGGCGAGGATCAATTTTTAGTAAAGGGATATGTAGTTGGATTGGAAAAAGTGCTTTCTTAAAAATGCGTTTTTTTTTTTTTGAAAAAGTACTTTTTGGCCAAAAGTTCATATTTGACTGCCAAGTCAGCTGTAAACTTTAAACTCTATGCATATGCACTTTTTGAATTGTTATGGATAGTTTTTAATTCCCTTTTTTAGGTAGTTATTGCTCCCCTTTGGGTGGTTGCTGATATTTACCTTCTATTTATGGTTATGGGTACCTTTTTGTACAGATGAATCTGGGCCATTTGTTTAGTTTAAATCTTGGCCATTCATCTATTTTTGGAAATCTATTTGGGACTGGTTTTCCCTTATTTTTGTAAGAAGTTCAAGGATTGTTGCTGAAGCTCTGGCGAAATTTACACAGGGTTAATGGAAAATTAAGGCTGTTTTCATTTTTTTGTGAGTGCATGGTCTCCTTCACCATTTAAATTATTCTATTATGTCTTTTATTTTTCAATAGCATTTTTAGGATAAACATCTGATAGAATCCTCATTGTTCATACCATTAAGGACTGATTGATTGTCATTCCCTTTGCATGGTTAATCTGAACCCTCTCATATGCTCAGTTCAGTTATTAAACAATTAGTGAATGAATGTCAAAATTCTGAATTTATGTTTAATAGCATGAAAATCTAGCTATCCTTGAAGATCACACTAGATTCTTACAAATATTGTGCTTAAATAGCTGATAGTGTTAAATCTGGTTATTTGGAGGTGTCTGTTTGTTTTTCTGAATTTGTCTCTTCCTGAAAAGTTACCTTTTTCTGAAACTTCCAAGCTTCGAATAGGAAATAATCACCCAGCAAAAACATTAATAAAATTTCCCATGACAATACTTCAAGGGTTCCATTTTTACTGTTTTTTAATTTTTTTTAATGCCTCGTCATCTTTAGTGCTGGCACTAAAAAACAAACAGATCTGTCTTTTTTCAAACCTCTTATTGATTTCCACTTGAAAGAGTATTCAATTTTAAACCCTTGACAGCTGCAATGAGGAAATAATTGCCCAGCCGTAAGGAACCCAGGCTCACAAATTAAGAAAGCATCACACCCTAGTTTTCTTTCACCTTTTCATCGATAATAATTCATTTCTTGTGACTTTTACGAACTTTACCACAAAATCACCAAATCTGAGACCCACGTATTGCCTTTGAATAGGACAATTCAACCCCTTTCTTGGTGAGATCTTTCACCCACGAAGACGATGTCCTCTAGAAACCAAAAGCTCTCCTAGAGCTCTTCAAGTCGAAACTCTACTAAAAAACTCATCTCTTCTCATGCACCGAGATGATGAATCCATCACAAAAGCTCCCTATTTCTTTCCCTCCATCCCACCAAACTTAACAAACTCATTTAATACCATAAAGCCCCTCACTACCCACACTGCACATAAGGAAAAGTTTCATTTTTTGAAGTCCACTTCAACATCAAGTAGTAGGAAGAAAGAAAATATCGGAATAACTCTTTATGGCATCCTTAAACATATGCCCATTCAACAAAGCAATACAAATAAATATTAAAATATTTCATTTATTTCAAATTTGGGTGCCATAACAAATAAAAAATAATTAATTAAATGCTTTTAAGTATGACTTAAGAGTTTTTTGCATTTAATTAATTATTTACTCCAGTGTCCCCTACTTCATTTGCGTTAGCCCACAAGGATAAATAATAGGCTAACGACTTTCAACAATTGAGGCCTAGAGAGGGGACATTACTTTTAGAATTGGTTTTAGTACCATTATGCATGTCTAAGCTTTTAAATTTTTACCTAATAAAGAGAAATATAGATCTTGTGTTAAAAAAGGCATTGTCTGAAGACATTTTGAATGGTGAACCTTGAAATCTATTTGATAAGAGCCAATGGCTTTGATGATATACATGAGTAATTTGCATTTGTCTATTCTAAAAATATGGTAAATATGTGGATAATACCTTGTATATTGTTTCTTGAACACAGGTTATAATTGGACTAGCAATTGGCATGCTTGTGGCATCATTAGTACATGTCACTCACTGTGAAGATAATTGTCAGTTGCAGTCATGCAGAGATATTTGTTATGGCGTCCTCCCAGAGGTAGCTAGAGATCTTAATTTTAGTAGTTGTTTTTTCTGTACAAGGATCTTTTTAAAATTATTTTAAAAATCATCATTTTAAGGTAAAAATTATCCCATTCCCTCCTACAATATATCAATTATTTTTTCTTTTCGAAAAAATAGTTGAAGATATTTATATTACGAGGCATAATTTACAAAATGAAAGATGGCATCACTTCAGAATATTAGACTATCAAATATTATTGAGTGCATTCTTTTCTACCAAAACACTATGATCCATGAGAGTGGGATATCTCCATAAGACACAGATTACTACCCTGATTCAAAGAAATCAATCTAAGAAATATTGAAAGAGAAAATCCCCGAATTACATCTCTAATGAATGCATGTATTTTCACACATGCTTATAAATTATGTGTATTAATATTGGATTTTTACTGAGAAAAACATTGTATGCATTGTCATAATTGGAAGAACTTTGTAAAATCCTCAGAGCATGACCAAAATACTGAATTGCATAGATATTAAGATAAACCCGTGTCCATTTAATTTTTTTCTATAGTAAGCATGTAACAAGGTCTAATGCTATTGTCTATGATGGATGGTTTCTAGGGTTACAATCAGGTCACAGTCAAGGAATCTGAGCAGCATAGGACAATCTTCATAATGTCATAGGGAGCCTTTGTTTATGTTTGGATGCCATTCGATTTGAAGAATGCAGGGGCTTGATTTCAAAGAGGCATGTGTGTCAGCTTTGCAAGCCTCATAAATGAAATCATTGTTGTCTACCAAGATGATTTGATTGCATACCCCAAGGATCAAATGATCATTGCAAGCACTTGGAGTTAATCTTCCAAAGGTGTTTAGAGTATAAAAGATATATTTGAATTCCAAAACATGCATTTTTGGTGTGGGAAGAGGCAATCTTCTTGGACACATTATGTCTAAGGACGGGGTGAGGATAGATTCAGAATGTTTCAAAGCAATTGACGTCATTCCTCAGCCCAAAACAGTCAAGGAAGTCCAATCATTCTTTGGTCAGATTAACTTTGTTAGGAGGTTCATTTCTAACTTTTCGGAGGAAATGAAGGCCATCTCCAAAGTGTTGAAAAATAGACAATCATCAAGTTGGGACAAGGAATCAAGTGATTCCTTTTCTAGAAATTAAAGATGCACTCAAGAAGACACTAGTGTTGGCAAGCCTAGATTATTCTAAGCCTTTCTGATTGTTTTCCTTCGTGTTGTCACTATTGTTGTTGTTCAATTACAAAAGAATAATGAGGGATATGAGAATCCCATAGCTTTCTTTAGAAAGTCCTTGCAGGATGCTGAATTAAATTAATAACGAAGAAGCATTCTTATGCTCTTGTCAAGGCAATGTAGAATTTCAGACCATATCTTGTAGGAGACAAGATCATTGCCTTTGTACCACATATAGTAGTCTCAGATATTTTTGTGCAACATGAGGCATTAGGAAAGAGATGTAGATGGATCAACAAGATATAGGAGTACAACATGCAGTTGAAGACAACTAAGATGGTTGGAGGTAAGGGCTTAGAAAAATTAATGGCTGAAACAAATTGGATGCAACTGAGTTTCATTAGGTGAGTTCTAACCTATCTTTCATCCCTTGCTAGTTGAAAAATTGTCCTTGATATAGGGACAGTATATTTTATTTGGAAAATTTAAATTGCCTGTTGAATGAAAAGGAAAGGAGAATGTTAAATATTGAAGCATAGAGGTATGTGTTTCTCAAAGGTTAATTAAGGTGGAGGAACAAAATTGGTGTACTCGTGATATGTTTGGGTGAGGAGCATTTTTTAAGGGTCATTAAGGAATGCCACCAAGGATTGTGTGGTGGACATTTCATGACAAAAATCATTGCTCATGAGATTATGAGTGTGGGTTATTAATGGTCAACATTTTTCAAGGATGTGGCCAAGTTCATAAAAGAGTGTTACTTTTTCCCAAGGTTTTTTGGGAAGTTAAATTATGTAGGAACACTTCCCCTCACTACTATTTTAGCAAAGGCTCCATTCAAGTAGTGGCGCAAAGATTTTATTGGAGAAATAACAAAAAAGTCCAGCAATTGGTACAAATGGATATTGGCATCCACTGACTATTTCACTAAGTGGGTGGAGGTAATCCCTACAAGAAATGTAACCTCAAAAGTAGTGATTAAGTTGTTGTTGAATAACATAGTTATCAATTTTAGTGTGCCATCCAAGATTGTTGTTGATAATGCAATGTGTTTCAAGTGAATTTTGTTGACTTGTGCTTACAATTTGGGATCTCTTTAACACATTCATCCCCTTATTATCTGTAGGGAAATGGACAAGCAAAGTCCAATCACAAAATAAATCATGAATATTGTTAGAAAAACTTTGGATGCTAACAAGAAAAGATGGGATCATAAGTTAGAATTTGTTGTTTGGGCAAATAGAGCAACATATTTGTAATGTCCCCTTTTTCAACTAAGCATTCAAGGAGGTATTATTAGCCTATTTTATTACCGTAGGCTAATTCAAAGAATTATGAAGTGAATATTTTAATTAATTTTATTAAGTTACCTTAAGTTGTAGTGGCTTGTATTTAATTAATTTTTATAAGTGACATGTCAAACTAGAAATAAAATAGAGTTACTTTGTGAGCCAAAAGGTTATTATTTTAATAAAAAAATGAATGAAAGATTTTAATGACGTTCACGATACTAAATAGTCTATGGGACCGAGATCAGCAACTTTAGTTTATCTTCAGTTTCTCTTTGATGTCGGACCTCCTACCGTTAATTTTGACTAGGAGCCTGGCTGTCTAGTTAATCCTATCTTCTTTTATAGGTCAATTTAAAATCATAACTTCTCAAATTTTCTCTAGGAATTTATAAAATAGGAATGAAGGAGCTCATTTTGACATCTTGGACATTTTATTTCTCTATTGCAAGTTTGAACTACGAGTTCAACTTCAAACCTTATAACGATAACCCTAGTGGTATTTGGCTTTGGAGATGAAAGATTTCTTCCTATTCAACATTATGTTGGATTCACACAGGATTCATAGATGGATTTAAATGGAGAAACAAGGGATTTTTTTGTAGCTGTTTCTAGGTCCAAATTTATTGAGATTCGCAAGCAAATAATATTTTTTTCATTTTGATGTTTGTGAAGGGTGAATTACTCAAGAATACAAATATCGAATGTGCCAATGAAGAAATGATTCAAAAATCAAATATTTAATTTATGCTGGGGCTCTATCCCAGCTGTACCATAAGCCCAAACTAGCAAGGCTATACTCTTTCTACCCCTAAAGGAGTTGTACAACGTACAAGTGGACATATAAATTTTGTTGGAGGTATTTAAGCCTTAAAACAATTTACTGCAGCCTCTTTTTGGACTCCTAAAAGGCAGTGCAACATTATAAAAGAGGGTTGTGGCTTATTTGATGGTGTTGTACCACAAATAATTTGGATTCCGATAATACTTTTGGAGGTTTTTGAGCCTAATATTTCTCATTGACACCCCCTTTTTGGAGTCAACATAGCTAATGTAGGGTCAAACAAAGCTGGCACAAAAATTATAGGAGGTATTGCATGTTTTCTACTTGCTGTTATAAATATAAATTATATGAGCAGTCGCACATGTATAATGGGAATCGTACTGGCTTAAGGAGGGGCCAAAGTGAAGTTTGATTGATGTTTTGGCTAGTCAAAAGTCCGAGCCAGCACTTGACATTTTAATATTGATTTTTTGTTGATGATATTTCTGCTGTAGGGGGTTTCTGTGAATGCAATTTTGTAATTTTTTTGTGATCATATTACGCAATAAATTTTTGTATGGATGAAGTTGTAATTATTATGAGAATGAAAAAATGAAAATCATGATGTAAATTTATAATATCACTTCAAAACAAACTGTAAACAAACTTAGGACAGCTTATTGCACACTTTTAAAAAAAATTCCTGTGCACTGAAATTGGTAAAAATTGAAATATTTTGGTATCAAAGATTTGAACAGTATATTACAGTGGTATCAGAGTAGTATTCTGCCAACCGATTAGAATTTGATCCACTTTTTGTTAGTACAAATTTCTTATGTAGCTAGGGGTTCTCACAGATATTACTTTAAGAATAGGCCAAATGATCCACTAGAGCAACCAAAACTTGAAGAGGAAGTTTCTATTGCAGATTTGTTTGGCAAAGGTGCTACTGAAAACATGGGTGATGGAAGAGAAAATAATAAGGGCTGTACTATGTAGATTTTGAATAATATTGCTGGAGGACAACAACAATTAGTGCAACTAATGACACAAATGATGCAACATATAAACGACAAATCAGACCAATGGAGGCAACAATGGAACATATTGATTGATGGATACTTCCCACAAGTACACCAGATCTTGAGTCTATCTATCCTCAATTGTGTCTTCCTCTTCTTTAGTTTCCACTACTTCTTGTTCGAATGGTCGATCCATTACATTACCAAACTTCCTGTTGCTAGACTGTCTCTTTGTGGCTTAGATCTCTAGGTTTCATATCGACAATGATGCCAATTTTTATTGCTATATTTGGTAATTATATACATGGAGTAATAAAAAGATGACAATGCATATCAAATACAGGAGTAAAATATATCTTTATTCGACCATGAAATTATTATAGAGAAGAAGACTAGAGATGGTCAGCCAAGGATTCTGATTACATCATACTACCTTCCTTGACGATACACAATGTATTTAAAGGACGTGGCACTTGGCAAGGGGAACACAACCATCAACCAATCGACACTTATAACTACCTGATAGTGACAAACAAATTAATATGAACACTTAATACATTGTTGGATAACCAATATTATCAAACATAACAATAGACATTGTATGCTAACTACAGTTTTGAATTGACCTCATTCCCCAAATATGATGGAACTATGAGCACAAGGAAGGAAGAGAACGTGAGAAGAAACAAAGGGGATTTTGGGTCAACATGGAAGAGACCTAAATGCTTCAACACTTTTCTTTGTCCCCAAAAGACAACATAAGAGCACATATACAACAAAACGTATTTACGATGGAGAGAAGAATGAAGATACAAATAGAAGAATGTCACAACAGGGTCAGTTCTTTTGTATCCTTGTGCCAGTGGAGCCTCAAGTGTCATCCAAAGAGAGCTTAAAAAACAAAAGACATGCCAAGCAGCACATCACAAGTAATCACATTACATGTAACCAAACACAAAAAGACAAAGGGGCAGTGTACTTATGAGTCAACCTATAGTAAATCATTTGCCTACGAATCTTGCTCATCATAAAGATGTTGGTTATGATATCTGTTGCTGATTATGGCTTTAAAATGCTGAAGATAGGCTCAAGGAATATTGTCAAACAGTTGTCTGATAACCTGCAATCTGCTGTTCTAGTTTTCCAGATTGAATAACTTGCATGTAATGCAGTTTTGGACGGCTAGTATAATTCTGCGTGTTATGCAGTTTTCCTCTGGTTTGCTTGATACCAAAGAGGGTTTCAATGTGATTTGTTTTCATGAATTTGAACATAAAAATGTGGAGGCTAACCACATGAAGAAAAGCCTAGCTAATGCAAGAATAAAACATCTACAGCTGATGACATTTTGACAAACAATTGACACACATCTTATAAGCTGGAAACAAAGGCATATTACATCAATTACTTGGCACTAAATCTGAACCCTTTTATTGAATGCATTTCCAATTTCCACATTACCAAGCTTCGTGGTTTACAGCATACAATATATATAAATATCAGACTATAGACGCCCTCTTACTGCAGCATATTAAGAAATAAATGGCAATGTAAACAACTATTATTGTCAATAGGAACCTGATTTTAAAGAGCCCCAATATTGTGGCTGAAGAAGTAAGCAATATCCGCTGAAGAGAACCATTCTTAAGATCAAATCGAAGCTTATACCCAGCCGCCCCTGTTCTGATATACTTCAGGCAGGAATAAATTATTGGCAGCCTCCACGAACCCCTTCAAGCATCCAAACCCCTCGATATCCCCTCACAAAAGGAATACTCTAGTTAAAAGATGAAATCGATGCTCCAATAGGCCCCTGTGAATAAAATCATGGTATTCCTGTGGCTCATTTGATGACTGGGTTTTTACTTCAGAATTTGGTAGATGCAGATCGGCAAATAGATGAAGACTTCTGATCACCCAAAATGTCTCCCAGCTTCCTTGATTCGAACTTAGCAAAAATTAGCTTTAATAACCAAAATCGTAGTGTCCCCCTGGTTGGTGGAAAGTCCGAAAATTGATTGAGATTAAACTCAGAAGTGATGTAGATGTAATCATCTCCTTGTAGACAAACAATGAGGTCCTATAGCATCCAAATGTCTCCAATTTCTCCTCAAATTCGATCCCTTGCAAGTTGTCCTTTGGCCACAAATTAAGTACCAATGAGATGACTGAATTATCACCTCCACAAATACAACCCTTCAAGAGATCTTTCACTCCCTCAATTATGCTATCAATGGGAGTTTTCGTTCCCAAAGACAAATAGATCTGCAGAAACCCTTGGCTCCACAAACTCAATCAATACAAATATCAATTCCTGGCTGTCTAACAATGAGGCTGCCTCCTCTATTTATTCTTTTCGTCACATGGGTCGGCCTCCTTCTAGAAGATTCCTTTATAATAAAACAATATTTAATTGCTCCCCTTTAAAATAACTAATAATTGCACTTTAGGAAATATTAAAGTATTATTATAATATAAAGTGCACATGTGACATCATACGTGAGAACACATTATCTCACCATTAAACCATGTAAAATAATATGTGAATCCACAAGCAACTGCCAAGACGACCTTCTTATCAACTCCTTGGCCTACGAGGGTCAAATAATAGGCCAAACTTCGCGAATATTTGAATACTAGGGAGAAAGGGACATTACATGGGTGGGCAAGATGCTCAAGGAGCTACAACTAGTACCATACAAGGAGCTATATTCAGTTCCAAACATGGACCATTCCTTGAGGAAGGATCACACTATGTGTCACTAGGAGCTAGAGTCAATGCTCTCAAAACATTAAGGATAACTTTAGAATCATTCTCGATAGTTTTAACCATGTCATTCAAATTATCATTCAAGTTTATCACAAGAAGTGGTGCAGTAGTGCTATAGGCATCACCACAAGCAATATCGGCCATAGTCGAAGAAGGAATAGAACAATCCCTTGGAATTGACAACTTGAGCTTTTGTCTAGGTTAGGCAAGATAAGGTTTAGTCTTAGGACTAGGTGAAGGTAATGAAGGTTGAGGAGGCAAGGCCATATCAACATTCAACTATTTTGGGGAAGACTCATTTCTTGCAACAAGCTCGTGAGCCATAGCATGATGTCTTCTATGATGTTCTCTTGCATTGCCATTTCGTCGGTTACAATTTAGATCTTTATAGAAGGAGGTGGGTTATCAGTCACCATTGATTCCTTTTCTTTGTTTGCTCTAGGAACAAAAGGAGGAATGGAGGAACCTCTAAAGGTTGAGAGATAGGAGGAGTCTAGATGCTTCCGAGCAATTGCCTTGTTGTCCTTTATAGGATGGTGGAGGTGGAACTGCAAAATACACACTAAACTCTCTAGGAAGGGGAAGGATTCTCAATCCAAGATATGGTTCACTAGTTATCTGTGGGATAGGAAGAGTTACCATCATATCCATATACATCATAGGATCCTTAGAATACTAATCGAAGTGGAACCCAAGGAGCTACCTAAGGATAACTGAACTATTCTCTAAGCTTTAAACTTCTAGTGAGAAAGGAACAAAGAGCCTTCATGAGGTCGAATGGGTTGAGGTGGTTAAAGACAAGGGTTGGAACCCACTATGATATATAGTATGCACTTGTCCTTCAAATGGAAATTTTAAACTCTTATGGACAACAAAAGGGACTTCTTTCATGGCGGTGAGCCAAGGATGACCCAGCTTCACACAAAATTGATCAAAGGTAGGAATCCGCGTAAAGGGAACATCCAATCTTTTAGGTCCAACCTGGACGCAAAGGGTGATGGAACCAATAGTGGGGCAAGTGAAACCATTATGTACCGAATCAAGATGTCAGATTCATCATAAGTGTCTTTATACAATTCATATGTAAAGAAATTCTTTTGTAACCACATTTACCTTGCATATTGGATCAATGAGCACCCCACATGTGGGTTTGTCATTAATTCTAGCAGTGATGTATGGTGGTCCATTAGGGGCATGCATTGAGTTATCGCTTTGAGTTATGTTTGTATAGACATATTGAATGCCTTATCTTGTTTGGCAACAACCCATTCCTTCCCTATATCCACATTGACCATTTTCAGTGAAACATCTCCTTGGCTTTTCAGCTGATTACACACTCATAGTATTTTCAAATCATTGAAAAGTCAATTTCATAATGTTATTCCCTAAGTTAGCTGCAAGCACAAGTCACAACTCATGGCATCTTCAGAGATATAAATCTCTCCAGTTTGGATAAACAATAGTCACCCAAGGCTAATCCTTATATTCTATGATCTGCTTTGATTTTGTAATAAAATGGGCAGCAAAAGATCGAAATAAACTGTGGCAAACACAAACAATGTTCCCACCATAGATTTTAATAATACTTGCATAAGAACTCTAAGAATGAGTTCACATGATAAAATTTCCAAAAGGGATGTCAAAGAAATTGAGAAAATTATTTTCATGGTTTGGGTAAGTAAGACTTCAATATCAAAGCCTTATAAAGGGAATTCAAATGTAATATCTTGGATAATTTTTTTTTATTTTTTTTAAGCGCAATAAGAATTACCAACCAACACATAACCCGTTAAGGTTAGAAAACATAATCTCAAAGCTTGTTGAAAATGCAACCCTTCCACTTTTTGATCACCAAGTGCCCAATGTGGGAAGGTGAGAGCATATGGTGATAAGGGGTTCGTTAGCTCACAAATCTGCTAGAAGTGATAAAGCAAATACAATACCGAGCGGCAAGCTAACCCCTTTCCCTTATCCACCGCGAAAGCAAGGAACTTGGCAGTGAACCAGCCTAGGGAACAATACTAAGACACAAATCACTCTACTGCAATATTTCAGTGGGAGGACGGAATTACAAATTACTCAACTCAATCGCTTATGCAGCGGGAGGACCATTACAACCAACATCACTCGACCGCTTATGCAGCGGGAGGACTGAATTACAATTTATTAGTTTTAGGCAGCAAGCCAGCCTCTTCCACTTTTCAGCGGGATAAGAGATTACAATCCAGAATGGGTTAGTAGTACTACTATTTAACCTTACAATAAAAAGGAAAGTGAGAGTAGAAGAATAATGCTGAACATAAGAGATAATGATCATGAAACTCTTTCAACATCAAAAACAGTAGGCTGGAAATGCATAACCAACAACCTATAAACCCACTAAATTACTCATATCTCTCTCAAATATCACTACCCCAAATCACTCCCAAACCAACACTAGACCAGCAACAACTAAGACAAGCCAAAAGGAAGCTACCAAAATACCCCAAATTACTTTGCATGCATCCCAATGCACCCTCTAAAACCCACACCTATCTAGGTATTTTCGATTTGCATTATTAAATTCAATACTCAATGAAAAGTGTTACAAACTTACAATATGAGTCGCCAACAACAAGAAGGATGATTGAACCAATACCCAAAATGACCAATCACTTAGGTAAAGAGGTGTGATAAAAAACGTGCTTCAGCCACAGGGAAACCAGCAACTCCAGAAATCACTCCAAACTCCAAAAACATTGAAATATGCAATGAAAGTATCATAGATTACAACACACAGCTAGGTACTATATCTCAAGTACGAAACTGGAAAATACTAGGGAGCCGCACTCCAAAGCTTCAAGTTTTGACGCCAATCCGGTAGCATAACGATGCAAATTTTCAAGATGGACAAATGAGAGACCAAGGCTCATATTTATAACTTCACGCCTCCCCAAATGCAAATGCAAATGGCGCCCAAATTCCATTCAAATTCACTTTCATTTCGCCTTATGTCTCCCACCAACATGGCGCCCACTTACCTTTCCTAGGCAAGTTTGAACTTTGCCTTAGGTGGCGTCTTTTTGCAATATTAAACATTAAACAAATGATGTTTAATCCTCCTAAATTGCCACCAACAAATTCGCCCTTTGACTTAGGAAAATAACACATGAATATCAATTAATTATTTTTGCCTAAGTCATCCTCAACAATTAATCAATAACTACAAATATTTAAATATTAAACCTTTGACAAGGAGATAATATTTAATTGAATTACTTATGACTCCCTTACTGATCATTAACAGAAACCAGGATGAAGCGGAGTAAAGAAGACCAAAGAACTGTTGCAAGACCAGGACCCTGTCCACTGCCAAAAATAGAAATACTCCATACTGCCACTTACTAAAAATAGCAAGTCTTGAATTACTACTGCGAAAAGCATGATCTTTGCACCCAGTGACAGAGCATGGATAGCTCAGTAGGACAGCATCATACAAACAAGCAACCCTAACTTACTAAAAATAGTAAGTTCTCGCCTTACCAATGTTTGAAACCCCAATTCTTCATTCCACAACCTACGGGTCTCAAGAATAGGCCAATGGACCACTAAAAGCACATCATCGAGAAGGGGACGAAGGGGACATTACATCAGAATAGAATAAAGCCTTTGAACAACATTCAATTTTATAATGTGAGTGTCTGTAGCATAAACATTTCAATAATTATAAGCTTGAAAGGGGAAAACCTCGAGACTTTAGACTTCAATTTTGATTAATAAATGGCTTTGTCAACAAGCTTTTAAAATCACAATAAAAAATAAGTAAAGCTGAGGCCCAAGGGTTACAGGGGAACACAGAATAAACAAGTAGTGAAGATCCAAAAGCTTACCATATCAATCTTTAAAGTTCACAAAACATTTTCTCATCCAGGAGACTTTGCTAGAAAGATCTTTTCTTTGTTGTGTTCTCCTCCTTCAATAAGCTTTGTGGTGGCTAATTTTGGCAGCTTCATGATGTTGGTGCATTACATGGCTTGATTCTATTGATTGCAAGGAGATTCGACAATCAGGGAATCTTTAGTATTTCATCAAAGGATATGTGAGCTTATAATTATAAAAGATTTGGTTGGGTGATTAATTAAAGTCATTCACTAATGATCAACATTGTAACTTGAATCTTTGGAGTTTTTAGAAAATTGGAAATTGCTAGCTGTTGATCAAGCTTTGATTCGATGACTGATGGTATATGTTTCTGACATTTAGGATTAGAACTTAAATTAATCCTAGTCATTAGATTATAATTTATAAAAATATTGATGATCGGAAATTTTTTAATGTATAAATATTTGAAAATTCAACAACACATTGAAAGGATTGGATGATGATCAATCTAGAGATTTGACTAAGGCTTTTGAAGAAAAAAGTAATTGAACCTCTCAGTTTTGATTGAGAGGATGGTCAGCACTGTCTGTTTGACACTTAGGAATTTTGTCTGAGAGGAAGCTTTGTTGTCCCTTAGACTTCACATTAGATGCTTGAGATGTCATGCCCATCAGATTGAATGAATCTAATTTATTTTCTACTTGAAAATCAGCAAGTCAAAAACAATTTATTATCTGAAAGAATAAATATGGTAGTTGCTGAAGCTTCTTTCTACATGTCCATCTGAACAGTACACCTTACTATTTTCTTGAATCTAATATGTTTTATATGCGTCAAATACAATTATCCATTCTTAACAGAAAGTAAGACATGACAGCTTCCACTAATGAAACATATACAACATTGAACTGGTTGTGTGAAGTTGTGAACAACTTAGTGCATTATAGCTATTTTAAAATTTAAATACGAGCCCCCAATTTTTAACATGTTCTACTTAGTTTTCTATGAAGTTCTTATGTTACACGTTTTTGTATTGTTTAGTTATATTCACTTGTACATACCCAAGTTCAAATTTTTCCTAGAAATTACATTTGCAGTTTGGTATGCCTTTCGTTTTCAATGTGTTGTTAGAATATTATTTTACTTTCATTAATACAAGCCCAGAACTTAAACTAAAATAAACGAATCTTAAAATTTAAACCCACAATGCCCATTAGATGTTAATTTATTTTACATTTTTATTCCAATTCATAACAAACTTTGATGCTAAGCTTATTTTGGTTGTTTGGTAGATGTCCTTTTTTTCCCCTATCTAGAAGCTAGTACATCTGTTCGTTGGTAGATAGATTCATGAAAACAGATTCAACATTTGATAAGTCATAAGTCAATACAGAATTTTATATCTTAACTTTTTAAAGGTTTTCTTTATCTCTCATATGCTAGACAAGCTCTCATGTGTAATCATTCACATCATCTGAGTTGGTTGAACGATTTGGCATCCACTATTTGAAAATGAATTTGTTTATTGAAGTTAGACAGATTTTGTCTTTTGAGCAGGGTGTGCACTACAATTCCTCTAGTCATACAATTTCAGGAATACCAAAGTCTTTCTATCAAAATGCCACTGTATGCGTTCAACAATGCAATCCAGCAACATGCAATAAAACCTGTCAAAAATATAGGTAAAAATTCCTTGTTGATTCCTTTCATATCCTTATATTCTCATTTTATAATTGAATGCTTGTCTGGTTTAAATTGGCTATTTTATGCTCTGGATTATTTCCCTCTCCTACAGCTACAGTAAACATTTTCAGCATTAAATCCTTAAAAGAAGTAGGACTATGATACTGATGCAACTACTTGCCTCTTCTTTTAGTATGATTTCATAGCCGTCTAATAGAGATATTTCTTTGAAGCACAAAAGGCTTAAAAGCTGTTGGCAACTACCTTATAATCAGTCTAAAAAATTTCAAGCTGTGATAGTCATAAGTGTTGATCAAGTCATTTAATGTTACAAGATAAATTAATCATAACAATTAAACTAAAAGACAAAGGAAAACTGTACAGAAAAAGACATCCAGAGGAAGTTACAGTGGTCGGTTGAAAGTTTCTTTAGTCATGTGACAATGTCCATTCTACGAATTTAAAAAACAGGAAATTAGTGGCCCGATCTTGAAGTTTGTTTGTAAGCATAGGATATTTTGGTACTGGAAAATGTGAAACGGTTAAAATATAAACGCAAAATTAGAAGACTGCATTCTGGAAAGGCTCTCTAATGCCCCTGCAATGGCTAAAAGCTAAGTTACCGGTTTGGGTTTGGATTCAGGTTTGGATTCAGGTATGGATTCACGGATTCGGCAAAAAAAATAAATTCTTGGGTACCGGAACGGGTTTGTCCGTACACACACACACACACATACATATGTCATATATGATATATATATGTTCAAACATCAAAATTATATATGTTCATAGTTCAAACATACAAATATGAAACATACAATGTAACTTTCCCATACAATGATACATGAATGATAACGGATAAATTATGAATCCATAATTGCCAATGACAATAAATATTCTGATATTCATATATCGTAAATGTAATATCATATTCATAATTTGCAAAAAAGATAATATTCAAGTTTTGAGTTTCAACTGATTCAAGTTAAAAACCATGTTACATGTTAAAAAACCATTAAAAAAATTGTTTTTTATTTGCTTTCTTCTTGTTTTATGACCCATCGGACCCGTTTTTGGGAACCCACTGGCTTGGGTTCACCCAGGTCCGCCTAGACAGGACCCGGGTGGAACCCGGGTCGAACTAGGCTTAGACCAGGACCAGGCAAGAACCAGGAACCAGACCTAGCCGTTTTCCCCAAGAACCGGTATCTGAGGCTAAAAGCAATAAAAAGTCATCATGCTCAGAGATATACAAAGTAAGATTATTGAATTGTCTAAAATATATCACTATCAATATCTTAAACTAATACAAATAGAGGTGGTAAATATAAGAGGATCAAGATCAGAAAATATAAATTCTAATCACCTGCACAATAGCTTATCAAGTGAATATTGTGAAGTAGAATATATGTGTAAATACTATTAATTCAAAAGACTATCAAAATAAAGGAAAACCAAATTAGGAGGAAAGCAACTTATTGATGTGTTTTCTATGATACCTCAAACACAGAATAAAATACTAAGTATTCTATCCTTCTTGAACAAGGAAACCTTATATGCTAATATTGTGATCAAATAAGGCCACTCCAAGGTTTACAATGCGAACACTTGACTTTTATGTTGGATAGACTCAATGTATTGATGTCATTTCTTGAGGACAAGCAATCTTTGGAAAGGGAGGACTACAATATCCCCATTTTTATGCCATCTTGTTTTGCTAGCGTTGACCAGTTTTTAGGATTTTCCATAGTTTTCTAATTTCGTTGGGGGAGTTCCTATTAAAGTAATATTGTAATATTTAATGGTCATTGAAGTCATTTAAATAGTTTGATGAAGAGAAATGGTGAATGCCTCTCTTAGTAGAACATCTCATGCAAACAACTGCATGGTCCACATGTTTAATAATCATGCCCACATAGCTTTCTCTACAAACAGAACATGCCTCCATGAGTTCCAACTTGTCAATTCTTTTTCAAAGTTAGACAATGTGTATTGGAATGCAGGAGTCTGCAAGATGAGCTCAGGAGCAGTACAATGTGTTTGGGGAACACTATTTGCCTAAGGGTCATTGGTTTGTATTTCTAATTGTGTGTGGAAGTCACTATCAGATGCTTGGTGTGCACGTCGTTTCATTTGTCATTTGTTGGAAATATTGCCTCTATTTTTTGCATAGTAAGTTCTATTTGTTTGCTTCCTCCTGGATTTGATGGCATCGCCTTGTTGGGTGGAAGGTTGAATAGATATCTAGTAGTTGTAAGAGAACACAACTGTGTTTAAAACTGCAACAATTGAAGAGAGAAGGCATTGAAGCATGTATGACAACAAGCATACGGTTACATTCTCTTGTATTAATGGAACTGCAAGAAAATCAAAGGCATATGCATAGGCATATAATATATATCTCTAAAGTTACATATTTCTATATAGATAAATATGTGTGTATATATATGTACATGAAAAGACATATACATGCATACATACATATGTAAATACATATATAATTGCAGTGGGGCATATGCATATATATAAATACGTGTGTATCTATATAAAACTATATAAGAACTAATATATGTTTTTTTGTGGATATTTTTGGGTGCATACAGACGTCTTTGGATTGTGACGTGTGTCTTTTCCTCAAATCTTGGTGAAGTGGCAAACAAAAAGTGATGGCAACTGAAAATCGGTTAATCCTAATCCGTAATCTTCTTCTCTTTTGTTTTTTGGTCCTCATTTTCTTGTCAATTGTATTTGCTCTGCAAGATTTCAGTTGATCAATGTTTACTTTGGTGAGTGCACACTTTAGCTATTAGATGCTTTGCCAAAGGCATTATGGAAATATATATATACATAGATATATAATTATATATACATACAGATGTATGTATATATATATACACATGTATATATACATATCAATGAAATATGTGAATATTTGTATAAATAGATATGCATATATATATATATATATATATATAACTGTATAACTATGTATAAATATATATTTGGATATATGTGTATATATATACATTTCTATATTTGGTATTTTGTTTATAACTTTGGCTATGAGAACATTTGGAGAAAGTAATTATGGATATATATGTGCATAGATATATATTTATATATACATACAGATGTATGTATAAATATGCACATTTATATATACATATGAATAAAAATAAGTATATCTAATTTTGTTTTGTTTTGTTTTCCTGTCCTCACTTCCCGTGAATTGCTTTTGCTTTGTAAGGTTCAAATTATTATTAACTAGTTTGTTGAGTCTATGTTTCTGCTGTGAGAGCATTTCGAGAAAGTGATTATGGATATGTATATATGGATAGATATATATCTATATATACATACAGATGTAAGTATAAATATGCACATGTATATATACATATGAATGAAAATATGTGTATATTTGTACAGATAGATATGCACATATATAAACACATGTATATGTTTATATAACTATATAATTTTGTATATATATTTATTTAGAGATACTTATATGTGTGTGTGTGTGTGTGTGTGTGTGTATGTTTATATCATAGAAAAAGAGAGCAATTAAAGGAAAAGATGCAAGGAATGAAAGAAATAGAAAAGTGCGGTGACTTTGTAGAAGCATCATAGAGAAAGAAAGTAATTGAAGGAAAATTTGCAACGAATGAAAGGAATAGAAAAGTGCAATGTTTATATATATGTAAATATGTAACTGTACATTTTTTAGACTGTATAAAACCCAACCAATTTAATGTATGTTTTCTATGTATATGAACAGTAAGTACTTATATATGGAAGAAATCTCAAGGAAATCAAATTTATTCTGCAAGGCAACTAACCAGCGTAGATGAGTATGCAGTCAAACACATTGTGCAATGGAGTGACGAGTGCTTCTAGAGAAGTTAAAAACCTTGTATATTTAGAAGTACATGTACATATGTATTTATCTATATGCATAGATCCACATTATTAGCGTTGAATATGTGAGTGCAGATATAAATATACACATGGGTGTATGTATTTAAAAATATTTAAGCATAGATGCATATTGTAGATAGATTTTTCTATTATAATATCTTTGCATACATAAATTAACTAATTTTAATTGTAATATTATGTGCAAAACTAATAAGCATGACAGAAGGAAAGTATTGCAAAGAAAATACATTCAACTATTTAATGCAAGAAGTTATTCATGTAAGAAATATATATATATAGGTACTTGCCCATTTAGAGAAAGAAACTGTACATATATGTAAATATAATTATTCCGACATATAAAGAAAGGTGTACATAACTTAGGATTGAAAGGAAAAGCAACAAGGTTATTAAAACAATCAAATGTACAGCTATCTATAGGATTGTACTAATATAAAATATGTAAAATTGGAAATGTAATAAGTCTTGTATGAAGCGAAAGTATTGTAATTAGGCAGCAGGTCTAGTATAGGGCTAAGGCTGTGCAGAGAGGCAAGCAATTTCTGCAAGTAAAGCATTGCACTCAGTTTTATAATCAACAGAGCAGATTTTGTTGATTGTAACCTTTATCTTAGGTTCAGAATTGTATGTGTCAGTAGAAACTAGCAGAGTGAACGAGTAGCGATGTGAAACAAGTGTATTAATGTCAGCACAAGGTGTTTGTGCTGTGGTGGCAACATTTTGCAATTTTCTTTATCAAATCAGTTCGCACCTCATCAAAAGCAATTGCCCAAACAGTTCCCATTGCATCTTGCACTTTCATTGATAACTGGTAACTATAATTGCAATCTGCCATGGTCATTTCACATCTAGGACAAAACCATGAATCATCAACCCACTGAGTGCATTTTTTTTTACAAGGTTTACCATTTACTTTTAGTGAACAACCTGCGTAATAGAAATTTTTATCCATTATGTTCACAAATCTTAGAACAACAAGTATAGTGGTTTGAATTGTTTCTGGTTTGACACTCATGCGTTCACAGATTGATGCAATAGTCATCTTAGTGTATTTTCCATCAATTTGAGTAAATCATGCAGAGAAATCATGACAAAGCAATGGAAGACATCCTCTTAGCATGAGGGGTTCTGCCTCTGGGAAATCATGATTAATATGTAATGTTGTTGCATATGTCATATTGACAACCTTCCCATTAAAGTACCCTACACGGGCATTGCGTACAACAAGTATAAGAACAACATAAGGGGTTAACATATTATTTAAGTCATGGCCTCTTTGTTCTGATGTTGGACCCCACAGATTGACATCAATTGTTGAACCAGAGAGATCATTAATTTTAACAACACGCTTCTTTGTTTCACTGCCATCCTTCCTGTCATGTCCCCTCTTTAGTATGACATGACACTTTACGTGGATTTGCCTATTCCAGACTCTCGTAGGCAGATGGTTGTGATGAGAGAGTCATTTTGGCATTTATTTGGTGATTGGATGGCTCATTATGCTCTTGGAGACATTCTATTTATTATTACTTTTTATTTGGGGCCAAAATGTTATTGAGGTGCACTTTTTATTTTATGAAGTAACTTTTTATCTAAAAAGTGCAATGAGGCTTCTAGAAGATTCTATTATGGATACTTCTAGAAAGTCATGAATACTTCTAGAAAGACTAAGAGGCTTCTAGAAGATTCTATTATGGATACTTCTAGAAAGTTATGGATACTTCTAGAAAGACTAAGAGGCTTCTAGAAGATTCTATTATGTGTATAAATAGACCCCATGGGTCTCTCATTTGGCATCGAAGTCTATTTTCTCTAGTGCATCTACTTGAGCATTTGTGGAGCTTGAAGGTCTGCAAATATCATTGATCTTTGGGATCGATAACTCCCTTAGATTAGCATAACTGAGGAAGTGAAATATCTTCTGAAGGGTTGCGTTATTGGAGATGGTACTCAGCCATTTCATGTTGGATTTCAATTGAAGGTTGATTTCATGTTGGGACAGTCCAGTCCTCCTTTCATCAGCATTTCATAATCGGAGTTCAAGGAGTGATTTCCAGGTTCCATTGCATGGTTTTTGTTGTCAATTTTTATAGAAGTGCACAGTTGTAATAGTCATATATGTATTCAGAAAACAGTCCATTGTAATCAGACATTGCTATCTTGTAGTTGGATTGATATAGTAGAGAAAGTGCATTGCAAGGTCATTGTTCATGTGTGATAGTTTATACATTCTCTTGTCATAAATTCAGTGCTCATGTGTAAGAGTTTGTAACAGTCATACATTTTTAGAAAATTAGTCTACTGAACAATGCAATCAGAATTTGGGAAATTCATGATATATTAGCATTGAAGTCCTTGCATGAATATTTAGAGTTTCATTATTGTTTCAATATTGGTATTGTTATCTCAATTATACTTGATGCTCAAAACAACTATCATATTGAAACACTACATCACAAACAAAACAATTCAGTGCATGCCAAGTGTTTGACAAATTGTCTCAGTTCAGATTTGGGGTTTATTAGTGGCCTATAAGGGTCATTACACTTCCTATGAATTGCAATGACATCTCCAACATATACTACAACACCAATGATGTCAACCAATGTATTATTAGTTAGCTGAACCACTTTGCTAATTGGGGTGAAAGGGAAGCGGTTTTGAGCTGGATCATCATCATGTGTGCAGCGTTTTAATATTGAAGCATCAGATAGGATGATCTCTAAATGGCTGTTTAATTTATTGTATCTTGTGTTTGCCTCCTTAATGGACCCCTTAGAAATTACATAGTGAGCACCTACCTCCACACGATTAGAGTGTAGTTGAGATATTTGATCAAAACATGTAATCCTAACTTCACAACCCTCAGTGTCTACAATGTCAACGGTGAAGACTTGCCCATTCTTAGTAGGTGTACTGTATGACTGTATTGGTCATTTGTCAGTAACTTTTCCTTTGATTGTCCATTTGTTTTGGCAGGGATTTAAACTTTTGATAGGGCTTATATTATTTGAGGTCATACTTTGTGGTGATGGTAATGCAACAGCAAACTAAAGGGAACATTTAGAGGATGATGGTGTTTCTTGGCCCAAAATTTCTAGTTGTTGTTCTTTGAAAAGGTATGTAGGTTTACCAAAGAATTGACAATCGCTTTATTTGATCTGTAAACTAAGTATTATAATAGTCCTGTAAAATGAAAATAGTTTTGTTTAAGTTTCTATGGATTGTAGCTGGAAACAATTGAATATCAAAGAAGGATATTTTAATAAACATAGTATGTTTCCTACCTTGTGTTCCATACATATCTGCAAGTATAACTTGTCAATAGAACTATAGAACCTATTTTGTAGAGCATTTGAATCTATCAGATCTACATACTTAGAAGGCAAAATTGCTAGCTGCATGTATGTGCCATCAGTCAACACTAGTTTATATCTGTATGTGTCATCTTTGGCACCCTGCATTTTCCGGAATGACAAAACTTGGAGTAATGCTGAAGGAAGCTCATCCCCAGCATTGATAGATTGAATTGCACATGGGGTGGGGGCACAACCTTGGGCAAGTTCCTACAAAAAGATAATATCAACATTGAGGACTTAATGTGAAGGGATACTAAGACATATATTTGACTATTCCTTCACATATAGTTTAGTGTTTTGGAGTGCATGGAATTAAAGAATTTTGAACCATTAAATGTTGCAACGATTAAAAAATGCATCAATTACAGAATGCTTGACTATATTTGTGTATGTTAGAAAACAGGGATCATGTCAAAATGGAAGGTATGGAATCGATTTAAAATGTATTATGAATGAGGGATATTATGAAAGCAATGACGACAAAGTTGCGGTTTTCAAAAGGTAGGATGTATTAGTTTACCGAAGTATCCATTGCGGATTGCTGTAGAGATTCAGACATAGCTAATGGAGACGACATTTTGGATTGAGTTCTTTAAATTCGAGAGGAATGGCAGCACTAAACGTACATGGCAGTACAGGTTATTAACAAACTATTGTGATTTTATGTAATTATATGTTTAATTTATTCTAAAAATGTAATATTGTACAGATTGTCCTGAAATAAAGCTATTGACAGGTAAAGATATGTTTAGAAATGAATAACTTAGTGAGATGGAAATAATTTTGCATCTTTGAATTAAATTACAGAAGAGAAGGCATTTTCATTTGTAGAGAAGACAAATGTACATTGCAAGAGAAGGATGCTTTACCTGACTTTTAGTGTACAAACAGTTTCAGTTTTAGTTTGAGGAAAGGAGTGTTGTCGTTTGGACTGGTATATTGCCTTGTAGAATAAAGTTGATTTTGATCCTATTATGAGGTTGCAAATATCCTTATTAGAAGTCATAGAACAACATAATGGATTGATAAATTCTTTACCAAGGATAAGTACCTAACTAAACCCTAGTGAATCGGAAACTTGCACAATAAAAATAATGGACATGCAAATGAGGAATGAAGACGAAAGAAAAGGAAATTTGCAGTCTGTTATTTCTTTTATTTTTGTTTTCTCAATCAAATGATATAGGTTCTGAAATACAATAAAGAACTTTGTTAATTGCATCTGAGGTTTCATACCAATGTATTTTGACCAACTAGAAATGTTATCTTGTTGTAATTTTAACACGATTTATAATGTTTCCAATGTAATGGGCCATTGTAAATTTCAATACTCATATGAATGCATTTATGTGTTCATCAGAATGGGAAAAAAAGAAACCCAAAAAACAATGTAAAGTAAAGCAAAACTGAAACAACATTGTGGTGCATGGATATTTCTTTTATGTTACTTGTAATAGGCACACCAATACAAAAAATCACAGTACCAATTTATGATTTGCACATATAGGAATCGAGTACGAAGAGTATGAAGATTACTTTGAATCTCAAAATATAATCATAATAAGAACTAAACTGACGAAACAGTAAGTAAATAACTGTAGCCAGTATCTACCCATGCAACCCATCCGAGTTGATTATCATTCCACTTAAGCATCTTATCTCCTAGCTCAAAAACACCTAGTGGATCTATTAACTGTTCAGGAGTTGGTATAGGAAGAGGGCATAGTTTGACTTTGTTAATAGTGTCATCATTATTGCCCATATTGAGAATGGTGGAAATAGGAGTGGCAGCAATAGGAGGAGGGGTTCTTGACTGCTTGGCCATATTACGTTCGAGCTGATGAATCAACTTTTTGAGGTTTTGCTTTATCTTGTTGCTCTCTTCCAAAAGCTTCCTCACGGCACCGTTAATGTCCTCTCTTTCTTGCATCCCTCCATTCATTGTAAATTTTTTAATGAATTAATGTGTCACTATTCTGTGAGAACCAACAAATGAAAATACATCGTTAAAAAAGTTAATATAGGAGAAAAAGGCAGCCAATGCCAAATTAAAACAAAACATTGTTGAAAAATGAAAAAAGAATTAATTCACTGCTCACAACAATCATTAAAGCAAAACGTAATCAATTGAAAAGTTGGAGGGTAGAAACAATTCAGACGAAAATGGGGACCTAAAACAAAAGAGAAGAAAATTACAGAAATGAATTTGATTTAATAAATTATAAATTTGCTTTACATTACAAGATCAGTGAAATTAGAGATGATCCTTACATTCAGTAAATTACAAACTCGGTTAATATTACAGAAAGAAATGTCATCTAGGCGGTCAAAACATTGTACCTCAATGAGCTCTAAAGCACCTATTGTATGCGGTCTAAATGATGCACCTCAAGAAAGCTCTTTTTGCATTCAACAAATGTACTTCACAGACAGTTAAAGACAATGAACAGGAAAGGAAACCGTAATAAATATAAGGTGAATAATTATCAATGATTGCCCTCTTTATAAATCAATGTTGAGGTGACTATGATACAACATAGATACTCAAAAAGTACAGGTAAGAAATGAAATATACAAGTTATCACGTAATGAAAACAAGGTCTTTGTTTTATAATGGCTACCTATTGTATCGTATTGTGTTTGTCTTAGAATCTTAACTGTTTGTTTTGTTTTGTTGATTGTTAATTATGTAAATATTGATATATTCATTGCAAAAATAGAGTTTTCGGTTAACAAACAAACTACTATGGTATGTCATAGACTCACAAATACTAAAAGGAATGCACGTAAGCAGTATATATATAAAGGGACTAGGAAATAAAAGAGAAGAAAATTGCAGATTACAATTAACCGGTAAAAAAATGTCACCTGCAAAAGTTGTAATGCGTTCACCAAATGCAAAAAATAATACATTAAGGTTAAGCAGTTTTTTATTTAAACCACAATGAACTGAAAACTTAGAAAATCAAAACAATTCATGGGTAAATGAAGGGCGGAAAACAAAACAGAAGAAAACGAGAGATTACTATTAACTAGTTTTCAATACCAATCACTTACCATTCGCAAACCCCAATCAACCGAAAACTTGTAGAATAAATCAATCGAAAACAAAATAGAAGAAAATTGTAGATTAGGGTTAACCAATTTTCATTAGCCATCACTTACCAATCGTAAACCCCTAAACAACCGAAAAGTTGCAAAGCAAAAGCAATTCACGGAAAATTGAGGACGGGAAAACCAAACACAAGGAAATTTCAGATCAGGGTTAATTGGTTTTCATTGCCATTCATTAACCGTTCGATACATATCCGGGTTTCGTGCAATACACATGGTACAGTCTAAGGCAAAATGGAATTGCCCACGTGTTGTCACTGCGAACACGCAATGTTTGTCGGGAAAAAACTTCCAACCATCGGGAATCATAATCATTGGAATGCTTTACATCAAGGGGTAGGGATATCAAATGCTTTTCTTATAATCATTGGAATGATTATCGGGAAATGGGATATCAAATGCTTCCCCAATGGCCTCAAGTGCGAAATCAGCTAGGACCATCCCCTCTAGCACCACTAATCTGGTTTCTGGCTGATAATGTCTAGCAGTCTCAACCACTAATTCATAATTTTGTACGGCCGAAGGGAAACCAGCTGCCTGAGCAATACCACTCTCTATCATCCGTCTGGGCTTTCCATAGGCATTTGGAGAGTATACCCTGTTCCTGAAATCTTGAATATCTATGTGGCCCAAATTCGTGTCTCTTATGTTCTCCCATACACTCTGGACCTTCGACTCCCTAACTCCCCTTTGGTATTGGTACTTCATTTTCTCTCCCTTGTGGGGAATGTCAGACTTGGAAACCCGAGACATTCCGGTTGCACCAGGTGTCTTTGAGGATTCAAACGCCAATCTAGGCATCTATCCTGCACAACCGGACACGGATTACTAGACGAGATAAAGCAACAGAACGGGTTAGCCAAAACAAAGGATGACGTTAGCGCTTAAAATCAATGATCAACGGGAACATCGAATTTGAAAAAGAATGATGCTTCAATAAAAAGAGCCTGATCATTTGGAAACGAAATGCTATTTGAAGCAGAAAATTAAGTTGGTTTTGTTTAAATTTCGTTGCTTGGAGAGGGTTTCAAAAATTGCTACTTTCGATTGATTATGGCAGCAAGAGAAAATGTTCTATCTTGCGACTGAGGGTTCGAATGCTTTGATGATTGCCAATCTTTCGCACTTGGAAAAGAGTTTTGTTTAAGCTCAGATTTGAATTTTCAAAATTTTTGTAAGTCTGAATTTTCATTTCAACGGTTAATTTCCCTAGCTGGTTATTGTTATTGCATGCTATGTTTAATGCTTCGTAAAATCATAACCTACAAAACTTCACTTTCTCACGCATGTCTATCCCCAACTTCAACATCATGACCAATTTTGCACAAATTAATGATTTAAAGTAGAGAATCAAATCTTACCTGGCGGATTGCCCAATGGAGAATGATCTTCGGCCAAAAACGACCCTTTGCAAAGTGCTACTTTGGAACTTCGGAGACTTGGGCGATTTAGCAAAGTCTAACGCCTTTCTACTTTCCCTTTTGGTGCAACTTTAGACTGCAAGGGTTTTCTCCAAGTTTAACACCTTCCTTTTACTCTATAACTTGCGTTTTCGGCCTGGAAGGAAGGGTCTGCAAATTGTGTGAGTTTAATGAAAACACGTTCCCTTTTCTCCCTTCGGTTTTCGGCTTGGAGAGGCTCTTTGAAAATGCTGAAGTAAATTGCCTATCACGCGATTTTCTGCTGGAGGGACCCTACAAAACGAAGGTTGAAAACGCCCCTACTTCATGCGATTTTGAGCTAGAAGGAGGCTCTTGCCAAGTTCGAAGTAAATAACGCCCTATTGGGAAAAAATCGTGAGGCCCTATTTTCGGGCTGCGAGAGGCATATGAAAATGTCTGAAGTTAAATGCTTTTCACTTACTTATTTTCGCGAATTTGGTCTTTTGGAAATGTTTCAAAGTTAATGCCTTTTCATGTATTTTCACGATCTTCAGGTCAAAATGCCATTTTGAAAAGGCTGGAAAGAATGACGCCTTCCCTTAGATTTGCGATTTTTTGGGCAAAAAGGCATTTTTGCGAGCTTTAAAAGTTAACGCCTTTCATGTATTGGCATTTTCGAGCAAAAAGGCAATCTTGAGGGATGGTCTGTCCAGATGTAATTGCAAAGTTCCCACTTTGTCCCTTGGAGGCTTCAGCTGGCTCATTGCTTACTTGCAATTGATCGGTCATAGAAGGAACGGATGCAGTATCCAATCCCTTACTCATGGTTGAGTTCTCTCCTACCTCACTGAACAATTGTCGGGTATCCTCCTGTGATGGTTGCTCTTCAATTTTGTCGCGTTCATGAGTCTCATCCCTTTTTTGTTCTCCCTCAACAGTGGTGTCATCCTTGCCGCCGCTATTCATATCAATTCATGCCTACTTCCCTGTGTGAGCTCATGCGTACCAGCCTCTTGATTAGGTGCAATCTCTCCCTCCTCAACTTGATTTCCAGGTTGATTAGAGCCAATGACCCTCACCTCCGCATCTTGCTCACCTTGTGTCTGAGGATTATTTGCCTCGAATGCATCAATATAAAGTTCAACCACATCATCCTCCAAACTGGGGTCCTTGGATGATGAACTAATCTCCGGCCTCCTGATGGGGATCTTTTCTCTTCTTGTTATTTTTGATGTTCATTTTAGTCAATACAAAAGCCCTCCAGGCAAGGCATTGGACTCCTGGTAGGCCAATTTTGGCATATCAATATTGTTGAATTCCATTATTTATTGGCATTTGTTAATTGTTGTTATAAAATCAGTCTATCTAAAATTTATTTCCAGTCATTAGTTTATGTTTTATCATTGTTATTCAATTTCATTGTCAAGTTTCCAAGGCATATGTATTGCAAAAACACAAAAAATGCAAACCACAAAAGCAAACATATGAAACCAAATTCTCCTACCGCTGGCCAATGAAATCAAAATCAGAAAATTAAATCAGATTGCTACATTCAGTAGTCGACATCTTATTCTTTATTTTGTAATGCTGACAATGAAATTGGCACAAAAAACCAGCTGTAAACCCCTCCAATTTATTTTCTGTGAATCCCCAGGCAAGGTAGGAGTGTATGGCTAGGCTGGGAGGGGTATGGCTGGTCACAAACTGCAATAATTCACCAAAATCTGCCCTCTAATTGCTCAGATCTGATTCTCATGACCAGTTGCTGTTGTAAGTGTCAACATTCTTCTGATTAGTCCCCTTGTTGGATAGATATAAGCATTCCCAGCATTCCAAATTGACAAAATATGAAAGGGTTTTCGTCCTTTCTCTTAGAAATGGAGGTCTACGTCCCCAAGGGCCAATACCAATCCACACACCTGCAAAATACATTGTAGACCTGCAAAATAGTTTTCTTTTCAAAAATTCTCAATCACATAATGCAAAAATGAGCTCCCAAATGCTCTTTTAACATTCCTCAAACCCTAATTCGAATTTGGGGTTAGGGTTGGACTTTTGGCATCATTAAACATGTTAAAATATTTATTTTTATTAAAAACATACTTCCCCTAAGTGGTTTGACCCATTGAGGGTCTAATTCCTCATTAAAAGTGGCCATATATTTAAGTTATAACTTCTAGGAAAATGTGCCTGTTACCTATTTTTCGCTTCTAGTTGAAAAATAGGTTAAGATATGCTAGTTTTTACAAAATGAAACAAGTGTGTACTACTTCTGCTATTTTGGTGTTCCAACTGCACTAAGAAATGAACTAAAGAAGGTATTTTTAAATACTTCTAGTTTGTAACTGCAAAAGAGAGAGGCATCTCATCAAAAAGAGAAGTATTTTTATTAATATTCAAACATGCGTCCCACACAAAGAGCCGTGAGACTAACTACATGCATCAGGTGCAGGAAGGAAATACACAGACATGTATACATAAGTACAAAAAAATGAAGAGAGCATGTTGAGAATGGAACCAGTCATTGCCTGAATGACTAGAACAGTTGGAGTAGACTCGATGTTGCCTTTGTCTTGCTGCTTCACCCTGGTCTGTATCTGCTTTCCTTCTGGTATCTGCAAAAGAGTTAAAATATGCAATGCGTTAGAATATTTCGTTCTAAGCAATGGCTGACTACATTCCTAACATGTGTACTAATGCATGCATATATATATAATCCCTACATGCATCAGATGCATATAACTAGCATCATAGAGGGATCTCAGAAAAGCAAATATCAGAATCAAGAGAAATCATCATACATATGCATATTATTGCTAACATGTTTGCTTCATGTGCAGGATTAGGAAAAAAACAGCTAGCTGGTCATAAGCTTCACAAATGAGTGGGGGTAAATGAGGCTCCCACAAGGGTTGAGCCCAACTCATATGAACCACAAAAGCGAGGTCTCATACAATTAAGTTATATTAGAGTTGATGATAGAGGAAGAGTGACAAAACGCAAATATGCGATCACATGATCAGCCAGTAAGCATGAATGAAGGCTGCCCTTTCTAAAGGACGTGGACAAGGTATTTATGCATGCTAATGAGATATGCAGTGCATACATGAAGCTGTACACTAAGTATAGAAAATGCAACATTCAGTCTTTCAGACTCAGTGGGCAACAAATAGTAAGGAACACAATGCATTTTCAGAAACATGACGAAGACAATTTCTAACACAATGCATGATACCATTAAACACAGTTATAGAAGGGATGCATATAATCAAAGATACAATCAAAGTGATCAATTCACAAAGGCATGCAGTCATATTTCAGAAAATGATACAGACAAGAATCAAAATCAGTATGGACAACAATCATTCACGCCACAGGTCACATGTCTTAGAAGATGTATGCAAGGATGTATTCATGTCAGAGTAATCTCCATTATGCAGTGAATAGAGCAGAGTAGTGTAGCAAAACATGATGACAATGCTTTCACGCATGAGGAGTGTTGTCATGCCTTCAAAGGAATGAATATTTTAGTAAAACATAGTGGAGATATACTGTCAGAAGTCTGGCAAATACTACAATGCGCAAGGTCAAATTTTCTTATAAACCACAAGTGCATAGTCACAGTCAATTTACAATCGTGAAAAGAATGCTTTGCAATATAATTAACAGAAAGGAACATCTCAGCCATCACATAACATTATGGCTATCATGAAAGCATGACAAGCATCACAAGGAAGTGTGCATTTTTATAATCTTATGTTAAAGACTTCAAGATGCAGAAGAGCAGTAAATGAGCAAGTTGCTGTTATATTCAAAGCAAAGGTAGCAGCAGCAATCAAAGTATGGTAGTAAGAAATAATGCTTTCATCTTTCAGCTACAGGAGGTAGGGATACATATCCATGGTGGCATTCTCATACATATAGTTTTCTAATGCCTCATAGGTATCAAGCAATAAGCTTTGTTTCACCTATGCATCTATGTGTAAAAATGCAAAGAAGAGGTGCATCACTTCTGGTTATGACAGTGAGTTGTTCATGTTCACAAAAGGAAATACATAATCTGCTCACAGCTAAGTAGATGTCACATGAAATGAATGAGTTGTTCAAAGTACATCTCTAATTGATTATTTGCAACTATATATCTTCCATGACAGCAAGTGCACGGATCTTCAAACAACATTAATATGTTTTCCCAAGGTGCAAGTGACTTGATAACAAAGATGTATTTTTATTTTCTCTCAATATGTAAGCCAGAATCATCGAAAATGCCAAATAAAATAGATGAGATGCTGTTGTATGCAAGAATATATAAAGAAGATGCAATGCAGTCCCAACATGACAAAGGAATCGCGCACAAGAGCCCAATAATAGTTCATATTTTTGTGCAAAAGAGCAGAGAGAGTGAAAAGAGAAGCATCAAATGCAAGTTATAATGAACCTTTCTCTGTTAAAAGTTCAGAAAAAGAAGCACAGCGAACAGCAAAGCCAGATGGCAGTTTTTCCCAATAAAATATGCTCAGAAATAACAGTTTAACTGGTATAAAATAATATGCACCTGAGATCACCATTAATGATGGAAGGATCTGCATTTTTTTGTTCTTTGAAGACAGCAGTATGGCGGCCAAAGAGGACAGTGCCCAGTTCACAACAAAAAGGGAAGAATCGCCCAGAAATCAAAAGGATAGTGCTCAGCTTCTATAAAATCAACATATCAGTCATGGCGTCTCTAAGGTGTATAAGAAATGCAACCAAAAGTGGCAGTTTTCAAACCCAAATCGAACCTCCAAACCCCTCATGGCGGCACCCCAACATTTCTCAGAAAATTGCACCCAGCAGCAGAGATAGTGTCGAATGCCAAGGAGGTGCGAAGAAATTCGCAGTTTTAACTATCAGCATCAATGAAAATCATGCCCAGCGTCAACAAATGTGCAGAATATCTCCACTAATACACTTCATTTTCTCCAAAACCCTAGCTCATGGTGGCCATTTCATGTGGCAGCAGAGAGAGAAGCTCATCCAATGCAAAGTAACAAAGAGGAAATGATAGATTTTAGGTTTTTCTTTTCCTATATCGATCGATGACTTAGGCATTTTTTTGCCTTTCATTTTCATCCTTTTTTCTCCTCATCTTGTTCCCCGTGAAATGGCTTAAGGGGTCGTGAAGTGTATGAATTATATTCCCTTCCCTATGTCATTTAAGTGATTTATCTTTAAATCACTTATTGAATATCTTTTTTTATAATTTTTAGGCTTAGCTTTTTAAATTGAAAAAATAGTCTCATTAAAGAGTTTTAAATTTATTACTTAAATAAATATTTGTTGTATTTCATTTTTATATTTAAAGACTATCAAATTAAATAAATATAGTAAGGAAAATATTTATTTAAAGTGATTAATTTAAAACACTTTAATAAATATATTTTCTTATTACATTTATTGATTTAAAAAAAATAGAAATAATAATATTACTTATTAAGGTGATTTACATTATTTAATCACTTCAAATATATAACATGATTATCTTTTTTTTTAAATCTTAGACTTTAAATATTAAAAAGGGAAATTAAACAAATATTCAATTAAGTAATGAATTTTAAGATCACTTTAACAGATTTTTCTTTCATTTAATTGTGAAGTCAAAGAGATATTTGTTGCATTAATGAGGGTTTGCAGGCCTGTCAGGGATATTTCAGAGTCATTTATGATGCATTTAGGGGCTTTTATGGTTGCAGTATGGGTTGGTTTGACTTTTGGCCTAGATTTCTCCCTTTCAGACATGTTTGGGGCCCTAAAAAGTGGGTTTTTTGAGTCTGCTCGACCCAAAAAAAGGAGGTGGAGTCCTTTTGATTGCCTTTGAAAAAGCATATATACTTGAAGACTTCACTTTTGTAAGGGTTCTTCTTCATTCATCTTTTTAGCAGACTGTAATTTCTAAGTTCTCTCTGCAAGAAGGAATGTCTTTGTAACACATTTTCAGGAATAAGAGAGCATTGTAGCAACTTTGAGCAGTAATAAGTAGTCCATACCTTCCCATATTCTTTTGTCATTGAGTACTTGGTGTTTATGCAAGTTTTTTGTGATATCCTTGTCCTTTAAACTGTATGTTCATGAGGGTACTTTATGCAGAAGCATAATTATTTGCAGGTTATGAGTTGTGTGAAATAGCAATTTTAGGTTGTGAGAAGTGTTTTTCTCTTCCAGGGACTGTGACTTTAGCCTTCTTATAAATTATTCATGCAAGGGTTATGACTTACTGGGTTGTGTAGGTGAGTATTATTACTGTCATATTGTTTGTTGTTTGTTGTTTTTCTTCCTCAAGATATTCAGTTTGGTGCATCGCCTGTTAGATAGTAGGTTCATTTTCATGTTTTCCTTCTCTTTTCTCAACAAAAATTATCAAGGTAGTCAGAATTAGGTGATAACCAGTTAAGAACCAGCTTTCTCTGGAGGTTCACTCCAAATTTTAGGCAACCCATAGGCCTAGGAGGGTTCCCATGTGTCACAAGCCTGCTGAGTTGATAGCTTAGCGAACAGGGGTGCAGGTTCAAGTGATAACAGTGCCAAGGGGCCACTTTATTAATATAAAGTGATTGTATTATTTATTTAATCCAATTTAGGAAATATTTTAATATATCCTAATTTATTCATAAAATGAAATCCGTGACTCAGATTTGAATTCCGTTTGAAGCATTGTGATCACTGATGTCATCTGAGTCCTGCAGGCCAACTGACAGTTCCTCCTAAAAAGTAGGGACTCGCCCTAAAAAATAGGAACCTCTCCAAACACCTGCAACTTCTCAAAAGGATCTTGCTCTGCTCTTTGGTCCCCCGGGTGGTCATTCAATCAACTACTAGTTCTCCCTAAAAAATAGGAGACCTCCCTAAAAAGTAGGAACTATTGTTTGAAGGTCCAAAACGGCTCATAGAGCCCCTGCAAAGCTCCATGACCCTCAAAATGAGTCTCCTAACCATGTCGTTGACCTACAGAAACTTGAATGGTAGGTCAACCTCTGCTCATCTCATGTCGCCTAGAAATGGGGACATTACAAATACTCACGTCGTCGGACTTCAAAGTCATCGGAACAGTTGCTCCAATAATCCTCTATTGACGCCTTGGCCCTATAACACCTGCCATAGGCTCTCTTTGCCAAATTATCATGACCGAAGGACTTCCTAGGGAAATGTTCTTGTAGACCATAGGACACCAATTCAGCAAACGACTCCTCAGCGTGCACCGAGTTTTTTAAGTGCACGTCAAGAGTACCCAAAATCATGGGGAAGGTGAACATGGATTGCTTCTTATCTCTTAGTAGACTGCTTGCTGGGTGCACCTGCCTTACAACTTCTAGGAGGACTATTTTGTTTGATGGATAGCGTGGAAGCCGGAATGGTGTTCCCTCAAAGCCTGCTATTTTGATTTAAGTGAACCTGGGGAATTGGATAAACCATGCACCATATTTCTGGATCAAAATGATAGCCTATTCTGAAAGCCATATGTGCAATTCTCCTTGCATTAATCTGACTGGGCGCATTGTAAAGGCATCATTGACATGCTCATACTAACCAATTGGGTAGTGTTGTGACCATTTCACACATCGCCCCATTAGAATGGGGACCCCCTCTTTTTTGCTTTGGTTTCGCTTGTTCTTCTCTCTGCTTTTAGGGTTTTGAGTGAGTGAATGGTTTGTCTGGGCTAGGGCTAGGGCTAGGCCTTAGGAGTTTCTTTGGATATCATTCAAGCTGAGTCCAGTCAAATTTTGAAAGTTGTTAAGCGTCCTCCCAAGAATTGAGATTGTTGAAATAAGGTAAGTCTTCCAGGGGAGTTAAACTCAGGTTAGGTCTAATCAGGGTTTTTTAGGGTAAAATCCAAATTTTTGACTAAGTGTTAGCATTTTGAAGGTGAAATTGTGTGTTCTTGCCTAGATGAGTTTTGATCAATTTTTTGAAGCAAGATGATGCCTGAAACACAAAATTCGCTCCTGACCCTTACTAAAGGTCCAGGGCGAAATTCATCCTAATTGCAATTTCTTGTTTTTGATAGGCTTGCTAACTAGTTCCTGACCTTGAAAATGACCTGACTCTGCCTTGTGAAGTGATTGGAAACTTAAATTTTGAATAGTTTAGCTAGAAAGGATGAATTCGCTCCTGACCCTTGCTAAGGGTCCAGGGCGAAAATGTTACTTAAAGAAGGCTTGCAAAACTCAGCGAGCCATTAAAAAACTCGTGAGTAATCGCGATCCATAATGGCACGTGAGTTAATCGCGGAAATACTCGGCGCGATTTTTTCATATAGTCGCTGCGATTTTTTTGACAAATACTCGCCGTTAATCGCCAAAACCCGCCCGAAAATGCGGCACAAAACGCGAGAAAAATGCGACTTAAGTCGCAAGCAAAAAAAAAACCTCAGTCTTTATTCCATTTCGCGCGACTCCGGAAGGCAAAAAATGCACGCAAAAAACGCCACGCGATTTCCAATAGGGTTTGCATTTGCACGCGCGACCAGGTTTTTACTTGTTTATTCGTGATCTTTTTGTATTGTTTTATTTCGAATTCACAGTCATTTTAAATTTTAATCGAATTCACAGTCAAACAATACACAGTCATTTTATGCAAACAATACACAATCATTTTGACTGTGTAATACACAGTCAAAATGACTGTGTATTGTTTGCATTTGCACGCGCGACCAGGTATCTTTTTGTATTGTTTTATTTCGAATTCACAGTCAAAATGACTGTGTATTACACAGTCAAAATGACTGTGTATTACACAATCATTTGAAAATGACTGTGTATTACACAGTCATCATTACACAGTCACAGTCATTTGAAAATGACTGTATATTACTGTTGTGACGTTTTCACACATCGCCCCATTGCAAATGGGGACCCATGTTTTTTGCTTTTTAGGGTTTGTTCTTTAGGTTTTTTAGGGTTTTGTTAGCTAGCCTTTGCATTTTGAATGTCGCCCAGGGGATCACATGGATAGCAAGTCCGGCTTGAGTAAGGTCCTGATCCTGAAATTTGGCTAAGTCTGGAATGTCCTGATCTTGAATTTGACTAAGTCTGGAAACTGAAAAAACCTCCAAAAACTAGATTTTGCAATATAACTCCTGGAGGTTTGAAACCACTCTCAAACATCCTGAAAGTATATATGGAATATAACTTAAAGTATAAGAAAGAAGAAACATAGAAGGAAATGTCACTTATCCTGATAGAGAGTTCGAAAAGTCAAATTTCGCTCGTGTCCTTCTCCAAGGGTCCAGAGCGAAAAGCGCTCCTGTCCCTCTCCAAGGGACCAAGGCGAATCGCTCGTGTCCCTCACCAAGGGTCCAGAGCGAAAATGCTTAGTTGAGCCATTCCTGACCTTGTTTGGACGAATCGAGACATCAAAGGCATGGTGAAGGACGAAATGAGCATGATAGAGCATCCAGACTTGATCAAAAACAATGAAATGATGAAGTTTTTGCCTAGAGGGTCAAATTCGCTCCTGTCCCTCACTGAAGGACCAGAGCGAAATTCTTCATAAGGTACGATCTGGGCAAAGATCAAGTCAAGTTTATGTTTGAAGGCAAGGAAGGAGGTGAAATGAACTCATTGAAGATAAATTGAAGATTACCAAATGCCATCAAAGGACCAAAATGCTTAAGTTCGCTTCTGTCCCTCAGGAAGGGACCAGAGCGATTTTTGTTATAGATGATTTTCTTGCCAAGTTACAACCAATCTCAAGGCATGAATGAATGAAATGAAGTATGGCGAGACCATTGAAGATAAATTTTGAAGGTGATAAAGTAAAATGAAGCCCACAAGAGCAGGATCGCTCCTGTCCCTCTCCAAGGGACCAGGGCGATATAATGGTTATATTGTCGTTCCTCCAAATTCAAGGCACTCCAAGACGAAGAACAAGGTGGTGAAGACATTTTAAGACATCTCCATCAAGCGCAAAGCATCAAAAATTGCCAAAGATGAAGGATTTGCACCAAGACATCTAATTCGCTCTTGTCCCTCAGGAAGGGACCAGAGCAAAATTCCTATAAAGGCCAAGATTTTGAAAGTTTATCAAGTGTTAAGTGATTAAGGAGAATCAAGGGACTTCATTTTACGTATCGAAAGCAATGGCAAGTTGAAGAACGCAAGAACAAGCTCAAAATCTTGAAGTTCGCTCCTGTCCCTCTCCAAGGGACCAGAGCGATGTTTATCATATTGGCCAAATCGCTCAAAAATCATGTGAAGTTAAGGTTTTGCAAGGTGGTAAAAGGTCCAAGGCATGATTAGAAGATGATATACAAAGGCTTCGAACGTTAAACGATCACCAATTTGTATAAAGAGCCTATATCGCTCCTGTCCTTTGGACAAGGACCAAGGCGATTTTTACAAAAACACTTATGCTCCTTCAAAATCAAGACAATGCAAGGATTGGCGAAGTAAAGGACGTCCTTTGGAAGACAATGAACGAAGAACGAAGATCAAATGTTTGCAAATTTGAGCCAGGACATGGAGATCGCTCCTGTCCCTCTCCAAGGGACCAGGGCGATATTTGCCAAAACACATGATATCCTTTAAAGATCACGTTGAAATAAGGTTGCACAAGGTTTTAAACATCATTTGGAAGGCGATACAACGGGAGATAGACGTTAAATATTACCAGTTTGAGCTTAAAATGGAGAAAAGACAAGGATCGCTCCTGTCCCTCTCCAAGGGACAAGGGCGATGATCCTTTAAACATCAAAATGCCTTGTGAAAATCAAGTGGAACAAGCATGGAATGAACAAGCAAGGTTATTATTCACCATACGAGGAAAGGTTGATATCCAAATGGAGAATTTCAAGTGAAAACATTAGGATCGCTCCTGTCCCTCTCCAAGGGACCAGGGCGATATTACATCCAAGGGCATTCCTTCGCACAAACAAGTCAATCAAACTCAAAGGACCCAGCTAAAATGTCGATTTGAACGTGGAAATGAGGACTTTGGACGTCGAAATTGCAAGAATCATGACAAAGTTGATGGATCGCTCCTGTCCCTCTCCAAGGGACCAGGGCGATGAGGTACGTATCTTCCATTTTCAAGTTTTGGCGCCCAAAGCAAGTATTTTAAAATTTATTTTAAATGCTAAAAGTCTATATGTTTCGAAAATTTAATGAAAATTAACATTTAACTATTGCGCTTGGTATCAATTAATTATTTTGCCTTGTAAAAAATCGAAATTTATTAATTAAAAATGAAAGGCATTTAATAATTAATTAATTAATTAATAAAAAAATCGAATGGAGTGTTTGGTTTGGAGAGTCGGCCTTGTTATTTATGAAAAAAAATCGTTTTTTAATTGCTATATTTTTACAAAAGTCGGCCTTGGGGATGATAAGAGGTGAGCGCTATAAAGGGAGGGTGAAAATTGTTATTTTCACATCAGTATTTGTCATTTCTTACATGTGATCTTGAGGAAGACAAAGGAAAGTGCGAAGTTGTATTCAAGGAGCGAATTTCATTTCAAGTTAGAAGGCGCTAGTAACTTCCAAGGTGGTGCGAATCTATATTGGGCGAACTTGCCAAGGTGTTAGAGGATGAAGTCAAGGACAAGAGGGTGGCGAAATTGATATTTTGAAGAAGGAGATCACGTTGAAGCCATCTAATTTTGATTTTTGCCTATTCCTTGTTTTGCATTCTAGAGTTAGCTCTCAACTGAGGTATGGCGATATTTGTTTTATTGATTTTGAATTTTGATCGTCATAGCCTTAAATTTTGAAATTTTGAATTCATAACTCAATAGTCGTTTTTAGGAAATGATTAATAAAGGACTTATCATTAAGTTTCCTAAAATTTGCTCTCTAATTTATGTTATGTATTGCAAAATCATGTTTCTAATTTTGAAATGTTGTGTAGGCATCAAATGGAGATCTCTTCAAGGAAAATCAAGCCGGATCCAGGACGGTCTTCGCCAGGACGATCAAGTAAGGACATGGGCAACCTCTTTCAATCCAACGTTCCAAGGCGAGGTACATCATCATCCTGCACATCAAGGACACAAGGAGTTAGAACAAGGGCTCGTTGAAGAAGCAAATAATTCCAGATGAATTAATTAAAGCAAGCTTCTCAACAACATCAAGTTGAATATTTACCAAAGTTACAAGTGTCAGATGAGGTGGCATCCTAGTCATCACGTCTCCAATCAATGAGGTCCATCTCAGCATGTCCAGATTCAATGTACTTAACTCATGGAAGGTGGCACAAACTCCGATGTACCTACCCTGGCTATCCATTGGTCGATTTTTCTAGAGGGGACATGTGTCCAAGCAATACAATTTTATCATTGGTCAAGCATTAAATGTTATGTAATGGTTGTAACAAACCCTAATTAGGGTTTTCATTGTAAAATCTTGGCCATTGATCTCGAATTGATCTAAGCCATCAAATTGTATTGTGGGCACTATATAAGCCCAGGCATTTCATTTGTAAAGGTTAATTAGCAATAAGTTAGAGATAGTATGTAAATAGTTGGAAGAGTTAGAATATAGTGGATAGAATAGTAATTAGAGTAGAATAGGAGGACAAGGCAAGAAATTGTTGCCATTGATTGTAAACAAACTCCATTTTCATTGAAGTAATGGTGAAATATGTCGTTTTCTTGCAATTTGCATGGTTTCTTGTTGAGTCTTCAATCTTAGATGGTAGATGATTAGATGAATGGAGGAAATGTGATTGATTGATGGTGGAATTCGTATATCCATACTACTAGCAGTTTGTTGATTGCAGACTTGCCTTGTGTAGTCAACTGGAATCGTTCAGCTTAAGCTCAATTTCAATTTGTTGCCTCTTCATTGATATGCATCAACTTGGATGGTATCTATGCCTGCGGTGATGATTTGAACATCATAAAGCTTCCCTTAGAAGATCGCACTAGTCTTGTGTAGATGTTCCATTGATGTCAAAACAAGACCTAGTTAGAGTTTCATCAAAAAATCAAGTCATTGCTCCTACATTCTTAGTATTAGGATTAGATCCTCTCTTCGCCCTTATCCTTTTTCATTTTTTTTCAAATCTAAGTCAGTAAGAGCCTGTGTCCAGCAAAGCAGATCGGAAGTTCAATCATCACATGTAAGTCCCCTTGTGATCCCAGCAAATCACATCATACCATTGGAGCTTGTCCACACGTAGAGACCCTACATCAAAGAACCTTGGAGTCTACCTAACTGATCCTTTACGCGAATCTTCAGCAGTTAGAGACTATTTTCTCAAGAGAGGATAAGATGCCTTTAGGTATTTTATTCTGTGTATGACGGTGTACAAAACACACGTCAACAATTACACAGTCACAGTCATTTCAAATGACTGTGTAATACACAATCATTAGTAATTATAGTCATTTCAAATGACTTTGTATTACACAGTCATCAGTTATTTGAAATGATTGTGTAATACACAGTCATCATTAGACAGTCACAGTCATTTCAATTTTCAAATGACTGTGTAATACACAGTCATTTCAAATTTTCAAATGACTGTGTATTACACAGTCATCGTTACACAGTCACAGTCATTTCAAATGACTGTGTATTACACAGTCATCATTACACAGTCACAGTCATTTCAAATGACTGTGTAATACACAGTCATTTTCAAATGACTGTGTATTACATAGTCATTAGTCATTTGAAATGACTGTGTAATACACAGTCATTACAGTCATTTCAAATTTTCAAATGACTGATGACTGTGTAATACACGGTCATTTGAAATGACTGTGTAATACATAGTCATTTTCAAATGACTGCTGACTGTGTAATACATTAATCATTAATGTACATTGTAATTAATGACTGTGTATTACACAGTCAATTGTGAAATGACTGTGTAATACATACTCATAGTCATTTGAAATGACTGTCAACTGTGTAATGTCAATGTGTATTAAAGTATTTCATTTAAATTTAAATTTGAAGTTAAAAACTTAAAAAAATACACAACCAATTAAAAATTTTAATTTTAGATAGTCATCTATTAATAGATGACTGTAAATAAAATACAGTTATACAGTCATTGTAATTTTTGGATGTTCTTGATTTTTTTTGGTAACAATGTTATTTATCTCTAAATGTTGTCTCTCTTTTGCTAGGTTCTTTTCCACATCTTTTTGAAAGAAAATGGATTTAGCTTCTACAGTTAAAGTTGGTGGCAAAAGGAGAGACCCTTGTTGGAAACATGGGAGACCAGGTCCAAAACGAGATGTTTTTTGCGACCATTGCAAAAAAATTGTAAAAGGTGGCATTAATAGGTTCAAATATCACCTTGCAAAAATTCAATGCCGAGATACCACAAGCTGTACGGAATGTACTGAAGAGGCTACGAGAGATGCAATAGCAACGCTTGAAGCATATGATCAAAGGAAGGCAACAAAAAAGAGAACAGCAGAGGCAATGGCAGCCCCAAGGGCAGATTTGAGTTGCATAGGGTCACATACAGATGTGGGGACATCTGGTTCTTCCCTTGGGCCACGGATACGAGCAAAGGGAACTTTGGACAGCAACATGGAAAACTTCTTTATTCCACGTAACACTCCTAGTGCACAACCTGGATTGCTTGGCACTGCATGGAATAAAGAGGCTCACCAACAAGCCAAGGTGGCGTGTGCTAGATTTTTTATCTACAACGATGTTCCGTTCAATGCTATTTCTAGTCCATCTTGGGACCAATTGGTCACCACGTTGACTGTGGCAGGTAAGGGGTTCAAATCCCCAAGCCGTTACAAGGTAAGTGGACCGTTATTGCAGGATGAGGTCCAAAACACTCATGCATTAGTGGAAGAGCAAAGGACTATTTGGGAAAAGAATGGCTGCACCATTCTTTCTGATGGATGGACAGATGGTAGGAATAGGACACTCATAAACTTTCTAGTTGCTTCAGGAGGACAGTTAGTATTTTTAAAATCAATTGATGCCTCCAATGAAGTGAAGAATGCAGAGACCTTGTGCAACATGTTGGATGAGGTGGTGATGGATGTGGGAGTGCAGAATGTCATCCAAGTTGTGACTGATAATGCAGCTGCATATGTGGCAGCCGGCAAACTTCTAATGGCTAGACATCCGACATTATTTTGGAGCCCTTGTGCTGCCCATTGTCTTGACTTGCTCCTTGAGGACATAGGGAAACTAAGTTGGGTAAAGAAAGTGGTTGAAGATGGAAGAAATATCACCAAATACATCTACAATCACACATGGGTCTTGAATCTTATGAGAGAGCACACTGAAGGTAAGGATCTTGTGCGGTCGGGGGTCACACGCTTTGCTACCAATTTCCTCACCTTGCAGAGCATACTTGCTACATTGCCCAACCTGAAGCGGATGTTCGTGAGTGAAAGATGGTTGGGGAGTCCTTATGCTACAAAGCCTGAAGCAGAGAAGGTTGTGATTGCCATTTTTGATACTAATTTTGCCAAGATAGTGGAGGAGATCATCAATGTAAGTTTTGAAACTTTAATTGATGATTTATTATTTAATTTTCTAATATTTTAATTTGCTGATTTTGTTAGATTTTTTATATCTAGGTGTCGGAACCATTGGTGAGGGTGCTACGAATAGTGGATGGGGATCATAACTCCATGGGGTATCTATATGAGGCCATGGATAAGGCCAAAGAGGCGATTCAACACTTGTATGGGTCAAACAAGACCAAGTATGAACCCATATGGCGCATAATTGATCGGAGGTGGAACCATCAACTCCACCAACATATTCATGCTGCTGCCTACTTCTTGAATCCCAAGTTTTTTTACTCTCCGAGTTTCAGAGCAGATGCAGAGGTTAGAATTGGCCTTGACACATGCATTCGGAGATTAGTTGATGATGAGATCCTTCGAGACCTGATACTTGATGAGTTGCAGAGTTATAAGAAGGCCTTAGGGGAATTGTTTTCTTCACCTGATTGCAAACGTAGGAGAGCCACCTTACGACCAGGTAAAAAAAAACATATGTTTAATTTTTACCATTTATTTCTCTCTTTAAGATTATTGAAATCTTTACAAGTTATAAATCACATTTTGTATCCTTGCAGATTTGTGGTGGGAAGATTATGGTGCCACAACGCCTAATCTTCAAAAGCTTGCCATCCACATATTATCACAGCCTTATAGTGCTTCTGGTTGTGAGCGCAACTGGAGTGTTTTTGAGAACATCCACACAAAAAAGCGCAATAGGTTGACTCAACAACGCTTGAATGATCTTGTCTATGTGCGGTACAACATTCGATTACATGAGAAGGTGGTGCTAGGGCAAGATTCACATGAAGCACTTGACTTGGATGACATTGATCCATATGCAGTAGAATGGGTTGCTTCTCCTGATGATGTTGATAATGATTTGGATCCATTCCTTACTAATGAGTAGTTGAGTGAGTTGGAGAGGGCAGGAGAGGAATGGGATGCGGAAGTGGCAGCACGCGAGGAGGAGCAGGAGGTTGATCATGCAGCAGAGGCACCTGTTAGTGTTGAGGATGTTGCCACTACTTCAGCACCACCCACCCAGTGGCCACAATCTGTTTTGAGCTTTAGTCGTAGACGCAATTTATGATTTCTTATTTTCATTGATACCAAACTTTGAACTTGATATGTAATCAGAATTTTAGAGGTTCTTGTTTTGTGGTCTATGACTCTATAACTCTATGAGACTGTCACTATGATATGTTGATATGTATTGAACTCTTATTCATATGTTGCACTTGGTTTTTGGTTTATGCTATGATACTTGCATTTGTTGCTATTTATTACCAAAAAAATTTGATTTATATATCATGGAAATCATATATGTTATACAAATTTGGTGTAAATGTGTGTTTTTGAATTATATATAAAAAAAAATGTATTTTCAAATGTTCGATAAAGTTGCCGAGTTTTTCGTCAAGTTTTGGCGAGTCCCGAGTTTTAAAATTTTTTTGGCCTTGCCGAGTTATTGCAAAATCCGAGTTTTTCAAGCTTGATTTAAAGCATATTTGTCACTGACTTTTCTATTTTGTTTTGTGCAGGGTCTCCAGGAGAGATGATTGGATGTGGTTTGATGCTTTTGAAGATTTGAAGGCATAAAAAATGATGAATTTTGAAGGGTAAGGGAAAAATCGCTCCTGTCCCTTGCTGAAGGCCCAGGGCGAAATTTTGATTTCCCTCATCTGGCAGTGAAAAAGGACCAAGTGTTGAGCATGAATAGAAAATGAATGACTTTCTCCACCCGCCTGAAGGAGTTTTAACTTGAAATGATGAAGGATCTTGTTGGAATCATCAAAATCGCTCTTGACCCTCTTTGAAGGTCTAGGGTGAAAAAACTTATTTGAGTCATTCCAGACCTTGAGACATCAAAGGCATGGTAGAAGATGAAATGAGCATAATAAAGTATCCAGACTTGATCAAAGATGATGAATTGAAGGTGTTTTGCCCAAAAGGTGAAAAATCGCTCCTGACCCTCACTAAAGGTCCAGAGCGATTTTCTCTATATGTACCATCTTGTGACCTTTTTGGACATGAGAATTTATTCATAGCATGAAACAAGATAACATCTTCCTTAGCCAAGGAATTTCGAGATGAAAAGTGAAACAATTTGATCATGATGGCAAAAGGCGCTCCTGACCCTCACTGAAGGTCCGGAGCTTGATTTTCAAACTTGCACTGTTCTTGCAGGATTGAAGTGATTTTATGATTGGAAGAGATCAAGGAGAGCATGTTCTGTCCGTTGGATATAATTTGAGTGGTCAACAAAGGAGGAAATCAACCCAAAAAACAAAAGGCGCTCCTAACCCTTACTGAAGGCCCATGGCGATTTTTCAAGATTCTCCTCTTTGTTTGAAATTTTGAGGCAAAACCTGACTTGGATAAGAGGAAGAGATGATGTTTTATACCTTAGAAGCAATTGGGAGTCTAAAGAATAAGGAAATATACCAAGAAGCAAAAAAAGCGCTCCTGACCCTCACTGAAGGTCCAAAGCGATTCTCTTGAAAGACACATTATTTTTTCACTTGTTGGGCTTAAAGATTTATTCATAGCATGAAAAAGGAAAGTTCTTCCTTATTGAGGTGATTTCAAAGGGAAAGGTGAGAGAAAATAGCTTAAATTTGCAAAAGCTCTCCTAACCCTCACTGAAGGTCCGAAGCTAGATTCTAAAAGTGCAATTTTCTTGCAAGGTCAAAACAAGTTTTGTGATTGAAATGAATGGAAGAAGGTGTGTTTTGCCTGTTGAAGATAATTTGGGGGGCTAACAAAAGGTGGATAAGCTTGAAATTGCAAAATTGCTCCTGACCCTCTTTGAGAGACCAGGGTGAAAAACCTAATATCCAACCTTTTTCTTCAAAATTGGGCGAAGCTAAGCCTAGGCACAAGTTTGAAGCAATGTTTGAAATGCCTTGAAGTGGAATTGAGATGCTAGGAGTGCAAATTTTGATGACAATAGGGAAAATCGCTCATGACCCTCTCCAAGGGTCCAGGGCGAAATTTCCAAGTATGCCCATTTACCTTACATTTCGAGATGATATTTTAGTTTCCAAGACTCAAAAGGGAGTGAAGTATGATTTTCTATGCCTTGAGGGTAATTTGAAGTTGAAGTGATTAAGAATTTGTGCAAAAAGACTCAAGATCGCTCTTGACCCTCACTGAAGGCCCAGGGCGAAATTTACAAAATCAACAACTTCCCCTTCAAGATTGTGCTAAGGCAAGGTTGTGCTAAGGTGGAAGAGTCCTCCGAAACGTGATGAACAAGGATTTGCCTCCAAAACTTGATGATCCTAGCTTAAATTGCTAAAGTCGCTCCTGACCTTCACTAGGGGCCCAGAGTGAAAATCTTTGGAGCACCTATTTTGCCTTACAAAAGCAAATTAAACGTGTATGGAATGGATGAAGGAGATCATCGCTTACCCCACAATGAGAATTGGCAATTAAAAGATGAAGGATTAAGAGCAAAATTGAAGAAATCGCTCCTGATCCTCTCTAAGGGTCCAAGGCGAAAAAGTCCTAAAGGCACTCTCCTCCTAGAGATCAAATGAAATCAAACTCACAACTCCAATTAGAAATGCCATTTAAATGCCTAGATGAAGTTTTGGGCAAGAAAAATGAGGAATGCAAGGCCTAAATTGAAAGTTCGCTCCTGACCCTTGCCAAGGGTCCAGGGCGAAGTTAGTAGCATTCTTTATTTTTACCATATTTGAGCGTTAATATCCTCCAAATTGCATTAGATGCCAAAATTGCTAACTTCAAAGTATTTGAAAAAATTAAATTAAATTGGCATTTAATAAAAGACATTGGCATTTAATAAATTAATTTTGAGCCTTAAAAAATCGAATTTTTATTGCAAAGGCATTTAAAATTAATTTTTTATTAAATTAAAATTAAATATGGAGCGCTTGAGGTCTTATTTTTATTTATTTTGCCAAGTCGACCTCTCCTTTTTGCAATTTTATTTATTTTTTAGGCCTATTTTGACAAGTCGGCCTAGGGGGAGCAAGGTGGTGAGCGCTCTATATATTGGAGGTGTTTTTTCATCATTCAAATCATTCACTCATTGCTTCAAGTGCGAATTTGCAGAGCAAGAAGGAAGTGCGAAATCTGGTCTATTTGGAGCGAATTTATTTCAAGTGTTGGAGGATAGAAGGAGGTGGAATTGATTCTTGTGAAGGCTAAAAGAGGCGCATTTTATTCAAGGAGAGCTTTGATCTACATTTTGCCTAGCGAAATTCACCTATTTTTGCATAATTCCTTAGAATTAGTACTCAAGAGAAGGTATGGCAAAATCACCTTAACACCATTGTTGAAGATTTGAATTTTGAACTTTGGTTTTGAAAATTTCAAGTATTGCATAGTTAATTAGGAAATGATAACTCAAGATTTATCATGAAGTTTCCTAATTAAAATCTTAAATCTTCCTTTCTACTTTATATTTCTACACTTCAAGATATATTACTAATTTTGAAATGTTATGTAGGTGTCAAGATGGCGACCCCAAAGGTGGGAGCATCTACTAGTCGTCCAGCTCTCATGAAGGAAGATCAGAAGAATGAAGAATTGGAGACCAGGATCGTGTCCAAATGGAGCAATATCGGAGATACCAACTTGGGAAACTTTAGTATGAAGAAGTTTCGAGAGGTCCCCTACATTGGCAAGCCATCACCTGTCGCGAAGAGAATAATTGGAAGTGGCATCATCAAGGCGGCTGGTTTCCCTCCAGCAGTCCAGTGTCATGAGCTGATGATCGAGTGTGCCCGCCATTATGACTCACAATCAAGGTCGATCGTATCCAAGGAAGGAAACACTTTGGCTTACCTTTCAGAGGAAGCTATAAGTGAGGCTCTCCATCTTCCAGAGCATAAAGATATGATTTACAAAAGCTTAGAAGGAGCCAAGTCAATGTATGAGGATGATCCTGACACTTGCCTAAATATCATCAATAAGAATTGGTTGCTCAAAAGTCGTCCTCGCTTGAGCAAGATTCCCAACACACCACATAGGATCGACTTCCAGGAGGAGTACAGAGATTTGATAACTTTGCTCAATCGAGTTACAGGGGCTCCTCAAGCCTTCTATTTCGAGAAGTGGATGTTCTACTTCATCCAAGTGATAGTCCAAGGAAAAGGAACGATTCATTGGGCTAGAATTATTAGCCATTGCCTGGATGTGCAGTTAAGAAGACTAAAGCCTACCAAGTCGTTCCACATGAGCTCATATGTCATATATGCCTTGATCAGGGGTTTCGAATATGCAGGGCTACCTCACAGAGGAGTGATCGGAAGAGGACCCGGAGAAGTGAGAGTTTGTGACTCTTATGTTCATTTGCATCATCCTCCTAGAGGTGACTACAAGTTAGTCAATGACACCTTCACGATGAACATCACTAGGATATTGCAAGGTGGGATTCACAATCGACTATCTCTGGATGCACAAGAACTTGTGAAGAAGTATGGTGCATGGTTCATCCAATTTCAAAGGTTTACATATATCAGAGTTCATGGGTGTCCTTCACCTCCCTACATGTTGTCGAGGTATCCGACAGACAGGATAGTGCTACTTGAGGTGACTAGACAGTTGGCAGCTTATGCAAAGGCATCCAGACACAAGCATGGACATGGAGTTCCCGTGCCCATCATATTGGGGAATTCAGTTGAGGTATGTCCTAATACTCAAGCCTTGGAGGATGCAGAGAAGGAATTGGCTTTATATTCATTCACATTCTTTGCCTCGAGGGAGAATTTTGATCCTTATGGTTATATGGAGGAGACAGTTGGTAAGAAGTACAAACACAAATTTCAGGTAGAGGACTTTTGAATGAATCTCTCAAGTGATTTAGAGGTTAAAAGAAAGATGCATTCTAGGCTACCCTTAGATCTCGTCAAGAAATGCAAAGTTTATAGGGTAGCTGATCAAGCACAGGATAGCGGTAGACATCTCCAGTCATCTTATGACAGAGAAGACAAAGCAGTGAAGGTAGATTGGAATGAACCTGAGGTTTTGGACTTGAGAGCTTTGATGGCTCCAGTTTTGTCATGTACTCACAGATGGGTGAATGTACAACATCAGAAGCTAAGAGAGCAGAACATACCGATGACTTTTACTTCGGAAGAAAGACCAGAGGAAGGAGGAGCGAGCGTAAGTGAAGACAATTCTCATCCTAGAGGCGCAAAGAGGAAAGAAAGACCTGAGAAAAGAGAACCTTCCAAGAAGAAGCAAGAAGCCAATCGAGATCGCTCATCAAGCACATCCTCTCGACATGGAAAAAAGACAAGTCAAGCTGAAGAACAAGAGAAGACGGTGCCTGAGGTTGATGAATCTATGGAGTCGATGGTACAGAATGATAAACCTGAAAAGGGGCAGGCACCTCAGCATTCATCAAGTCAATCTCCCCAAGTTGATGAGCTACATGAAGAGAAGAATGACAATGAAGTGACATCCCCTCTCCGAGAAGACGAACCATTGCTTAAGGAAATACAAGTTATAGAGACAAGATCCGCCATTCCGGATTGGTTAAAAGAGAGATTGACAAAGGTGATCATGATTGAAGATGAAGAGGATGTGATTGACTTAGAGAGTCTTATAGGAAATTCTCAAGAAGTAACGGAGAAGAGGAAGGCCACGAAGATGTCCAAGGTGATCAGAGATGAGATAGGATCTAGGAAGTTGCAGATAGCTACACCAGTAGTGGACAAGTATGAAGGTGAAATTCTTGCAGAAGAGTATGATGTAGAAACATTTGAGCTTGGTCCACTCACTACTGAACAGGCAATGGATGAGGCAACCGATTCATTTAAAGCACTCAAGGGCAAACTCAAAGAAGAAATGGAAAAGAATAGGAAGCTTGAGAGAGAAGTCGGTGCTTGGAGAGGCTACTTTAGTCATCTCAATCAGCCCTTGGGATGTCAGGATCCAGCAGTGTCACCTGTGCAAGCACTTCCCCTTGAATCAGTTGGCGAGGCAAAGAGAGTCAAGAGCTTGGTTCAGCTTATGAGCTCTTGGATTGACAAAACCCACACGGTAGCTATTGAATTTACAACAAGAATGATGAAAACAATCCACCGAGCTATCCAGGTCCTTGAGATCGTCCACAACCTAATGATAACTGTAGCTGCTTTCACTCACACTAGAGATGTTATCATTCCTGTTCTGCAAGTAATCAGGCAAACACCAAGGAAGATCCTAGCACAAGAAAAGATAATGGATGGAGGAGCTCATAACCTACTTCAGTGGTCAACTCTACTTCAGATGAAAGAGGTTCTTTTTGAAGGTGTTAGCACCAAATGCAATCAAATTGAGGGGGTCATCCATCCAATTCAGGATAAGGTGTTTGAAGTGTTGTGTACCATCCTTGGCAGGAGGATTGAAGTTGAGACGGATGTGGACCTCCAAGAGTTGGAAGAAAAAGTCAAGGTCATCTTTTGCAAAAATGAGAATGTCATCACAGATGAGCAACGGGATCTAATGTTCACTACCATGCTCCTAATTGAGAAGATCAAGGAACTCGAACCTGGATGGGAAGCTGCTCTTCTCACTACCTTTGATCAGGTTATCCACTTGGAGGAGCGCATGAAGAATCTTCCCGAGATTCCTATTGCTGAGATTGAAGGAATTGTGTCCAGATTCGTTGCATATGCTAAGAAAGAACATTGGAAGGGGAATAAGGTTCTAGAAGAGAGGTTGTTATAGAATGATGTGGCATCTTAATTATCATTGGTCTATGTTTCCTCGATTTTTGTGCCAATTAAATATTTGGCTATGCATTTAATAATGTTCATCTAAAAAGGGGACTTTTTGTAACAAACCCTAATTAGGGTTTAGGTGTCAGAATCTCAGTCGTTGATCTTTTTTTGATCTGGGCCGTTCATTGTAATTGAGGATGCTATATATGCCCTCACTCATTTTCATTTTGTCATTAGAGGATTAGAAATTAGTTGTGAAGGAGATAGATAATCGTTAGAACTTTGGAGAGAAGAAAGTTATTTTGTAGCAAGATTGAGTAGTGAAGAAAGAATTTCAAACAATTGTTGTCTATTTTGGCTTTGAGATCAATAAAATATTGAAGTTATGGTGTTTTATTGCAATTCTTGTGGTTGTCTTCATGGTTGTTTACTTTCTTGAATCATTCTCAGTCGAAGTAGTATTTAAGTTCGAAGGACTAAGTGTTGTGCTTGATCTTTGGTGAGATTCACATTCCAAACCACTAGCTCCTTACTGATTGTGAGGACGCCTTGCGTGGTCAACTGGAGATATCTAGATTGTTTGAACCTTCAGTCATTATTGAACTATTGATATGTATCTTTATGGTAGTATCTGTAATTCTTGATGATTTGAAAATCACTAATCACCTTAGAAGATCACATCAATTCTAGTAGAGTTGTAATTCCTTGGCAATACTGAAATTGGTAGAATCTTACCAAGTCTAGCCTACATTGAGTCACTCTTAGGATTAGATTAGAATTCATCTCTTGCAAACCCTATCTTTTGATTCTTTTTTGAGAACTAGTTAGCTTTAGGAAAATCCTGTTCCTGCAAATTGAAAACGTAAGGCCCCTTGAAGAAACAGCATTTACAACGACCACTGGTGCTTATCCACACGTAGAGATCCTACAACAAAGAACCTTGAAGTCACCCTGATTGATCCTTTTTTGCGATATCTTCAGCATTCAGAGGCTTTACTCAAGGGAGGATAAGGTACCCTTGGGTATTTTATTCTGTGTTTGATTGTGTACAAAATACACGTCAATAGGTAGGCAATGCTATTCTTTTCCCTTTGAGCAATGTCGTAATAATGCAGCTGAGGGTAGAATTCATACACCTTTACCTGATTCGGCCCATTCTTGATCTCACCTTTCTTGATTAACCCTGTCAATGGCTGGTGTCGGGCAAACATGTAGACCAAGTAGGAAGTCATGGTAAAGCACTTCTTTTCTTCAAGCTCAATCAGTTGTGCATGGATAATATCGCTGATGATCTGAGCCGAGTTGAACTTAGACTTCTTAGCGAAGACCTGCTCAGTAAAGTAGAACATTCATTCCTCAAAAAGATTAGATTGAGGGAGTCCCATAACTCAGTTGAGTAAGGTAACCATAACACCATACTCATTATGAAAATCACTTCTGGGGGTCTTTTTACTGATCCTAATGCTTCGGGGTCTTCTTTCTTTGTACCGTTCTTCGTTTATCAATGTCTTGCATTTAGCAGGATTCATGTCATAAGCGACCTGCGCCTCATCAATAGTTGTAGCAACAGGATTATCAGGAAATGGGATATCAAATGCTTCCCCAATGGCCTCAGGTGTGAAATCAGCTAGGACCATCCCCTCTAGCACCACTAATCTGGTTTCTGGTTGATAATGTCTAGCAGCCTCAACCACTAATTCATAATTTTGTACAGTCGGAGGGAAACCAACTACCTGAGCAATACCACTCTTCATCATCCGTCTGGGCTTGCCACAGGTGTTTGGAGAGTATACCATGTTCCTGAAATCTTGAATATCTATGTGGCCCAAATCCGTGTCTCTTATGTTCTCCCATACACTCTGGACCTTTGACTCCCTAACTCCTCCCCTTTGGTATTGGTACTTCATTTTCTCGTCCTTGCAGGGAATGTCAGACTTGGAAACCCGAGACGTTCTGGTTGCACCAGGTGTTTTTGAGGATTCAAATGCCGATCTAGGCATCTATCCTGCACAACTGGACACAGATTACGAGACAAGATAAAGCAACATAACAGGTTAGCCAAAACAGAGGACGACGTTAGCGCTTAAAATCAATGATCAACGGGAACATCGAATTTGAAAAAGCACGACGCTTCAATAAAAAGAGCCTGATCATTTGGAAACAAAATGTTATTTGAAGCAGAAATTAAGTTGGTTTTGTTTAAATTTCGCTGCTTGGAGAGAGTTTCAAAAAAATGCTACTTCCGACTAATTACGGCGGCAAGAGAAAATGTTCTATCTTGCGACTCAGAGTTTGAATGCTTTGATGATTGCCAATCTTTTGCACTTGGAAAAGGGTTTTGTTTAAGCTCAGATTTGAATTTTCAAAATTTCTCCAAGTCTGAAATTTCATTTCAACGGTTAATTTCCCTAGCTAGTTATTGTTATTACATGCTATGTTTAATGCTTCGTAAAATCATAACCTACAAAACTTCACTTTCTCACGCATGTCTATCCCTAGCTTAAACATCATGACCAATTTTGCACAAATTAATGATTTAAAGGAGAGAATTGAATCTTACTTGGCGGATTGCCCAATGGAGAATGATCTTTAGCCAAAAACGACCCTCTGATAAGTGCGACTTTGGAACTTCGGAGACTTGGGTGATTTTGCAAAGTCTAACGCTTTTCTACTTTCCCTTTTGGTGCGACTTTGGACTGCAATGGTTTTCTCCAAGTTTAACGCCTTCCTTATACTCTATAACTCACGTTTTCAGACTGGAAGGAAGGGTCTACAAATTGCATGAGTTTAATGAAAATGCGTTCCCTTTTCTCCCTTCGGTTTTCGGCCTAGAGAGGCTCTTTGAAAATGCTGAAGTAAATTGCCTATCATGCGATTTTTTGGCTGGAGGGACCCTGCAAAACGAAGGTTGAAAACGCCCCTACTTCACGCGATTTCGAGCTAGGAGGCTCTTGCCAAGTTTGAAGGGAATAACACCCTATTGGAAAAAAATAGTGAGGCCCTATTTTCAGGCTGCGAGAGGCATATGAAAATGTCTGAAGTTAAATGCTTTTCACTTACTTGTTTTTGTGAATTTGGTCTTATGGAAATGTTTCAAAGTTAATGCCTTTTCATGTATTTTCGCGATCTTCGGGTCAAAATGCCATTTTGAAAAGGCTAGAAAGAATGACGCCTTCCCTCAGATTTGCGATTTTCAGGCAAAAATGCATTTTTGCGAGCTTTAAAAGTTAATGCCTTTCATGTATTGGCATTTTCGGGCAAAAAGGCATTTTTAATAGCTTTTAAAGTTGAAACGCCCTTCCATGTACTTGCGATTTTCGGGCATAAAGGTATTTTTGTGAGCTTTAAAAGTTAACGCCTTTCATGTATTGCCATTTTCCGGCAAAAAGCCTTTTTTGCAAGCCTTTTAAGTTGAAACGCCCTTCCATGTACTTGTGATTTTTGGGCAAAAAGGCATTTTCGAAAAGCTTCTTTAAGTTAACGCCTTTCTACATTTCACAATTTCGAGCCAAAAGCATTTTTTGCAAGCTTTTTTAAGTTTGAACGCCTTTCTCATTTTCGGGTTGGGAGGCCACTCTGAAAAGTTACAAAAAAATAACGCTTTGCCTCCATTTTGAAATTTGGCCTAAAGGCTCACTTTGCCAACTTAATAAAAATAACGCCTAACTCCATTTATTTCGCGATTTCAAGCCAAAAATGACTTTTGAAAAGTTTCCAGTTTAAAACGTTTTTCACCCTCCTCATTTTCGAGCAAAAAGGGGGGTTCGCAAACCTTTTAAAAAATGATGCCTTCCCTTCTATTACGAATTTCGGCCTGGAAGGCATTTTTAGAAAAGTTTTTAAAGTTAAAACCAAATTCGGCTTGAAAGGCCTTTTTGCAAAACATATGGACAACTGACATTTTTGCCCTCTTGGCCAATTTTCAAAGTCATGCGAAAATTAGTCTCCCTTGTGAGAATTTTGAACATTTAAAATTATGAGACTCTCTGCAAATTCACCCCTTGGCCTTGCAACTTAAATTAACAGACGCCCCTTCTCCTTGTACAGCTCATGATGCAACCCTCTCATCCCGGACGGGATGATGCTTGACCTTTGATACGAACTCCTCAGGACTTAAGGAACTAGGCGGGCTCACTCTCCTACATGATTATTTCCTCACTACTACCTGTTGCATCTCAATGGCGAATAAAAAATCAAAATCCCACACCGGGGGCAAGACGAAAACTAGAAAAAGAAAAAGGGGGGACCTTGTCGACGACAGGGGGTATGTGCAAAGCACAACAAGCACAACAAGTGTTCTTACAGTATTGCTTTAAAAATGAAAGGTTACATATATTTCTAGTCTCCATGATTGGTTTTTGAATTGCATTACAAAATATTTCTATTGGAAGAACTTTTGAGAGTTACAACACTTAGCAAAAAGACGCAAGAACTGAACCTAGCAGTCCTTTTACTCTAGATCCATTGTGGTAGAGAAAGTAGGGCAGATCTAAAAACAATTAATGACCCTAACCTCCTTGGTGATTGTTTGACCTTATTTGGGTGTTGGAAAAGGTCTCAATCTTGTATCCATGTTGAAAATATTCCAAAACAGTGTTGGGAAAAAATAATGTTGACTTTTCAGTCATTATCCCTGCTTTGTTGGCTCTTATATCTGCTGTCCACTACTGCAACTTCCTAAACTGCTCCCTAGATGCTTGGTACTTGTCTACAATATTATTTTCAAGATATCATTATTGATGTAATGACCAGCTGTCTCAAGATAGTAACACTGCGTAAATCAACTAAAGCTATCAGAAGATACCAATGCTAACATGAGATCATATTGTAAATATTACTATTCTCTGAGGACCATAAGTCATCAAGATCATTCACGCAATCATTGAGTATCCCAAAATAGTAATGTTATCACTTGAACCTACACCCTATCTTGCTAAGCTCTTAACTCAATAGGCTTGTGACACATGGGAAGTCTCCTAGGCCTGTGGGTTGCCTAATACTTGGAGTGAACCTCTAGAGAAAGCTGGTTCTTAATTGGTTATCACCTAATTCTGACTATCCTAATGATTTTTTGAGAAAAGAGAAGGGAAACATGAAAAATGAACCTACTGCCTAATAGGTGATGCACCAAACTGAGTGTCTTGGGAAAGAAACAACAAACAACAAATAGTATGACAGCAATAATACTCACCTACACAACCGAGTAGATCATAACTCTTGCATAAATAATTTATAAGAAGGCTAAAATTACAGTCCTTGAAAGAGAAAAACACTTGTCACAACCTAAGACTGTTATTTCACTCACAACTTATAACCTGCAAATAATTATGCTTCTGCATAAGGTACCTACGTGAAAATACAGTTTAAAGGACAAGAATATCACAAAAACCTACATAAACACCAAGTACTCATAATGACAAAAGAATATGGGAAGGCATGGACTGCTTATTACTGCTCAAAGTTGTTACAATGCTCTCTTACTCTTGAAAAAGTGTTACAAAAACATTCCCTTTTGCAGAAAGAAATCAGAAATTACAGTTTGCCAAAAGATGAATGAAGAAGAACCCCTACAATGAAGAAGGAAGGTAGTATATATGCTTTTCAAAAAGCACATAATGAATAATATATTCCACCTCCTCTTGGGCGAGCAGAACCAAAAAAACAGCTGTCAAAGACCTAAAACGGGTCTGAAAGGGGAAAAGTTGGGCCAAAAGTCAAGCCAACCCATGTTGCAACCATAAAAGCTCTTAAAAGCACCATAAATGGCCCCAAAATATCACTGACTGGCCTGCAAGCATTCATTAATGCAAGAAAAAAATATCTCCCTTTTGACTTCTCAAAATGCAAATAAAGTCTCATAAAGTGATTTATAAAACATCACTTTAATAAGCTTTTACATTATTTTTTATCTTTTACATTTAAGTCAAAATTTAAATAAAAATAATAAAGTTATTTATTAAAGTGATAAATAAATCACTTCACTTTAACAAGTAATTTTAATATTTTTATTAAAAAATAATAAAATAAAATAAAAGCAAGACATTAATATAATAAGAAATATATTTAATAAAATGATTTAATAATTTCATTTTACTAAATAAATTTATTATTTCTTTAATGTCTTGTGTTTATAACTTTATTATCTATACTTATTAAATGATTTGTATATTACCACTTAATAAATATATATATTACATGACTCCAAATTATAAGATACAAATTACTTGATAAATATAGAGCATTGACATAGGGATGCAAAATAAAACATCGACTCCCCTTTGGAAAATCACGTGGAGATATAGAAAGAGAAATAAAAATAAAACAAAGGCAAAAGAAATACCAATGTAATGAGCGATGTTGTCATAACCCCTCTTTGGACATTAGATTATTGTATACGATAATTAAAACATTTATTAATTAACATTTAATAATATGGGAAAATCGTCTCATTTATGAGACACCACAATTTTCCTCTAAAGTGAGAGGGTTGTCATAACCCCACATCCTGGTGATGTAATCAATAATAGATTTTGTGATTCTTCATCATAATAATAAATTATCATTCATTATGTAATCAATAATATTAATAGTAATATTAATCATTCATTAATATAAAAATAATATTAATATTATAATAAGATTGTCATGTTGCCCCCTTGATCGTATATATATTGTAAATAAAGAAATTATTATTTACCAACGAATGATTATTTGAAATTTATTAATTTATTAAATATCATTATTTAAATAAAAATAAATTACTATTTTATTATAAACATAATTTATACACTTAATATTGCTAACTGATGTTATACTCCCTTATTAAAGAGCAGCGATAACTCACATATACACAAGCAGTGATTGAAAGACAATGTACAGCAGTTAACAAGTGGCACGATTTTATTATAAAGATTATTGATAAACAGAATCAGATTCTCGTGGAATGGTGGAATCTGTTTGAGTTTTGGCATCATGATTGGACTACGATTTACATCCTGAAGAAGTCAACGATGAAGATATGAAAGAGTGCAGCAAGACTCCACGTGGAAGACTCATAAGTCAAGCAGCAATTTGATTAAAACAACTAGCATCGATCTACACCCAGGTGGCAGCAGTAACCAACGATTTTTATCAGAAACGATAGCAAACTAATACGATGATGATCATATTACATTATAGAATGTTAATATATAATTAATATGTTTTGTTAAGGAAACGGGTATGATTAGAAGAAAAACAGTCGCATGCTCTCCAAATGGTGCAATCTTCATTAAGGAATATTTTGTTTTCAAAATACGATTCATTATGACTTGTTAAGACATACTGTGATAACCAAAGGGGCTGACTTTTTAAAATGCTTTCTATAATAAAAACCGATTTGTCTTACTCCTTATAATAATTAAGGTTATGAAGAAATCATATGTTTATGGTCTAATTAAACAAAAGTCACATTCAATGGTTGATTGGATACAACCTTTCTATGAAAGGTTAAGTGAGATATATGTATAAAGGAACCAATCAGAGGTTGATGGGGAAAAAAGGCGGAGAAAATAATTCAGAAAAGAGAGTATATGCTGAGAAGAGAATTATATCAGACTCTTACATGAATATAAGAAGATTATCAGCAGACTCATTAAGTAGAAGATTGTCAAAAGAGGAATACACATGTGAGAATACAGTTTTCAGAATTAAGGAGGATATTAGATATTGTTCCTTTACCCCAGTCGGGAAGAGCTTGAAGGGAATCGAACAGCTCAGAACATGACTGTTATTAAGTGACAGGCAGTATCCTTTTTCCTGGTAGTATGCACGGTGATGTGCTCATTATGATGATTAAGATTTGAAGCCCAATAATGATCGTATGCAGAATTTAATTAATAATATAAATATGGATATTAATATAATGGTTATAAATATAGATAGTGATATAATAATAGATATTAATATAATTATTATAATTATTATAATATCTTTTAGAAACTGTTCTGCAATAATATATAATAATTCATATAACCAATAATTAATAAATATGGAAATAAATTAGAGTAAGGATAATAGATGTAATATCAATAAGATTATATGATTATATATATATATATATATATATATGGAAATAGTAATTTGAAAGAACAAGTAAAGCTGAGATTATAAATCAAGTTGGATTATCAATTCAATATTTGAAAGAAGTTTATGTTATCACTGATTTAATCCATGTCAAGGTGGAATTGTCTCCTAATATATTTATTTTGAGTCATAAATATATTCAAATGGATTAATTATGGTTAAAACAGACCTAAACTTAGCTGGGGACATTACAGATGTATATAGGGTAATTAGAACCCTAAAGTCTTCATTTCATCTCTATTTCTTTGCATTATGTATTTCTCTCTCTGTTGCCGTGAAGCTCTACTTGGGTGTCGCCATGGGGGTAGGGTTTGAAGGTCGGAACTGCAACTTGGATGATTCTGGGTGCGATTTTTCCATGAGACTCTCTGCGTGAAATGCATTTGGGAGCTTCCTTCAATGTCAAATTTAAAAATTCGACCTCCATATTTGATTCGAAGATGGCCTCAGGCCTTCAAGGCCACGGCTGACTGCTTGTTCACCTTTCACGATTTTATTGAGCGTTGGGCATGATTTTTCTGATGTGTTGGGTGCTGCCATGAGGGTCATGCCACATTCCGAGGGTTTTTCGAAATTGTGGAAATGATTTGCAGATTTCCAGGTGCATATTTTGCCTTAATTTTGAAAGTCGATTCTATCAAAAAGAATTTCCTTTCTGAAAATATTTTGACTGTTATGACTGAAAGATATTTCAATTTTCTACAAAAATATTTGCTCCTTTTTGAAAGTGATTTTCCAAAAAAATCGTCCATAAAACTGAAAAAAATTTAGATTTCCCTGCACTAAAAGATCTTTTTGAAAACCCCCAACTGGAACCATATAAAAGAACCTGCATGCCATAATTGTGCAGTCATATTTTGGAAAATTTGTTATGAGTTTAAAGTTGAAACCTTGCACTTTCTTTTTTCTTCTTAGCAAAGCTCAAAACCGTGAATGAAAAAGATATATTTCTTGTAGCTGTATTTGGTTTTCATTTGCATACTGCTGGGCGCTATTTTTTTTATTTATCTTTTGGCCGCCATGGTTTTTCTCCTCCTTGGTTTGAAATCTACAAATGATAACGATCTTTTACCACATGTAGGTTGCTTCAGATGTGCATTTTTCCGAGGCATTTCATTTGATTTTCCTTAGCATCTAGCTCACTTAAGAAAAAACGTGAAATTCTACAGCTCTTTGGTGACAATTTTGCTGCATTTACATGGATGCTTATTTGCTATTGTATACCGCCTGCAAATCGTGGGTTTTTCTTCTTTATCTGTATACTACTGTTGATAATCCTCAGCATGGATCTGTCTTTAGATCAACCTGTGCTCATACCCACCAATGGATGCTTCCAGATTTTACTTTATTTATTTAAAATCTAGAGCAACATGTAGCATCTGTTGATTATTAGATGAGGGTACCATTGTTTGCATTGCAACCTGAAAAGGATGCATTTTCCTCATGAAAATCATTTACTGGAGGTGAAGGGCTTCTTAATTGCAGCCTATTAATCTGCATTTCATACTCAAATTTTAAAGAGCTATCCACAATTCTCTCTTCCAACTGGCTCACTGCATTGTGTTTTCCTTCTAGCTCTTTCTTTAAAGCTAAACAATCAGCTTCAGGCTTTGCAAGCTCCTCCCTTCAAAGCTCGACTTTTTCATGTAATTCATCCGAATATGCAAGCTTTATTTCAAGACTGTGTGCATACTAAACTGCTATATTTGCTCGTGCATTCTTCATTTCTATGTCCTCCTGCAAATGTCCTAAGCATTCTGAAAATTTCTTTAGTTCCAGCTCTAATTTTCTGAAAATTTCATGAGCTTTAGCCAATTCATCCACCTTGGTTTCAGCATCCTTGAGGGTTGACGACTCTTGAACTGTTCCATCAACAATGATGTTTGTAATTTGTAATGTCTCCCTTTCATCTCTCAGCTCTCTATATGTAACTTCTAGATGTAAAAGTCCCTCAATGTAAGAGCCATCATAGAAAGACACATTGTTGTCACTTCTGGCATAATTATAAATACGTGGCTGTGAACAAAGCTTCTTTTGAACATGGTTGCCTTGCATTGGCTGCACAAACACTGTTGTGGCAGGGAAACCTATCATTGTCTCAAATCTTTATGGGCTGCAATCACACATGCTTTTCTCTGTTTTGTACTCATGTATACATGTCTATGTATTCCTTTCTTGCACCAGTGTGTATAGCTAGTCTCACGGCTTTTTGTGTGGGACGCATGTTTGAAAATCAATAAAAATACTTCCTTTTTTAGATGAGATGTCTCTCTTTTTTGCTGTTACAAACTAGAAGTATTAAAATGTAATCTTTAGTTCATTTTTCCTTATTGCAGTTGGAATGCAATATAGCAGAAGTAATATGTACTTGTTCCATTTTGTAAAAATAAGCATATCTTCAAATATTTTTCAACTAGAAGTGAAAAATAAGTAACAAGTAACACTGCCAAAACCAACTCAATCTTTAAGGTGACAATTGATGCTGACAGAGCTCATCCTATAAATAGTAGTTTTCTTTGAGGACCAAAGAGAATAAACCTAGAAAAACCCCGAAAGATAAGTGACATGCAAGCACTTACTATAAATAGCACTGTCCTCTACGGACCAAAGAGAACAAACCCAGAAAAGCCCCAAATGATTAGCACAATGCAAGAACTTTACTATAAATAGCAATCTTCTTCAAGAACCAAAGAGAAAAAACTCAAGAAAAACTAGAAAGATTAGTGACATGCAAGCACCTACTATAAATAGTAGTGTTCTCTGAGGACCAAAGAGAACAAACCTAGAAAAACCCAAAAATATTATGCACCATGAAAGAACTTACTATAAATAGTAGTGTTCTTTAGGGACCAAAGAGAACAAACCCCCAAAAAAACAGAAAGATTAGTGCCATGCAAGAATTTTCCATAAATAGCAATTGTCAATGAAACCCACTGAAAATGAGAACTCCTTGCAAAACTAAAAACCTCCAAAAACCCCTAAAAATTGGCCAACCCTAGCAGAATAGGAAGGCGTCAAAATGGGGACATTACACTAGGTATCCCTTGTTGGCACAACATAAAGCGCTTTCAATTAAATATTATACTCGGTTACCTTTTTATAATTCCACCTTGGGAAAAATTAAGTAATTATTTAATTAATTAAATAAATCAAGCAAGTTGCAGAAAGCATTGAAGTGAGACTAATATGGAATTCTGATCATACTAATATGCCATTGAGGACTTAGGATGATGAATTATAGCAACTTGGTGGTTGTCTGAAAATAACATGCTTCTGTAAGAAGTTTGGAGAGATCCCAAAAGGCCAGAATTGCATTCTAAAAGCATCTTGAGGCTTATCAAGACCATTTGAACTCCCTTCTATGAACAAAGCCGTTTTTAACCAATCCTAGGCTCTTCAAGAAGTTTGGAGTTCTCCCTTGCCCACCAATTAGCCTACAAGGAAACTCGGAAAATATACTAATTGTTCACAAACCAATTATGCTTAAAAGGGGGACATTCACAAAATTCTTTGACAAGTAAGCTACTCTTTTTCTCATGCCAAGCAGAGCTTCATATGACTTAAGCCAACAAGTGGAGATTTCAGGGATTTATTCCACTTTTTCCTTGCCAGGGTAAAAGTATTCCATGGTTTAACCCAACCAAAAGTGTGCCTCTTTCACTTAAACCCACTTTTGGATGCCTTGAGGAGAACATTTTATGAATTGAGCCAATTTTCTGAAATATGGAATTTAATGTTGGTTTGAGTTTTGACCATCACAAAATTGTGCTTGGCTTGCTTGAGGCAGAATATTGTATAACTTATGCCAAATTTTGCAGATCCAATTTGTAATTTGCCCACTTTGAAATATAATTTAATAATAAAAAAATTAAAATACAAAAGAATAAAAATTAAAATTAAATTAAAATATAAATAAAATACACTTATTTAGTACTGATTAATCATCCATTTATTTCTATCAGTAATATAATATAAATTGAATCAGTTAAGCAATATAATATTATTTGAATTAATTAAGCAATATCATTTATAATATTAATTGGTTTCTCTTCCATAATATAATTGATTAAGTAATATATTTGTCTAATGTTAATTGATTGTTCATTGATACTATTTCATAAGACAAGATATTAATTAATAAGGCTATCGGTATACGATAGCGAAGTAGACAAAGGCACCGTTTGAAATGGAAGGAGTCATGTCCTTCCCATTGCAGCCCCTCACCAGCAATGCACCAATTTAAGGCCCAGAAAATCATTTTAAGAAGGCACAGGGGGATATGGGATAGGGACTCACACGTAGAGCAGGGGAATACAGCAGGAAAAAGCCAGCAGTCAAACTGACTGTTTGAAACAGCACAGTATGGTCATTGGGACAGTGATAAGTATATAGGGCAGTGCATTACTAATTTAGTATAAGTATTAACTACCCAACTAACAATAATAATAAAATATGGTGTTATTAATATTGATAAGGTTATGATAATTAAATATGGGTAATAAGATAAACATAATATGGTACTTTTAATAATGCAATAAGATAAATATGATAGGATGCTATTAATAATAAGAATAATATAATATAATACTACTAATATAATATTATTGTAATATGATATAGTAGAATGCTGTTAATATATGATATGGTATAAGGCTTTTAATATAATATAATGCCGGCAATATTATTGATAATGTAATATAACATAATGACAGTGTAGGTTCCAAACCAAGCTTTATTTGACATAAATGTCCTTCTATTGTTCTCTCTATGTACTAAAATTGCAGAGTTACCTGGGGACGCGTCCCCGACCTAAAAACCCCCGTCCCCGTCCCGGGGACTTTTCGGGGACTTGGGGACGGCCAAGGGACGTTTCCCCCCGTCCCTAAATTGCCTTGTATTTTGAGGGGACGTCCCCGAAATGGGGGGACGCCTGCCCTAGCTTTGGGGAACGTCCGTACGTCCCGAGGACGGCTGGGGACGGCTGGGACATCCCCAATCCGTCCCGAGGATGGCCAAACGTCCCCCATATCTAAGGCCCTTAAAAAATATTAAAAAAATTTTAAAAGTTGTATTTTCAATTTTTTATTTAAATTTTCTAATATAGGCCCCTTATTAATTCAAATTGTTATTAAAAATATAAAAAATTAACAGTTAACATTAATTAAATTATAAATTTATTAATTTAATTCATAATTTTGACAATGAAACTATATGGCAGCAGTGTAGCCTTTGGGCATTTTGACATAGAGATTAGAAAATTGCCAAACTCGGCGAGTCAATAGAAAAATAACACCCAACGCCTTTATTAAAGAATAAGTTTTTTTGGCCCTTGACCCTGCAAGGGGCGATTCCCCTTGACCCCACCTTGGGGGCACTACCCCCAAACCCCCGTTGAAAAATATGGGGGAAAACAACGTTGATAGAAGTAGGGAAAATTTAACCTCTGAGTCTATTGATATGCATATTGACAATGTGAATGAATTGAAATTCTGATTTATGAATGCATAATTGCATATTGTCTATTGAGTATGAACAATGTTGTATGTTCAGAATTTACATTCTAAAATGTTTTCAACTTTTCATAGTATCATACACATGCTATATCCATGTTTTATTGTTTTCATATGAATATAATGTATGTATGCATGCTTTATCCTTGTTTTCATATGAACATTTAGAATTTTGAAGTTTTCCTATATATTTTAAATTTTTCCTATATTTTATATAGCCATCCCCTTTGCCGTCCCCCGCTGTCCCCAAATTTGACAAAAAAATTTGTCATCCCGGAAATGCGTTTCGTCGTCCCCTGCTGTCCCCGTCCCAGAACTCAGGGTAATTTTGTAAAATTGTGATTCTAGGATAGAATATAAGAGGGTCCCATTAGGGGACATTACACAATTAGAGTCATTGATGCCACTTAGGCAGAACATAGAGCCACTTAAACCAACTTTTACATATTAGTGGAATTCAGATCAAAGTTTGTCATGTTTTATATTTATGGTGGAGATTTTAAGTGGTTCACCCACTTGTCTTTGGCATCCATGTTCATGAGGCGGAAAACCTAAGTCATGGCACCACCTTTCAAGATCCTAAGTGGAGAAACATGTATTCTCATCAATATGCAAATGATCAACTAGATTAACCAATACAATGAATATGGGTCTGCTTATATAGGCAAGGCCATATGGATATACGAGCACAATCATGACATGTGGCTCAATGAGAAACAAGGGTAGGTAAGAAATACTAGGGGTAGGTAGGAGAAATAATATAATATTCCACAAGAGGTGGATGACCCACCGAATGTGGAGTGTAACAGCAAAATAAGACCACAAAAGGTGGAATTTCTCCTACAAGCTATATTCCTATGTGTCTCAAATCCAAACTACGAAGAAATGCATTATCCTAAGTTAACTTAAGTAAAGTGTAATAATATCCATGATGAATATTTATTTACACCAACACCCCCCCTTAAGTGCAACTTAGGGGAATGAAGACTCAAGTCAACAATACAAGATGGGTCCCAGCTACGAGGCCATGACAGGTACCCATGTACAATATGCAAATGCAAGCAAAACTATGCAATGCAATCTCTCACAAACGGAGAAAGGGAGAAAACCCCGTGGGAAAAAACTCCCCCCCAAAAGAGAGATGAATGTACAAAAGACTCTCAAAGAAGAAGGACAAAACTTCAAAGAGGAAAAAGTCCCCCCATAAGAGAGGAAGGAGAAGTCAGCTGACCCCCCCTAATGAGACATCCCGCACCCCCAAGAGAGCTTGCAACTGCTGGAACTTACTCTCAGTGAAAGGTTTGGTGAATATGTCTGCAACCTGCTCCGCTGTAGGACAATACTGCAAGTCAATGACTTGCTCCTGAATCAGCTCTCGGATATAGTGCATATGGATCTCGATGTGTTTGGTCCGCTGGCACTTTGATTGTCACAATGTAGAACTGTCGACTGTGGAGTGGTGAACCCAAACTCTGTGAGAATCTGCTGAAGCCAAATGGTCTCAGTCGCTGCATCAACAGCTCCTCGATACTCAGCCTCAGTCGAAGAGAGAGCAATAGCATGCTGCTTCTTGCTCTGCCAACAAATGGGGCCCAAACCAAGGTGGAAGCTGTAACCTGAAGTAGACTTATGACCATCAAGATCGCCAACCCAATCGGAGTCTGTGTAACCAACCAAGCGAAGTCCTGTGCCTGCTGCATAGTGAATCCCATAGTGATGTGTACCTTGGATGTAATGAAGGATGCATTCGGCGGCTTTCCAATGAAGCTCATGTGGTTCTTGCATGAAGCGGGAAACCATGCCAACTGCAAATGAAATATCAGGGCGTTTATGAGTCGAGTAGATGAGACTACCCACAAGCTGACGATACAATGTGGCATCAACTGGTGGAGAAGAACACTGAGCCTCAAGCTTGACTTCTGAAAGAAAGGGAGTCAGTGCAGGCTTACAATCAGCCATATGAAAGCGTGCAAGTAGATCAAGAGCATACTTGGGCTGCGATAGTGTAATCCCAAAAGGTGACTGTGAAATCTCTATCCCAAGAAAGTAGTGCAAAAGACCCAAGTCAGTCATAGCAAATCTATCATCCAAAGAAGATTTGACCCTGCTAATGATGGATGCAGTGCTCCCTGTAATGGTCAAATCATCAACATAGAGCACAAGTATCAAGTGAGAATCATCCTGTCGCAAAATGTAGACATTCGGATCGGAATGACACCTGGTGAACCCTGCTGAGAGAAGAAAAGAATCCATCTTGGCGTACCAAGCCCTAGGGGCCTGCTTAAGGCCATAGAGAGATTTCCTTATTTTGCAAACCAAGGAAGTATCCTGGATGAAACCCTGTGGCTGCTCCATATAAATCTCCTCATCAAGATCACCATGAAGAAAAGTAGTCTTCACACCCATCTGATGTACAGCCCAACCATGAGTTGCAGCAATAGCAAGTGTCAAGCGAATGGAGTTCATCTTGGCTACGGGCACAAAGGTCTCAGTATAGTCAACACCTGGAACCTGAGAGAAACCTTTCGCAACAAGTCGAGCCTTATACTTATCCACACTACCATCCACTGCAAACTTGGTTCGATAGATCCACTTACATCGAACCATCTTTCTCCCCTTAGGGAGATGGACTAAATCCCATGTGTTGTTCCTCATCAAGGAACTATACTCTTCCTCCATAGCTTGGTCCCACTCAGGAACCCTTGATGCTTCCCAAAATGTCTGTGGATCGGAAGCGGTAGCAATGAATGCATGTGGAAGATCCTGATGCTGTGATCGAGCCCTCCGTGTATCTGAAGGATCCCCAACAAGAGAACCCGCGGACTCAAGTGTCTATCGAGCCCAACGAGGTCTAGGTGGAGGTGGAGAACGAGGCTCCTCAACTGCAAGTGGACCTTGCGAAGGTGTAACCCTACGAGTCGGAGTTGAAGGAGTCTCATCATCTGAATCACTAGCATCACTATCCATAATGGAGGAAGGTGGAGGAGGTAGAGAGACTAAGCTAGGAGAGCTTTCCTCAAAGTGAACACTCCTCTCAGTAAACACCTCATGTGTCTCAAGATCCATCAATCTATATGCCTTAACACCCTCAGGATATCCAACAAATATGCAAGGCCGACTCTGAGGTTCTAATGCCTTGCATTTCTGCGGAGGTATGCGAGCCCATGCTGGACACCCAAAGACTCTGAAATGTCTCACAATCGGTTTCCTACTAGCCCAAGCCTCAAAAGGAGTAATACCTTGCAAAGCTTTGTGAGGAACCCGATTTTGGATGTGTGTGGCACAATTGATAGCCTCTGCCCAAAAGGCGGGATCAAGAGAACGTGCATGAATCATACATCTAGCCATTTCTTTACGAGTTCTATTCTTGCGCTCTGCAACTCTGTTCTGCTATGGATTGTATTCAACATAATGTTGAAGATCAATCCCCTCAAAAGTACAAAAATACTCGAGTCTTTTGTTCACATATTCCCTTCCATTATTTGTACGAAGAATCTTGACCACTTTCTCGGATTGCTTCTCCACACGAGTCTTGAAGTCCTGAAATCTGTCAAATACTTCACTCTTATGAATGAGAAAGTAGACCCAAGTGAAGCAGGAGTAGTCATCAATGAAGTGAGGACATAGCGGGCCTTGATAAATGAAGGTGCTGGAAATGGACCTGCTACATCGCTATGAACAAGTTGAAGAACTTCCAAAGCTCTCCAAGATTTCCCCTTATCAAACTTCTCCTCGGGATGCTTGCCCATGGAACAACCTGAACATACATCGTCTGAAAAAACTGATTCGAGGTAGACTTGTGACCATGTCTTTAGTGTTGAGTTGCTGAAGATAGCGGTAGTTGAGGTGACTAGACCGCTCATGCCATAGCTTACTTTCTAAATTTGAATGAGTAAGCAAGGCCCTAGAAAGAGAACTTGGCACAAGTGGGAGAATGAATAAAGCCTTGAGTTGTCATTGAGTTGTCCCACTGCTACCAAGGCATCATCATCAAGTTCCTTTACCACAGCTGAATTAGGTGTAAACTCAACCTTTTTCCCATTCCCATAGTGAGTGATTTGGTAGATAGAGAGAAGGTTGGTAGACAAGTTAGGAACATAAAGAACATTCTCAACTGTTCTTGTTACCCATTTTCTTTCTCCAGCTCAATCAGGTGGAGCTGGTCAAGTTTTATAGTTTTAAAAGGTACCTGTTTGTTGTGTGTGTTTTGCCAAGAGATACTATAGAATGCTAAAAGATTTCCGAGTAAATGCAAGTGTTCACAACCAATCAAGAACCATACAACATTGCATATTTGAAAAAGCATTTCTCTTTATTCATAAATGTTAAATGAGATGCTCCCACACAAGTCGTGGGAATGACTACCTATGATACATTATACAAGAAAATGATGCATGTAAAAAATTAAATATAAACACAAATAAGGGATCCGTCATTGCCTCATAATGACGAGCCCCCCGCAGTTGAGTAGCTTCATATCCAGCTCCTTTGCAAAGTTCCCCTACTGCTCCAAGTGTCTGCAAGAAGATAAGAGAATTGCATTAGAGCTCGGGATACCATATCCTTGCATATATATCATCAATACATGCACAATCCACTCCTACAATGCATTATACCAGTCAAATCATTGTACGTATTAGAAGCAACACGAAACATATCTGAAAATTCATAGTTTTTGTCTAACAATTTGTCCAATGTGCAGATACAGGTAAAGTTTTGTCGCTGATTACTTCAATTAAATATGTGCATGTCGGAAAAATGGGCTCCCACGAGGGTTGAGCTCAGCATGTATGACATTAGGGATAGATTATTATGACATCATGCAATCAATCCTTACCCATCTCCTACGGTGGTCACATTAAAGGAGTACATGTCGCTCATGGCATTAGGCTGATAGGAACATGAGAGTCCTAAATGTCAGCACCAGCATACTGTCATAAGCGAGAGGCACTCATTCACGGAGACCATCGTACAAGAGATTTAAGGAAGATTGCATGATCATCATGATAACTGTATTTAAGAAGTTAAGCTTATCATTTAATGTGTCATCTCAGAGACCATCCTCATTGAAGAATCAAGGAGAAATTGTTTGATGTTAGTCAAGGATACAAAACAGTAAGATTTATCTTATTAATGGTGCTATGTTCAACAATGACATCTGTCCCAAGGAAAGCGGTTATAATAGCAAAGACAGAGGCAGAGTGCAACCAAAGAGGAAAAGATTAACTGCAGTCATATAGGACTGTTATAGCAGTCATGTAGCAGCCCAGTAATAGTAAACCCTCATGTCATAGAAGCAAAAATAGAACAGCACCATTAGCAGCAGTTAATCATAGTGTTTTTGCAAAAGATAATATGTTGCAGCTTTGTAATGAAGGAGGGGATATTATTGTTTTAAGCATGTAATGTCATGTCTTGCTAGTATGAGTTTGTGTATTTAAAAGAGGAAGACTGCAGGTCACGTGGAGCATGACAGTGACCCCTATTAAAGTAGCCACAACAGTAATAGAGGGTCTTTTAACAACATGATGAGGACATGGTGGGTGGCTGTTCCAGTTTAGTCTAGGTTTTAGCAGAAAGCATGCAGATTTGCCATTATACAAGATTCAGTAAACAGCTACAGCCATAGCAAGAAGATGCAACAATAATGCCATAGCAATATCTGCTATTCAAATAGCTAGGATTTACAGGGTTAGGGGCATGTGTATGGCACAGATTTTACAAGATTCGAGAATACATTTTGTCAAACTTCCAGCAGATCATTTGTCAAATTCAAGGTCAGCGATCATTTTTATTTTGTGCAAGAAGCAGTGTAAAGGTTTGATAAGCTAGAGGATGGGTTTTATTTGCGAATGTGGAAGGTCAAATGCCAAGGAAAAGAAATCAACAATTTTACCCACATTTATTGCTATATGCCAGAAAAAATCAAAATGAAATGCCTCGAAAATACACGTCTGAAGCAGCCTACATGTGGTAAAGGACCATTACCATTTCCAAATTTCGAACCAAAGAAGAGAAACCAACAACAATCATTTTCCAAGTAAAATGCCTAGTTTATGCTATCAGACATGGAAATAAAATATAATAAAGCCCACGACCTGCAGGAGGTGTACAATAGCAAATATGCATCTATTTAAATGCACCAAATGAGTGCAGCCAAAGAGCAGTAGATTTTCACATTTTTGAAGTGAGCTAGATGCTAGAAAATCTGATAAAGCCATTATTTTCGGTAGGAAATATGCACCTGGAAATCAGAATCGTTTCCAGAATTCCGAAAAAACCCTCAGAATATGTGGAATGTGCGGAAATCAGGCCACAATCAAAAATGGCGCCCAACTAGAAGATCATGCTACAGCAGAAAATCCGCACGAAAGCCACTCGGAATCAACAATCATGGCGCCTTTAACTCTCCAAACCCCCATGGCGGCATTGTAGTTTCATCTCCAACAGAGAGAGGAGGGATATCGAATGCCAAAGAGAATACGAAGAGGTTCGTATGTTTCACGCCTAGCACACAGCAAATTGCCCAAATTTCCTCCTTTCGTGCTCAGTTCGAACCCTAGCTCGTGGCGGCGCTCAGAGCAAAAGAAAATATTGAATGAAGAGAGGAATGAAGACTTTAGGTTTTCATTTTTCTCCTTTATCATCGAATTGCCTTCAGGCATGTTTGCCTTTGTTTCCGTTTTATTTTCTCCTCTCTAATACCCCCGTAAAATGCCTAGGGGAGGGACAAGTTTCTTATTTTATTTATCATTTTATAATTTCACATACACATCTATTAAATAATTTATTAAACTATCACTGAATAAATATTTATTAATGTAATTAAAATAAATATCTATTAAGTGAAAGTTTATGAATTACTTAGTAAATGTTATATGTGAAAATCACAAATTGATAAATAAAATAAAATAAAAATGTAATAGGTAAATATTCATCAAAGTGGAATTATCTTTATCACTTTATTGAATTGCTTATTATATTACTTGGATTCTAATGTGTGAAAATGTTTATTAAAGTGAAACAGATTGTCACTTTATTAAAATTTTAATCAACATCTTGACCTTGTTGTAAAAATGGAATGAATAAATATTTAATGAAGTGATAATAATGTTAATAGATCACTTTATTTGGTATTTATTTACCTTTATTAGGAGGTCAAAGAAGATTTTTTTGCATTAATGAAGGCTTGCAGGCCTGTCTGGGGATATTTGTGGGTCATTTATGATGCAACTAAGAGCTTTTATGGTAGCATATGGGTTGGCTTGACTTTTGTTCAAGTGTGTTCCCTTTCAGACCTGTTTTGAGGGCCTGAAAAGTGGATTTTTAGGTTCTGCTCGCCCAAGAGGAGGTGGAATATTTTATTCATTATTTGCTTTTTGAGAAGGCATATATACTTCCTTCCTTCTTTGTTGGGGTTCTTCTTCATTCATCTTTTTAGCAGACTGTAATTTCTGAGTTCTCTCTGCAAGAAGGAATGTTTTTGTAACACTTATTCAGGAACAATAAAGCTTGGTGATAGCTTTTTGGCAGGGATAATAGCTTGACTTACCTCTCTACTTCTCATTTTTTCTGTTATTGTGTCTTTAGTGTTAGGCAGTTCTTTGTGGTTGGCTTTTGCCCCCCTTAAAATTGCACTTTCTGTTGATGCCTTATACAGAAATACATATACTCTTGCAGGTCATAGCTGTGTTTTTCAGTAATTATCAGTCTTAGGTTGTGAAAGGAGTTTTTCCTCTTAGGACTATGGTTATCCAGCCTTATTATGAAGTATTGATGCAGAGATTATGGGTTGTTGGTTAGTGTAAAAGAGCTTCATTATCACTGTTATACTGTGTATCTTTTGCTTATTTGAATTTCAACATATCATCTGGTGCATCACCTTAGGTTTAGATTTTAGTTTCATATGTTCTCCTCCTCACTCTTTTCCCTGAAGAAATTGTTAGTTTAGGTGAAGAATTTGAAAAGAACCAGCTTACTCTGGAGGTCCACTTCAGTCTTCAGGTTACCCACAACCTCGAAGTGTTCCCATGTTTCAATAGGCAGCTGAAGTTCATAGCTTTAGCAGAGGGTGCAAGGCTTTATTGATAACAGTTCCATCATCCATGTCAACTAAACCTTTCCCTTCAACCTCAATTTATGTATCATCACCTATGTAAATATGAGGTACCTTAGATGGCACCAATGAAGAAAACTGCTCCTTTGTAGAACCCATGTGATAAGAGGCACCGAGTCAAGTATCCACTGTTGTGAAGAACCTGTTGTAGCCACAAAAGCTTGCCCTTTTCCCTTAGACTATGAGGAAGAGGAAGGAGATGAATCCTTCTTTGTGTAGGCGGATGGCAAGTTGATGTTGTTTTTCTTAAGAAGATTTGTCAACTCATCAACTTGCTTGGTGTGACATCAATGCTCATCATGACCATACTTCTTGCAATATGCACAAGTTGGTTTATCCTTCTTAAGTGGAGTCCCCTTCTGCAATGTCCCTACTAATTAGAGATCATTGTCCTGCAAAACAAATTGTTAGAATGCAACAAATACATATATATGACTAATCTAATTTGCAATTAAATTTCAATGACTTAATTAAAACTAATCTCAATTCTTATTTAACAAAAAGGATACGAATGCAGTACTGGTACTTGTCCTTAGGCAGTTGGAATGCCCACCTTCTTGGAACCCGTCATGGTTCCAAGCCATACTAGGAAGTCGATGAATGATTTGATTCCTGTCTTGGATGTAACATCTTACATCCAAGCCTACCAAGGAAGACCATCATATATGATCAATTCCTTGCCTTGGATGATGCATCTCATCATCCACGTCTACCAGAGAGGACTAGCCAAATCCGTCTCTTCTTGGGTGAGCCTTTGACATCCAAGCCATAACATATATATGCATATAAATACTCAATATATATTGCCTACCAGGGATTATCATAATCCCTGAATTAGGCTAAGGGAATTCCCTCCCAATAGCCTCCATCATATAACCACATTATTGTCATTCATTAATATCCAACATTTCATATCAATTTATATTTTCATTATCATTTAAATTATAATTTATGTCAGCCTCTACCTACTTCCTTATTCCTATTAGTGATTCTACATGAATAGTAGACTGCAGATATATACATCTATATATATATGTGTGTGGATACACACTTGTACACATATTTATATATCTATATGAGACAACATTATAGTAACAATATAATTCTGTGACATACAACATTATAATAATAATGTTATAATTCTGTAACATACAACATTATATTAATAATGACAGAGCTACCAAAATATACAAGTATATATATGTGTGTGTGTGTGTGGCACACACATCCACACACATATATGTACCTGTGGCGTCGCTGCGACCTTCTTACTTTCTATCGTCTCTACTGCCATAGCTGCATTGCCTTCCCTTTTGCTTACTCCCTGAACCTCCCACTAACTCTACAGTTGTCCCTGTTATATACCCGTGGAGGGGAATGGTTGTGTCCCTCCACGGGGTCCCTTTCGTGGGAAGGGGTGTGACGATAGTTTCGACTCCCGTCCCACCACTTCCTTTCCGAGGGAAGGGGTGTGACAGTAGTCGCAGCCTAGGTTGCGACTCCCGTCCCATCACTTCCCGCGGGGGGAGGGGGAAACCCATGGTGTTTAACTCCCGTAAAATGCTCGTAATCTTATAAAAACCACATTTCATGTAATATTAAATATATTTATTTAATAATTCATTTTCCCATCATTTAGTATATTTAAATAAATATATTAACATTTTCTAATAATTTATTTCCTATATTAACCTTATTTAATTTATTAATATTATTTAATAATTTATTTCCTCTTTTAATATATTAACAATATTTCATATATTAACATCCTTTTAATAATTGGCTTTATCATTATTGGTGTATTTTATAAGGTTTACATCAGGTGATACAGTAGGGTTATCACAGTCCCTCCGTCTCAAATTTGCTTGTTCTCAAGCATTTTTAGATCTTCCTCTTTTTCCCAAGTAGCATCCTCATTTGGGAGATTCCTCCATTTTATCAGGTATTTGGTAACGGTTCGGTTCCTGAGCTCCCTTTTTGTGTATCCAGAATGATCTCCGAGTACAACGTGAGTTTCCCGTCATCATCTAGGGGAGGTAGTTCACTGCATGGAGCCAAGTGTTGTCCGAGAACCTTCTTAAGTTGGGAGACATGGAACACATTATGTATTTTATTGTCTTTGGGTAGTTCTACTTCATAAGCTACTTCCCCAATCCTTCGAATTACCTTGTAGGGTCCATAGAACGAGGGTTTCAATTTTTCAGCCCCATTCTTCTTGAGGGAAGATTGTTTATATGGTGGTAACTTTAAAAACACCAGATCTTCGGCCTCGCACGTCCTTTCCATACGCTTCCTGTCCGCATATATCTTTTGTTGATTTTGGGCTTGTTGTAAATTCTCTTTCAAGATCTTCATGATGTCCCTACTCTGTTGAACAAAATCTTTTTCTCTTGGTACTTTGTTTTCTTGGGTTATTAATTCCCCAAAAGTTGTGGCCTCATAGCCACACAAGGCTTGGAAGGGGTTCATCCCTATTGACATGTGGTGTGTCATGTTGTAACAATGTTCTCCTAGGTGTAGCCACTTAACCCAAGCAGTCTGTTGCCCTATAACATAATTCCTTAGGTAGCCCTCTATCCATTTGTTCACTATTTCAGTTTGCCCATCTGTTTGAGGGTGGTAACTGGTACTAGGGGTCAAGACTGTTCCTGCCATTCTAAAGAGTTCTTGCCAAAATTGGCTAATAAACTTGCTCTCTCTGTCACTAACAATATTCTGAGGGAGTCTGTGGAGTCTGAAGATTTCCCTGAAGAATAGATCGGCTATTTGGTAGGCTTTGTATTCTGTGGAAACTGCAAGGAAATGGACATACTTTGTGAGTCTGTCTACCACCACAAAAATACTATCCTTTCCTTGTGCCCTTGGCAACCCTGTTATGAAATCCATCAAAATGCTCTCCCACTTTTGATTGGGAATAGGTAATGGTTGAAGCAGACCAGCTGGGTGGATGAGTTTGGTTTTATTGCATTGACAGGTTAGGCACTCCTATACATATTTTTGGACATCTTTTTTTTGGTCTTTCCATGCATACTTTTCCCTAATGTGTTTATAAGTTTTAAAGTATCCTCAATGTCCTAGAAGGGGGTTATCATGGAATTCTTTTAGGATTTTGCTTTTGAATCTGGTCTGAGGGGTCAAGTATACCCTTCCTTTGTACAAGATGAGATCTCCCTTAACTTTAAAATCTTCATTGGGAGGGTTCCCCTTCAAAATTTCCTTGGCTTGTGGATCTTGGTCATATTCATTAAGGATTTCTTCCTTCCAGTCCTTTGAGATGTTGGTAAGGGTGTGGAGATGGGCTCTTCGGGATAATGCATCTGTTGCCCCGTTATTCACTCCTTTTACATATTCTATATCAAAGTCATAGGCTTGTATTTTGCTCACCCATTTTTGTTGCCTATCATTAAGATCCTTTTGGCTCAAGAAGAAGCGTATGCTGTTATGATCGGTTTTCACACTAAACTTCCCACAGACAAGGTATTGGCAAAATTTGGCCAAGGCGTGCATTATGGCTAGCATTTCTTTGTCATAAATAGAGTAGTGTCTTTCTGCTTCGGTAAGTTTACGGCTCTCAAAGGCTAGGGGGTGTTTCTTTTGCATGAGGATTGCCCCAATTCCCTCCCCGGATGCATCACATTGTAGTTCAAGAGGTATAGAGAATTCGGGAGTGGCTAATACTGGGCATGAGCTCATGGTTATTTTAAGTTGTTCAAAAGCCTGTTGGGTTTGATCATTCCATGTAAAGGCCCCTTTCTTAGTTAGATCAATAAGGGGTGCTGCAATCTTGGAGAACCCTTTTACAAAACGTCTATAGTAGCTGCATAGTCCCACAAATCCCCTTAATTGTGTTAAGGTTCTAGGGGTGGGCCATTCCTTGATGGCCCTGATCTTTTCTTCATCAACACTCATTCCAGCCTCACTAATTTTGTGTCCTAGGTAGATGATTTCCTTCATCCCAAATTTCTTTGGTGTTATTTAACTGTCCTCTTTTACATTCATGGCCCTTCCCCTATGGGGCCTTGCATTTGAAACATAACCTTTTCTCCATGAGATCCTCTCTCTCCTTACATCGGTGATTCAAACTCCAAGGTTTTTTGCAAAAGCGGCAGGGCCTCTCTCGGTGGTCCCTCATTCCTATGCGGTGTTTTGGCTGGGATGTTCTTGGGGGCATTATATTCGACCATCCTAGTTTTCTTAATGGCCTCTACTAAACTCTGTGGTTCCAAGGGTTTTACAAAAAATTTAATAGAGTCTTTCAAGCCTTCTAAAAACATGTAGGTGAGCCTTCTCTGGGATAGATCAAGGACCATTACTAATAGGTTTTGGAATTGGTCGATATAGTCTTCAATGGTTCCTGATTGCTTAAGGTCGGTTAACTCTTGGAAGTACCATTCTGAGTCCTTCTAATCAAACCGGCTGATGAGTTTTTGGGTCAACTATTTATAGGTGGAGATGTTTTTTTGGCATAGGGTAATGAGACCGTTATGCCACCAATTATGGGCTGCTCCGGTTAAATGGAGTATGGCAAATTTTATAGCATCTCCCTCGGTCATGGGGCTGTATGAGAGGTATGTATCTAGTTTTTGGACCCAAGCTTGAGCGATATCCTTCCCTGACCCACCAAAGCATGGTAGGGACATTTTGTTAACTTTAGCTTTGAGGCCTTTACCCATAGGCTTCCTCCTTCTACCTTCATTAGTCTTGGACTCATAGAAGTCCCTGAAGGAAACCACCCTCTGAACTTCTGGCTCTAATCTAGCATAAATTTGGGCGATTTCTTCCACCCCAAGTGTGGCTTGCTCCTCTTCATCTCCCACATGTTCTTCTCCAGGAAGAAATTTGGGAATTGTTTGTCTAGAACTTTGAGGAGATCGTTCGTTATTGATGTGATTAGAGTGTGTCTCTCTTCTAGGGTTTGGAATATCTCTATTGTTGCTGTTTGTACTTTGGAGGATTAATTGGCTCATTCTCTCGAATTTCTCATTGGTTTGCTCCATGAAAGTCTAAAGTTGTTTGGCTAATTGATCGGCCATTGCTTTCATGCCTTTCTTCCTCTGATATGTGATCATAAACTAAGACTCCTTTCCACAAGTTGGCAGGATTATGCTCTGATACCACTGCAATGTCCCTACTAATTAGAGATCACTGTCCTGCAAAACAAACTGTTAGAATGCAACAAATACATATATATGACTAATCTAATTTGCAATTAAACTTCAATTACTTAATTAAAACTAATCTCAATTCTTATTTAATAAAAAGGATACGAATGCAGTACTGGTACTTGTCCTTAGGTAGTTGGAATGCCCACCTTCTTGGAACCCATCATGGTTCCAAGCCATACCAGGAAGTCGATGGATGATTCGATTCCTGTCTTGAATGTAACATCTTACATCCAAGCCTACCAAGGAAGACCATCATATATGATCAATTCCTTGCCTTGGATAATGCATCTCATCATCCAAGTCTACCAGAGAGGACTGGCCAGATCCGTCTCTTCGTGGGTGAGCCTTTGACACTCAAGCCATAACATATATCTGCATATAAATACTCAGTATATACTGCCTACCAGGGATTATCATAATCCCTGAATCAGGGTAAGGGAAATCCCTCCCAATAGCCTCCATTATATAACCACATTATTGTCATTCATTAATATCCAACATTTCATATCAATTTATATTTTCATTATTATTTAATTTATAATTTATTTCAGCCTCTACCTACTTCCTTATTCCTATTATTGATTCTACATGAATAGTAGACTGCAGATATATACATCTATATATATATATATGTGTGTGTATGTGGATACACACTTGTACACATATTTATATATCTGTATGAGACAACATTATAGTAACCATATAATTTTGTGACATACAACATTATAATAATAATGATATAATTCTGCAACATACAACATTATATTAATAATGACAGAGCTACCAAAATATACAAGTATATATATGTGTGTGTGTGTGTGTGGCACACACATCCACACACATATACGTACCTGTGGTGTCGCTGCTACCTTCTTACTTTCTATCGTCTTTGCTGACGCATCTGCATTGCCTTCCCTTTTGCTTACTCCCTGTAACCTCCCACTAACTCTGCGGTTGTCCCTATTATATACCCGTGGAGGGGAATGGTTGTGTCCCTCCACAAGGTCCCTTCCGTGCCCAGGCTGCGACTCCCGTCCCACCACTTCCTTTCCGAGGGAAGGGGTGTGACAGTAGTCGCAGCCTTGGCTGCGACTCCCATCCCATCACTTCTTGCGGGGGGAGGGGGAAACCCATGGTGTTTAACTCCCGTAAAATGCACGTAATCTTATAAAAACCACATTTCATGTAATATCAAATATATTTATTTAATAATTCATTTTCCCATCATTTAGTATATTTAAATAAATATATTAAGATTTTTTAATAATTTATTTCCTATATTAACCTTATTTAATTTATTAATATTATTTAATAATTTATTTCCTCTTTTAATATATTAACATCCTTTTAATAATTGGCTTTATCATTATTGGTGTATTTTATAAGGTTTACATCAAGTGATATAGTAGGGTTATCATAGTTTGGAAGAGGATGAAAAATCGCCTTGTGATGGAGAGGATGATTGTCCTTTTTCCTGTTGTGGCTTTGACTTAAATTGCTTCTTCTTCTTGTTGGAATCTTTGCCTTGACTCCCTTGACTCCCTTGATTAGCCACCAAAGCCTTGGACTTTGAAGACTTGAGAAGCCCCATGCTCAACAACTTAGATTGTTCCAATATCAACATTTTTGTGAAAGCATCAAATGAAGGCATGATGTAGGAACTCCCCACTGTCAAACGATGAATTTGGAAGTTAGACACAAATGTTGCATATTCTAGTGCAAGCTTGTCCAACAAGTTGAATATCAATTGAGCATCCTTTTTGTCAATTCCACAATCCTTAAGCTTTGCTCTTTAGCTCATTTGCTTTGGTGACATAATCTTAGATTGTATCAAAATTCTTGGGATCCAAGTTGGTGAGCTCATTGTCATTCTTGTAACCTCTAATTTCATCAACTTGACCATACAATTTTTGAAACATATCCCAAGCCTCTTTGATTGTTGTACACTTCTCAAAGTGAAAAATGAGGTCATCTGATACATACTTACGCAAAGTTCCAAGAGCCATGCAATTCTTAGTGAGCCATTCTAACTGAGCATTAGGATCAGCCTTAGGATCAGGTGGTGCTGCTATTGTCCTGTCTATGTAATGTGTGAGACCTTTTTCTATTAATTTGCTCCATATTTTAATTTTCCATGATGCATAATTATGTGGAGTTAAAGGTGGAAATTTATGAGGACTTATTGCAACAAAAATGAAAGAGAACAAGGAAAGAGAGGCACAATCACACAAGACACCCCCCCAAATTCACTCAATCAAAGAACCCCCCCAAAAGTGATGATTTGGCACTTTATACTTAGTGCGTGTACAATGGGCCACTTGCAAAAAATGGCAAAGTGGACTTCTGATTTCAATTTTACAACTGCCTCAATAAGGCCAAAAGAGACTCAAACTAATAATGCAAGAGATCTAAACTAAGATCCAAGCAAATTACAAGTACCAATTAGGCCAAATAAGACCAATATCTAAAAGTAAAATTTCCACTCAATCTCTAAAAACTGATCATAGATTATGAAAGTAGATGAAAAAACATGCACTTTCAAAAAAATGGCACCTGAAAAGGAGGTCGTATGAGCTCAAACGAAGCCTTTGAAGTTGCAGAATTGAGGATTGGACAGGTACAGCTGAGAGAATCCGAAAAACATGTGCACCAAAATCAGAAAATAACCACACCATTGCGAAGAGCACAAAAAATTAGTCCAAATCAAAAAAAAATTGCACCCAAAAAAGAGCAAAAATGAGCAAGTTGTGAGCCTCCAAAGTTGACTCAAAAAACCAAACTGCTCAACAGAGAGGGGTCTAAAAAATTTTCAAAAAATGCTGATTGTGCAAAAAATGTCAGATGGCGCTGACTGGGCAGATCTACTGACGTGGCAAGTGACTGGACCTGCTACTGACGTGTCAAGCAAAGGTGGCAAGCGACGGGCTCGGCTGCCTGCGTGGTACTCGGAGGTGGGCCGATGCTGACGTGGTGCTGTTGGCGGGCCCTATTGGCAGTCGTCGGCAATCCAGTGGGTGGCGGCCAGAAGGCTGTCGATTGTCGAAATTTGGTAGTCTGAAGTCTGTCGGCAGTGGAGCCGGAGCCCGATGGTGGCGGCCAAAGCTACGGAGCCATCAGGGCTGGCGATGGCATCTGGCGGGGTCGGAGGCGGCAGCTGGGATGCAGGCGATCTGCGGAGGCAGCAGGGAGCTGCAGGGGCTGCATGGAGGGGCCGGCTGGGGCCGGAGGTGTAGCGGCCGCCGGGATCACGGGAACTGCAACCTACAAAAAGGTACAGTGGGGTAGGGGTGGGGGTCTACGGACCCCCAAAAACCCTTTTGTTTTTAGAAAAAATTAAAAATCCCTTTTTCAAAAAAAAAAATCTTTCTAAATTTTTTTTTTTTTCAAAACTGGAAAAAGAAGAAATTTTTAGAATTTTTTTTTTTGAGATCCGAAAATTCCGTACCATACCGCCCGAATTGGACAAAAAATTCCTCCAACACCCAAAAAACAATTTTTCGCCAAAATAGGTCGAGTTTATACCCAATTTTTATGGAAACGGCCTCCCGGACACAATGATGAGGTCAAAAACGCTCTAAGATGCCTCCAAAAAGCAATGTTTTTTCAGATCAAAAAACTGAAACCTCCAAAATGTCTCCAAAAAACTAATCAATGAAGCCCTAATGGCTCTGATACCATGTGAGATTTTGCCAAGATCAAGGGCACAATGAAAAGTATTAAAGAGAGACAAAAGAATGACAAGAACAAACTGTATTCTCATCAATATGCAAATGATCAACTGGATTAACCAATACAATGAATATGGGTCTGCTTATATAGGCAAGGCCATATGGATATACAAGCATACAATCATGACATGTGGCTCAATGAGAAACAAGGGTAGGTAAGAAATACTAGGGGTAGGTAGGAGAAATAATATAATATTCCACAAGAGGTGGATGACCCATCGAATGTGGAGTGTAACAGCAAAATAAGACCACAAAAGATGGAATTTCTCCTACAAGCTATATCCCTATGTGCACACTTCCCTAAGTGTCTCAAATCCAAACTATGAAGAGATGCATTATCCTAAGTTAACTTAAGTAAAGTGTAATAATATCCATGATGAATAATTATTTACACCAACAAATGTCAATCAACAAGAATCAAAGAAACTAAAGGTTGAAGTCTTCCAACACTCTCACAACTGCAAAAGTCTCCAAATCCAACAATTTGTTTTCAATTTTCTGAACACAATCACACAAGACATACCTAGACTTCTAATCCAAGTCATTTGAGTCCCTATCAACTCTTGTAATTAAAAACATTTTGAGTATTAGCTTGTGAAGATATTTGATAACCATCAAGATTGATCTAGGATGGATCAATCCACATCCTATGCATTCCTCTAGAAATAATTAATAAATGAAAATCATATTGATTATTGTAATCTCTCTATGTTTCAAGGTCGAAGCCTTTCCAAACATGGGAGGGAAGTAGTAAATCTAATTATTTATATAATTAGCTAATATTAGAGATTGTTATCAATATATGCTATCCATCATCTCATGGGTACATGACCTGTTGGTTATGCCTCATTATCTATGTATAAAACCTAGCACTCTGTTGTCCTCATTTTTGTTTTCAAAAATGAAGGACCATTACATGAAATTTTTGTGAAAAAATGAAAAAAAATTACTCTATGGCACGCTTCCCGAGGCAGAATTTCGACTAATCCTTGGACTGGCTTAATCCTCAGTCCATCCTCGAACTACGTTTCGAATTTCATCAAATTCTGGGTTCGTTTGCTATGTCTTTCCTTCAGTCGGGTTTTAAAACCCCAACTGCAGGTGGAGAATTTTCTTCAAACTGCAAGTTTTAATGATATTCATTGTTTTGGTCTTTGTAGGGGAATTTTTGACCAATTACATGTGCACTTTTATTTCAAATATGTTACTTGTAATTTATTTTAAATTTCCCCTTTGTTGTTTTTATCTTTTTATTGTTTTTTGGTCATTTTTAGTTAAAATAGGGATTTTTTGGCTCAACTGCAAGTAAACTTGCAGTTTGGTCAAAAAACCCCTACTTTAATGGTTTTTACATGTAATAGGGATTTTAAATCCCCATTACATATGTGCAAGTAAACTTGCAATTTGGTGAAAAAACCCCTACTTTAATGGTTTTTGCATGTAATAGGGATTTTAAATCCCCATTACATATGTGCAAGCAAGTATAACTTGTTGTAGGGATTTTATTTCCCATTTACAAGTATTTAAAACTTGCAGTTTGCTCCAAAAAACCCGATTTTGCCTTGTAAGTGAAAAAGTGACAATTTAAAACTTGCACTTTGGTCCAAAAAACCCGATTTTGCTCATAAAGTGCATTTTTGACATTTTAAACTTGCTATTTGGCCAAAAAATCCCGATTTTGCCTAACATGTTGAAAAAGTGAAATTTTAAACTTGCCATATCCTCCAAAAAACCCGATTTTCATTGTTTCATACATTTTAAACTTGCTATTTGTTCCAAAAAACCCGAATTGCAAGGAAAAACATGTTTTTTGAAGATTTTTAGCAAATTTTTGTGGAGATTTTTTGGGAGATAGAAGGCGTTTTGGATTCCTTCCTATTTCCATGCATTTTTAGACACCTTTCACGCCACATGGAGGTTAAGTTTGCTGGTTTTTAGGTTTATAACAGCAAACACGTTTTTGCTAAAAACCCACGTTTTTCTTCATTAAAAATGCCACGAATCAGCAATGTTATGAATCGTTTTGGCTTGGTATGCTAAGGTATTGAGGTTAGAAAGAGTCTTGGCCATTTTCCATGCCATTTCTCATGCATTTGCTGCCACGTTTTTCAGTTTTTGCCATTTTTTCAAAAACGTGGCTAGGGTTTTGGAATACGGTTAATTTCTTTTTAAGAGATATTCTTCTTTATTTCAAAGATTGATTATCTTTTGGAGAGGCATTTTCACATTGGAGCAAGGTAAGATTTATTTTCTTCTTGTTTCTTTTTTCTTGTTTTCTTGTTTTTTTTTCTTTCTAGTTGTAAATTTGTAAATGGTTGGTTCTTCCCCAAAAATCAGATTTTGTGAGAGAGATTTTCCCTTTTGTAAAGCAATTTTAGAATTGCATTGTTCTTCCCCATTTTCCCTCTTTACTTGTATTCGGGATTTTAAATTCCGATTACAAGTTGGATGAAAATCATTGTTCTTCCCTTACGGATAAAAGATTTAACCATCTTTTTTTTGAAATCCGGGTTGCAAGTTGAAAGTTCTTCCCATTTTTGCATTGGCAAAGTTCCAAGTGATCTTCTTGAAATTCATTTTTACCTATCCGCTTCCAATTCCCTCATCCGTACATACCAATTCATCCACTCATTTCACACCTTCATTCATTTTCCCCATTTAAAGTCTACTTGCAGTCAGCCATCCAGAACCCGAAATTGGTCCAAAATGCACTCAAAAAACACTTGAAAATGAGTTTTAAAGGACCAATTACAAGTGCAAACTTGTAGTTACCCATTACACATATGAAGTTGCATGTTTGTTCCCACATTTGCAAGTTAATGCTCTTGTTTTTCCCACACATGTAATGCAGCTTCCAAAACCCGAAATTCACTTGTGAGCCCATTTTCGCATCAATTTATCCCTTCCCTTGTCAGTCCGGTTTGCACACACGATCTACCAAATCAATGGATTAAGGCATGGGCCTTATTTTGCAAGAAGATTTCAAGAATGAAGGATGATACAAAGAAGAGATACAACAACAATTCATGGTTGAGAGCATAGAATGCTTTCAAGACAAAGATGGTCATGACATGAAAAGAGGAAGGCAGCCCGTTCCCTCTTGAAAAGCTAGTATTACCCCAAGCAAGAAGACAAGGATGCAAGTTCCCGTTCCGGTTCAAGATGTCTTTACCAATCTATAATACTTCAAGTTCTTGCATCCTGAAGCGACATGAAGATCATCACAGACAAAGGATGATGCAGTTAGAGTCGTGTCTTTAGACACATGGAATAGTTTTAGTTATGCATTTGTAATTTCGTTTTGACAAGTTACATGTAAAAGTATTTTTTTTTGTAAAATGCAAGTTACACATTACTTGCACTTTTGTAATTACATGTAAGAGAACTACAAGTTGTGTCCGATTAGGACTGTAGTTGGAATAAGTCTTAGTTAGTTGGAGTAACTCTTAATTAGTTAATGAAGTCTCAGTTAGTTATTGAATGAGTCTTGGTGGTTGAGAGAATCTCTCAAGTTAGTTAGGATCCTCCCACCTTTTTCTCAAGGCTCCTCTTCTATAAATACTGGAGGAGTCTATTGTAATATTTATCTTTTGGAAAGCAAGCAAAAACTCTGCCAAATTTACAGCAAGAAGTCTTTGAGCTTATGTATGTGGATTGAAAGTTTTTGAAGAATAATAAAGAAGGATTACTCAAGTTTTGAGTCTTTGAGCTACATGTTTGGGTTTGAATCTTTTATTTCTTCTATGCAAAGTGTTTCTAAAGGAGCTTAGTCCAATCTGATTTGAAGTCTTTGAGCTGCAAGTAGAGAAGATTAATTAAAATAGGAAAATCTCTAGAAGGAGCAGCAAGTCTTTGAGCTTGCGTCTATTCTTGAGGAAAAGTTACTGTTTGATAAGAAATAGCAGCAAGTCTTTGAGCTTGCATTAGTTCTTGTCTTTGTGTTAAAAGAATAAATTATTCCAGTCTTTGAGCTATTGTCGTTTATTCATTGTAAAATTTAGTATAGAAAAGGGTAGATAGGACTTCCAATAGTCAAGTCTTTGAGCTTGATATTGCTGTCCCGTCCCGAAGGAAGTGACGGAAGTCTTTGCACTTTCAGGAAACTTCATTTCCTTTCTCTTATTTCACTTTAAAGTGGTTACTGCTGTTATTCAATCGCTATCCTTTTCTGTGAAGAGAAAAGGATATTGTCTTTCTTGAAAAAAGAAGAAAGATTGCTGTCCCATCCCATTTTACTTTCCAAGTTGTAGTTAGATAGGGGGAGCCTTCCCTTAATTAGGAGAGTTTTTACTCATGTGCTGTGGTTGAAACCACAATTTTGTATATTTCCCCAAGTGTACAAAATTTTCAACCAACACACTCTATCGTTCATATTCATCCATCTTATGTTTTATAGTCTATTAGTTACATAATGGCACTTTTTCAGATAGTTTCATTGATAATAGCACCTCTTCCTCATTGAGAAACGCAAAGCTTAGTGTAGGATGTCCTAACAAATAAAATAATTCTTATACTTTATCTTTTAAGGAGTTTTTGAGGCTTGTCCTAGAGGAAAAGATGCTGAAATAGTTGAGCATGCCCATGGGTGCGTTTTAGAAGCTCCTAAACATTCTAAAAGAGAATGCCCAATCCAACCTAGAGCTCATATATAATAAAGTGACTTCTGAATCGAAGGAAGCAATACCATCATCAAACACCAAGGAATTTAAAGTCTAATTTAGCCCATCTCCAAACGGCTTTATATGAGCAAAACATGGCAGAGGAATCCCCTCCACCTCATTGAATGCAATCAACCCTAGAAAGAAAGAGTAACAAATATGGAGCTCCCATCTTTGAGGAAGAAGACATCTCAATAGGCTTCCTAGTTCTTGATTGCCCTTAATAATAGCTAATATCCAGCAATCCTGATTTGTTGCTTACTATGTTGTAGCTTCTGAAGGTATCTAAGTAGGTTTGAGTATAGTATTTGGTTCTTGTCGGTTCTAGTCTCTTAGTTTAAATGCCATTGCTTTTCTAATTCAATGCCCAGCCTTCATTTTGTACTCAAATATATTATATAAAGGAATTTCACTTTATCAGAAGAAAGATATGAGTTACTCTTGTTACTTAATTAGAGAGCAAAAGTAAATTCCATGAAAAAGTAATGTTTTAAATTTTGTTATGCCTTCCACATACAAGATAATTGTGCATCTTCAACAATCTTATATGCTTCCATCTTTTACATTTTGTTTTGTGTTGGCACCATATAGTCCCCTTATATCTTCCTAGCAGAAGTAAATAATTTTTTAGATAGCATGGCTCTGAGAATGCAATCTGAGAATGTTTTATTCCCAAACAATCTCACACAATGTTTCCAGAAACCTGCTTTCAACAACTCTGTGGAAACATAAAGCACTTAAAAAACAAAAATCCCTTTTGATATGTATAATGTCATAAACTAAACTAAATGAATTTTTAACGACTCAATTATTGGTATCTAAATGTTGACATTTAAAAACTGAACTAAGATGGTTTGGAAAGTTTGGAGTCCTTTTCATGCTTTGGTAAAAAATGTTATTTAATTTCTTATATTGGTTGACAGGTACGTTACTGGCACGAAGATAGTGAATGCTGATTGGGTAACTTTCCTATGGGTGCACACATTTCCTTTGAAATTTTATGCTCCAGCAGTTCTGCCACTCTTCTTTGCCTTGATGACAGCCACAATGGACTGCATTGGTGATGTGACAGCAACAGTTGAAGCCAGTTTTCTTGAACCCTTTGGTATATTCTATTACATTTTGTTGACAACATAAATAAATTTGACTTGTGTAATGTCCCTACTAAGTTCTGATATGAAATCCTAAAGTTTTCCACTTAAACATTTCATCAAACACTTGACTATCATGGTCTAATCTGCTGTTCACAGTTTCAGTAAGACTCCAAGGACAATCTAAAACAATTTTAATGAAAGTTGAGCCTCAACAATGATAGAATATCATAGAAATAATTGTAAACAATAACCACAACATATCAGGGCAAATGGGGCTCATAACTTCTTGCTGCCTTAGAATATATTCACTGCTGTTGGTGATAGACTGTTTGATGCTTTCGGTGAATCATGAAAAATGTATATCTTGAAGCATGAATGAACCTTTCTTATATATGTGACTTTAGCCACCCAATTTATCCTAGGTCGGCTCTCAAGGAGAATAATTAATAATAATATAATGCTCTTGAGGAGGCGCCCATTATAGGGTCAGCCCCAAGTTACATTGAAACAACTTCCACACGTTACATTTAGGGCCAGGTTTAATACAAGTTACATAATGTGTTTGGGCCCAGCCCAATACAAGAAATACTTATATCCGAACTAGCTATTATTTCAACAATACCATCCAACGAACAATATTTATCCAAAGTAAGATTTAAAGCATCCACAATGATAAGCTCCGGCTAACTTTACACATTGAACAAAAATCATTCATTCAAAGAAAGTATGAGGAATTGTTTCACCAATCTATACTATCATATCCTTCATTTATCTAACAACTTCGAAAAAAAAAAGCAAATCTACTCTAAGCAAATTTATTCTATTGTTGAAGAAAATATGCAACCATGCAACCCGGTGAAAACAATAAGGCTTCAAAGCAAACTGTAAATGAACTTATATTACCAAAATAGCTCTTAGCAACAATTTCATAAATCTCTCCACACAACAAAATGAGAGAATAGGAGTTTATGTAGAGTTCCGGAAAACAAATGAAAGGCCAAGATCAATCTAAGATCAACGGCTGAGATCAAAATATAACAACCCCAATTAGGGTTTCCCAAAATAACATCAAGAACAAATGCATGAAGGACAAGTGATGCAAGGAGCAATCTCCTAGGAAGGTGCATCCTTATCCTCTCGAGTGGCAATATGTTCAATGAATTTGGACACGATTAGGCTGACCTCCATTGTGACATGTGGCAGCATATTGACCTTGAATTCCAATCCATCCAAATCATTTGCGCATGCAGAAAAATCAATCTCCCATTCCAACTCTTGCTTTTAGAAGTCATCCCAAATAGTCAAGAAATTCGATGCCCTTAGTCAAATTCTGCTTCAGGACTGGTCTAGTGATGGCGAAGAAAATCTCCTGAGTTCTGAGTTTAAGACTTTCCAGCTGCATATCATTTTCTTGGATGGTCTCTTTCTCAAGCAGATCAGCAGTTACAAGGATAATCCTATTTTGAATCTCTCTAATCTATTCCTTAGCCTTAATACTATCAGCCTTCACTCTTTCTAGGACTACACGTTGTGCAACCAATGCCTAGTACCAAGTGTTGAAGTCATATGCAACTCCTGCTGCGATTACTTTTCCATCAACCAATTCCTGCTTGGGAATTCCTTTCAACACTCTAAGGCACGAGATAATTCTGTCCTAAACATCATGAAGGTCGTCCCATGATTCTGCCATGTTCGCAATCCTGGAGAGAAAAAAGGAAGCCTGTCCATATGCCAACATTAATCTTTCCACAAATATGGCTGCTTCTTCACTTTTACTCGCCATCCACTCCTTGGCCTCTTTGGCTGTTACCTTTCTTCTTCAAAATCTTTGATTGCTTCTTGTGAAGAATTCAAAAGCGGGGGAGCAACTGCATCACCTTGATCAAGAGGCTTGGTCAAGTGTTGAATATATTCCTTTAGACGCTCAACTTCCCTCTTGCATTTTCTTTTCTTTCCTATCTTCTTTTCCCATCTCACTTTCAGAGAAGTAACTGAATTATCCAAGTCCTCAACCTCTTGACCCTTTGTAGTTGGTCCTAAGTCAATGGTGGTGATTTATACTCCTGAGGAGTAATATCCTCTTTTGCCTTGCCCACTTTCGGCACAACAATGTGAACTGTACGACAACCAGTTTCATCCCTCTGAATTGCAGAAAACCTCCTGGCTGGTTTCTTTCCAACAACCTTCCCTAATTTTGCCAAGAAATCAACCGTGTCATCTTCTTCTTGGACTTCCATAGGTACTTTTATCTTCAACCTTTCTTTCAACCAATCAGGAAGCATAGGTTGTTCAATGCCTTCCTCCTGCTGATTACTTTCTTCACATGGAATATCCTGACCTCCTTGAAGAGCCGAAATCATTCCTCTTGAAATTCCTTGCCCAGAATATCCATTTCATTTTCTGATTCAAGTATCTTCGTCCCTGTAGGAGTGGGGGCTCTTCATCTTCCTGCCGGATTGACTCCATATTTCCCTCATGGATTGGAGAAGGAATATTTATTTTAGCCAATGATTCATCCTCAATAGTTAATACATTGTTCACATTCCTGGACATGGCAGAATGGGATGGCTTTGATCTCTACTTCTTTTGAGCAGGTTCCTCATTCACAACTTTCTTCCCTTTTGACCTTGAAGAGCTCTCAACTACTTCCTTTTCCTGGAATTAGTGTTTTCAATTGGCTCGGCACTTTGGGATGCTTCTGCATTTGAAGAATATGATTCCATTTCGCCCATCAAGTTACAAGTTAGGGTCAAATTTCTTCGCCTTAGCACTTGGACTTGCCAATCAACCCACCACTGTGAATACTTAACAACTGGGCGCATTAAGGTGGCTAAATCTGCAAGCTCTGGTTTTGACCATTTCATAGGAGGAAGAGGCCAATTTTCATCAAAACGCGGTTGAGTGTACTCTTCATCATCCTCTAACTAATCAGGCACACGAAAAAGATTTGTTGTTCTGATCATGCTTACTGGCAATCTAGACCATAACCTTTTCGTGATATCAAACTCGTCCACAACATTTGCCCAAAAAACTCCAGATCAACCCTATGCCTGTACCTCTTTCCATTCACTGATCCAATATGGTTGTGAGGATCGAAATTAGCCTCGGATTGGTAAATTGTGAATGGATACCATTGCATTGCTAACCTAACACTCTCAGCTGCCTGCACCATTAGGTAAGACTCCAACATATTTCCAATGAAAAAAGGAAAAGAAATGGCCGCCTTTTGCTTTGTTCTTTGGAAGCCCTGATATGTTTCCAATTGTCTAAGGACTTCTAGCAAGATCATTCGATTAGTGGGATAAATTAGAAGTCGATAAGGACATCCGATAAATCCTTGGACTCTTATGTATGTGAATCTCGGATATTGGATAAACCAGGATCCATACTTGATTATCAAGCTCTTGACCTCTTGAGTGAGCCTCTGATGAGTTCCTCCCTACAATGTCCTGGTAATGTACATAAAAAATTCATCATTTACCCTTTTGAAGTGGGCCTTTTCGCTAAGATGCAGCTATGGATAATAGTCGTAGGACTTAAATTTATTCTCGCCATTGCCTACTATGCCCTTGCAAATTAGTCTTGTATATCTGTAGTTTCTTGCCAGTAGGTAAACAATGTAGGAGCTCATGTAAAAGGACCTCGTCCTTTCCAAAATTTTTGGCTGTTCATTAAGGTTATCGTTGATTATTCGGGAGGACGAATTGAAAATTTTAACACCTGAGGTGATCTCATCAATGAAATAGTACATCCAGGTTTCAAATGGCGCACCTTGAGGGCTGCCCATTACTCGATTTAGCAGTAGAATGATATCACCATAGTCCTCTTTGAAGTCAGTGTGAAGCAATTTCTTTGGCACATTCTTGATGCTTAGGCCTTGGCTTCTCCAACCACGACTTATTGACATTTGTCGCGCAGAGCTCAAGCTGGTCTTCACATAGAGCCTTTTGGTTTCCTCCTTAGTTTTATATGAAGTTTGGTTGTAACTTGGGATCCCAAATATAGAACTCAAGCTGGTCTTCATAGAACCTTTTTGATGCAATACAAAGAGATAGAATTGTCAAATCGTGGATAAAAACCCTAGTTGCCAATGAATTCATACAACAACACACATGTATAGGAAACAAAGAAATTGCAGAAAAATGATCCTTCAATACAATGCCAATGATTGCAAAATTTTGAAACCATTTTACAGAATCAAATTAAAAAATTCAAATTCTCATATTACTCCTTCTGAATCGAGTTTCCAATCGTAGCTATACAATTTATACCAAATTTGTACCTTCCCCACATGACCATTGGACTACATGACTGTTCAACTACCAGATTTGAAAAATCAAATTTTAACATTGACATCAGAATAACAATTCCAAACTGACTAAACACTACTGGACACCGACGTCGGAATAGCAATCCTGAATTGAAGTCTTTTTTCACCCATCAGAATAACTAATATTGGCGGGGTAACCTTTTTATGCAATTCTGATAACGTAAACTTACCTCGATGACCTCATGTCGGCACAGCTATACCGAATGAGGCAATTGGACAACTATCGACATAACCTTCCACAGTCAGTTAAACCATATTTGCCAATCCCGATAGAAGAAACTATCCCGATGACCACTTTGACAGCTTTTTACAACAACGACACTTTATCAGGATAGCTATCCCGATGACAACATTTGACAACCTTTTACAGCAGAGATACTTTATTGGGATAACTATCCCAATGACAACATTTGACAATTTTTTCAACCTTGCAAATTATGACTCCAACTCTGACATACAGTCTTGAAAACATGAAATGACATTACAAATGGTCTCCATAGACCTTATTGAATCAGAACTAACTAATCTATTATTGATTTCTGAATAATATATTGGGCGGCTTTTGGAGTGTGGGCTTTTTCTCTCGAAAGGATTTTCCCCATGTAAATCACGGTGTTGTGGTATGCATGTTGTTATGTCTCTTTCTATTAAGTTTCTATAACTGTTGTAACCAAAGAAGCAACAATCGTCAAAAAATTGCGATTATACCCGATTAATTGGGAATCGCCTAGGTCGTTGATTTTTTCCCTCGATTTTTTGAAAAAATTGTGTATTTTTGGTCAACAAATTTCAACGATTTCTTTAGCGTTTAATCACGATTAAATTGTTCAATTAATCGGGTATAAAAATCACACAAAAAATCCCTAAAATTGATGCTAAAACCCCAAAAAAACCGCAAACTGGGAAAAAAACCCTGCAAACTGCCTATATAGCAGCTCGTGTGACATTATTTCCATGCCTGTTCAGTAAAAGACCAAAAATTGTGTGACAAGTTCCTGTAGGCTGCAAATTTGGCGATAGTTCAGCAAATACAGGGTATGTAATCGTATTAATTAATCATATTAGATATACCCCTTGCATCCACAGATTAGATGCAACAGGTATTTCATCATAATAATCATATTAGTTAGCATTTCATTATATTTATTATTTATTGTTACTATTGATTAGTTAGCATTTCATTACTGTTAATGTTATTTCATTATAATGGTATTAGTTAGCATTTTATTATATTTATTATGTATTACTGTTACTGTTATTATTTATTACTATTACTATTGATTAGAATATCAATAGTAATACAGTAATATAGTCAAGTATTACTGTATTACAGTATGAATATAAACAACAATATTTTACTGTTAATACAAATACATAACAATTAACAGTATTAGTATTAGTATTACTGTTAACTGTTATGTATTAGTACCTACTATCAGTATTACTCTTAAGTATTAGCATTAGTATTACTGTTAAGTATTATATTCATATTTCATATTATAATTAGTAAAATATGAATACAGTTAAATACTAGTATTATTGTATTAGTTTCTCAGATAGCATCAAACATAAAATTTCTTAAAGTAGTTATTCTAAGGGTAACAAGAAGGTACAACATACACAACCTTATAGTCTTATTCCTTATCAAAAAAGACAAAGAGGTAATCAGTGATATGAATATAAACAACCAAAATCTATTTTCTACAATTCATATGTTGAAGTGTCTATTTTATTTGCCTACAATATCTCTATTATATGGAAATGCCCTTAAATATATTTTAAAAAGTAGTTATTTATTTTCTCCAATTTTTTTATGTTTTTTTGTGTTGACGTGTCTGAAATCGCATTGCTGCAAACTTCATACGGCCAACGTAGAATAGAATAGCCTACTGATTATCCTACTCTCTCTTGAGATAAGGAAGTCTCTAATGCTGTTTTCTAAGTTTGATCAAAGGAGACTACCTCAAGGTTTCTTTTGTCAGGTCTTGACTGCGGGATCTCTCAGTGGCTTGATGTGTTTATGCTGGAAACACAAGGGGGACTTACGTTTAACTGGCAACAAGCTAGTCTGCTGTGATTCTCGAATTATGCAATAAAGAGCAAAAGGAAAGGGTTAGGAGATCTAAAACTAACAACACGGGTATGCGGGTAGACGGATTCAACATAACCAATTCCTGCTTGGCCAGAATAGCTCACAACCTTGCAGGAACGGTGCAATCTTCAAAGGAACTTGGAAGATTTTCAGATTGGAGACGCACGGCTAAGCACCCAATTCTGGCGCAGCTCAGACGGACACCTGCAATTGAACTAAGCACAATCGAAGGCTCAGGTTAACCACACAAAAGGATACACAATCAGCAGATCCTCAGTGGTATGAGCCCGAATCTATCAAATACCTGCACACCCAAAACATAAAGATCTATCTAAAATGCTAAAAGAAACCATGCGAACAGAATGAAAACAAGACAATAAACACCAAATCAATGTTTATATATTGATCTCATCTGCCTATTACAACAATTTCTGTAGCATCTCTATGCTACTGCTAAGATCTAACCTATTCTAACTCTAAAATCTAACTATCTAGCAATTTCTAACAATCTCTAACAATCTCTCAATCTCTAACAATCTAACCCTTTGCAGAAGAAAGGCCTCTGCCTTTTATAGATATTACAATTTTGAATCAGAGGCCAGGATGGACTGCATCCAAGGGTCCTGATCTGTCTTCCAGAAGCTGACAGCCTTGACCAATGCTGAATTAATTCTCAGTTATCCAACTAGCAACTATCTCAACTACCTGCCACTATTTGGCTTTAATTCAGGTCTATCCAATCTTCTTGGTGGTTGGGAATAGTTATCCACAAAAATATCTTGCACGGGACCCATAGGCAGTTTACAATAAAGCAATTTCAGCTTTTTAGGAATTGAATTCCTTGAATTAAATCCATCTGTGTCTCTTTTTGAGAATGCATAAACTTGCAGCATTCAGAGTGTTCTTTGGTCTGTGGCCTCCAATTTCGCCGGTGGACTTCATCTTTGTTCAACGACACGGTTCCCAATGCTCGGTTGCTCTTGCGCTCCTGTATCTTTCTTTTCCAATCTTCAGCGCCTGGCCTTGAATTGCGATCCTTCCTAGATTCGCATTTCAGGTCTTTCTCCTGGTTCTTTGATGACGTCCTGCGATCAACCAATTTCATTTCATTAAATTAATTTGAAAAAATTAAATAATTTAATTTTAACAAACATTAAATTTAATTACGACGTCTGGCTTGAGAAGTTCTTTGTGAGATGTATCTTGAAAATGCTTCTCTTTCTCTTCAATTGTGAAATCTGATCCTTGGTCTTTTACTTCTACGTATTTTACCTTTGGAGTTTTGGACGTTTTAAATGGGTTTATGGCGCGATTCTGGAGGTTTGAAGAGCTTCTGCAGATTCTAAAACTCTAACTCTCATGCTTTCTAGTAAATTTCGGAGAACGGAGGACACCTTGAAATTTGCAAAAACTTCGGACCTTTTGGCGTTCTTTGCAAATTCGGAGCATTTGAACTTTTGAATTTTCAAAACCTTTCACTTTTGGCTCATGGGTCCGAAGTTTGAGGACTTAAGGCGAATTTCGGACCTTTGCCATCCTTTTGCAAATTTCGGAGCTTACATATATTTCGCAAAAATTGCGATTTTAAAACATTTCGTCCCTAGGGTCCGAAAATGAGACTTCACGTTTTACCTTTCCCAGGGGTCCGAAAATGGACTTCACGTTTTACCTTTCCCAGGGGTCCGAAAATGGACTTCACGTTTTACCTTTCGGAGCTGGAGGCGCTTTTAAAAGATTTCGCACTTTAAACTTTTCTTCGGGGGTCCGAAAATAGACCTAAGTGCCTTTTCGGGCTTTCGGACCTAGTGCGTCCTTCTTTTTTTTTTTTTTAAAAACATTTCGCCCTTTTGAAAAACCTCGGACCTGGCGTCCGAAAATAAGGTTTTAAGCGATTTCGGGGGGCGGAGGCGTTTTGCGTTTTAAACTTCGGACCTGGGGCGTGTTTTAAACATTTCGCGATTTCCTTTTACCTTTCATTTTGGAGGTAGGGTCCGAAAATGGGTCTAAGGCGAATTTCGGAACTTGGAACACTTTTGCAAAATCGCGTTTTTAACATTTCGCCCCTAGGGTCCGAAAATGGACACTTAAAGTGTTTTTCGGACCTTGAAACACTTTTTGCGATTTCGTCATATTTAGAAATTTCGGCCCCAGGGTCCGAAAATGATGTTTAAAGGTGAATTTCGGACCTTGAAACACTTTTAACCTTTTCAACTTTTGGCTTCTGGGTCCGAAATTGAGCATATGGAATATAACATTTAAGTATAAGAAATATGTCTTTCTCCTTTCTTATACTTTAAGTTATATTCCATATATACTTTCAGGATGTTTGAGAGTGGTTTCAGACCTCCAGGAGTTATATTGCAAATTCTAGTTTTTGGAGGTTTCCTCAGTTTTCAGAGTTAGCCAAATTTCAGGATCAGGGAATTCCAGACTTAGCCAAATTTCAGGATCAGGACAGAAAGGCACAAACTGGGGGTCCCTGTCCAAGACGGGGATGGGTGTGCGATTCGCACAACATTTTGTAAATCCAATTTTTTCCTTATTTTAAAAAAAAATCTTATACTTTTGTTTTGTTGATTAATTCCCCAAACGATTAATGCTTCTTTGGTTGTAACAATCTAGAAAAGTTTTTGCATTGCCCCCTTCTCAAGGTTAGTGTAGGAAGTTGTTCCACTACTTAACTTCCTTACAAAAACACCTTATAGGGTGACACCGATTAAGGTGATTTTTACAAAGATAGCTCACTGCCTAGCTAAAACCACCATAAAAAGGAGGGATCACTACCCGGAGGAAGAAAGAAAGAATCCACCACAAAGGCACAATTGTCACATTGTTGTAATGCCAAAAGAAACCTTAGGCTCACTGCCACCGGTACCAAACAACATCAACTTACAACCACACTAATCAATCACTTCCTCTCAACAAAGATAGATCTTCCTTTTACAATCAACTTCCTTCTATATTTCTCTACCTTCTTTTATATTAATTCATTACAATCATTTTTTATATATACCGATCTCCAAAATAGATTTTTCAAGTCAACCAAAAGAGATAATAAAACATAATTCAAAATAGGTCTTCACTAAGCATTCCCGCAATGGAGGAAAGGAATGAGAAGTGTACCACAACACAATGCAACAACACGTTATCCAAATACCACAATCACCAGACCAAAAGATAGAGCATCCAAGATCAACCGGAATAGGAAAGAACATAGCCAAAAATACACATCTGGAGCACATGTGTCGAATCAAAATAACAAAGATACATGCATGAATACATAAATCCAAAAGTGCAATAGGAGAACCGGAAATGCGGAGCAATGTGGAACTTTCCAAACTCTTTCATACAATAATCATCATCATTACATAAACTTCCAGAGCACAACTTTCGGACCACCAAAACACGAGTGGAATCTTACAATATCCAACAACATATCAGCACATCATGAACATATCTACAACAAATCTAAAATGCAAAGCAAAACCAAATACTGAAACATAGAATCAGCATGTTGACAACAATGACAACCATACTGAAAAATCAAGCAACTTCACATTTGCAACAAATCTTTCCATAAGGCAAATGATTGAAACAGAAGTTACTAAAAATGACTAAATAAACTATTAAAGACTTAAATGACCATTAAATATAACAATATTACTATAATACCCTCCCTTAATGGTCATTCCACTAACTACCCTAGTGAAGACTAGAAAAAATTTGCAAGTCATTTGGCCATGAAGGCTGCCCCCTTCTCCTCAGAACGCTTTGCGACATGAGCCTACTAAGACCCTCGGTTCTAAAGAACTTTTGGGTATGACCAAGCTTACCACAATTTCTCGACCAAAATCCTTCCAACCTGATGTTGGGTAACAAAGCCATCCTTCGCTTACACCAAGATCAGCGTCTCAAAAAAACTTCACAATTCTGAAAGAACACAATTTTGTCCAAAACCATCAAAAAGTTTTGCAGAAGAACATTGTTTGCCCTAGAAAACCTAGGTTCAACCCAAAACAAGCTACAAGAAACCACGATTTTGTGAAAAAACCATCAAACCCTCCACCATGATTTTTTTGGAAGAAAAACAAAAAACCCATGAAAAAAAATTAGAAAAACCCTACATTATTTGTTTTGGAAAAAAAAGAAAACCCATTGACGAAAAAGCAAAAAACCTAGATGCACACCAGAGAGCCCACGATGATTTTTGTTCAAAAAATCATCAAAAAACAGAACCACCAGATTGCGAGCATATAAAAATCCACAATTTTACAAAATCATGCAAAAAAAAACGTCTAGAAAATGTCACGCGACCTACACAGAAACGACAGCCTAAAAAAATAGAAGTCTTGGAAGAAAAACTAGACCCATTGCTTGAGAAATCCCACATGATTATGTTTGAAGCCTAGACTGTGAAAAAAAGTCACAACATGATTTGTAGAGCCTTCGTTGCAAACGCAAAAACCTGTGTTAGGCAGGGCCAACAAACCCTCATTCGCCACCAAAACGATGTTGCGATTTTTGGTCTGACGCGAACAAAAACCCTCACACTCTTGAAAAGGAAGAAACCCACCCAATTTCTCACTTACAGATCCGCAAATTTTACCATAAGAAAATGTTGATCAAAAAATCTTCACAATCTTCAAACCAAGTTAATTGTCAAACGAAATGTAATGTCCCCTCTTCAGGTCTAGTTTGTTTTGGGGTTTGTTGGTCAATCCCGAGACCCGTTGGTCAGACAGAGGCAAAATTAGGGTTTCATATTTTCTAGGAGGATGCTTTGGCAGTTTTGGTGGCTTGCATGTTGGAGTTTTACAATTTTGGTTATGGATTCCTTCTGGCTTTTCAGAGAGCTTCACGATGGTGTGACATGCAACTAAATCTGATGACTTTTTCGAACTTACTATTTTTAGGAAGTGGGGGCGAAGACAACTTATTTTTTGGGTTTTTCTTGAGCCTCGCGATGGTGTGACATGCAAACGAATTTGAAGATTTTTCCGGACTTACTATTTTTAGTAAGTTGTGACGGTTGCTCAATATGTGGTTAAATTGCATTTGGACACACCTATTTTTAGTAGTATGGTATTTTTAGTAAGTGTTATTTTTAATGATAGTTGTTTCCCGGTTTGTGCCCTAATGGAGTTTGGAGACACTATTTTTAGGGGTTTGGGTTGAGCCAATGCAGCACAGGCTATTTATGGCAGTCCAGCTTGGCATGATGATCCAGAGATTCAATTCTATTCTTGGTAGGCAAATTGGATTCAACTTGATTATATGATCAAATGGACTTAGTCATTTATTAATTAAATGACTTAAGTTATTTTTGCTTTTTGGGGGTACCCATCTTAAAACTATTTTATTAAAGATTATAATCTTTAAAAAATGTGTAAACAAGTGCTTATATTGGGCGATTCCTTGTTGAGGAAAATTGTTTTATTAAGTGAAATATTAGCTAAGGCATAATGGACGCCTAAGTTAATTTTGCAATATATTTCACTTATTCATATTGGACGCCTAAGGAGGAATAAGTTGATTTATAATATAATGTACTTTATCACCTTTGGACGCCACATTATGCTTTATTGATATTTCTATAAAGTATATTTGCCTCTTAGTGAAGGTCAATTTGCGAAAAAGGAGAAATGAAATGTAAATTTCAAAATATGAAGTGAATGTGCATTTGGGTTTCGGTGTCCATTTGGAGGGAATGTGAATTTGAATTTGGAGACACAAAAAGCTATAAATAAGAGTGTTGGGCTCTTGTTTTGGTATCCATTATTGCTTTGATAACGAAGTGTTGCCAAAATGTTGTCAGGGTCTTACTTCGATGAATGCATACCTCCTAGTGCCTCAGTTTCGTGCTTGAGAGATAGCGCCTAGCTGAATGTATGACTGTTTCTCATCCAAAGGAGCAGATTGAACTCAATGTGGTGAATATTTGTGTGGATTTCTGAGTGTTCTTGTTGTTGGTCGCAGAGTGTGCTGAAGTAGATTCTTGGTTGTAGGTCTCAGTGAGTCATTCTTCTTGTTTTGGGTATTTTTTCTCTTTTTTATGGTTTGAACTTTGCACGATTCATTTTGTGAGTTTGTAGAGTCTAAAATGGTGTTTGGGATTTTGTTTTTGCAAAATCGTACCCTAGCTGGCCATACCATGTGGCTGAGTGCTTTGGGATGTGTGCATAAATTATTGGTGTCAGTTTGAAATGTTTTGTTGTCCTAGGATTGATCACCTACCTCCTAGTGATCATATGCTTTCAGTCATAGTTGGACTACTTGCGACTCGGCTCGACTTGCCAAGCCCTTGAGAAAAAAACTCGGGAAAAACTGAAAAAACTCGGCAACTTAAAAACACGCTTAAATTTAATAAAAAATGCATTTTTTTGCAAAATTTAATGAGAAGATGCATCCAATGAGTCAATAAATGATAACACAAAAGAAACAAGCTGATTCTAGATATATTTAAATGCAAAGTGTGTACAAAATCGCATCCTCATGAGGAATGTTGATGGCTAGAAGCCTAAAAGCATTATAGTAAATAGTTTTTGTAAAACCAAAAGTACATACATCATTACAAATTACAATTACAATTTTCTCTTCCCAGCTCTAGCAAAAACTCAAGGAGAGGTAGAACTAGAGGGTCTAGTCTTAGAAGTCTGCAGTGGGTGTGACTGTGCCTCCTTGCTCGGTATGGTTGGCTCATCCTCCATCCTAGATGAAGCTATGTCTCCACCTTCTTCTGGCACTGGCAATGAATCCTCATCCTCCTTAATGTCATCCAGTGTGAAACCAAATCCACCCCCTCCTCCGTAGCCTACCTCTCCAAATCACTGATGTCGTCCTTTATAAACAATGGAGGTTGCTCATGTGATATCTAGTCACTGTAAGGATCTATATCATCCAAATCAATTGGACTAGGTAGTTCTTCCTCTACCTTCCTTATGCGCAACTGAAGATTATATTGCACAAAGACAAGGTCATCAAGGCGTTTTTGAGCTAACTTGCTCCTCTTCTTAATGTTGATGGCCTCAAACAAGCTCCAATTGTGCTCACAACTGGATGAACTACAAGGTTGACATAAGATTTTGAGGGCATTGCTTTTGAGATTTGGGGTATGTCCACCCAAACTTTTCCACCAAGCATCTGCAAATTAAAATTACTCGGGGTCTGAGGGTGAGAAAGAGAGGGATAGATCAATAGGTCTAGATCTTGGGGAAGAGAGGAGAGAGTGAGATAGAATGTGGTAGAGAGTGGGATAGAGGAAGAGTGATAGGTCTAAAATTTGGGGCAGATAAATTGAGTGAGATAGAGAGAGCGAGAGAATGTTGATAGCAGTATACTGATTACTAAAATTTGATTGTCTGAAAAATTAAAAGATCTTCTATAACCTAGAATTTTAATTATAACTCCTAGAGATCTAAAACCACTCTCAAACATCCTGCCAATATATACATGAAATATAACTTAAAGTATAAGAAATACTTAAATGTTATATTTCATGTATATATTCTTAGAGAATGAAACTGACCTGAAAAAACAAAAATTAGATAATTTTTTGACATGTTTGGGCCTCTTTTTTAGTGTTGCCGAGTTTTTTATAGAAACTCGTCGAGTTTTTGTGAAAAACTTGGCGATTTTTTATGGCGAGTATAAGTCATAAAAACTCACCTTGAAGAAAACTCGCGAGTTTTTAACTAATCGCCAAGTTTTCGGCGAGTAGTCCAACTATGCTTTCAGCTTCATGTCATTTGGTTAAGAATTGGGCGAGTTGTGAGTGTTTTAGTGGGATTTGGTGTTGCTGGTTTGTGTGTTTTCAGCATGCTGGTAGTATATCAGATTTAGAGATTTTCTGATTTGGAGTGTCTTCTTGTGTGGAGTTGGCTTTAGAGTGGGTTCTTTGGTGTAGAGAGGAAGATCTTGGTAATTCTTTGCAGTTGTTGGTTCTTCATTCTTATCTTTTATGATTCATATTGTAATGCTGGTAGTAGTACTAACAACAATTTCTATTAATCTTTCTTAGACCCACTGCAAAGTGGAAGAGGCTGGCCTTGCCGCCTATCTTTTGGATAGTGATTTCTCTTAATTTGTAATCCATATTGTGAATTGTAAAGCTCGTTAGTAGTACTAACAGCTATCTAATTGGATTATTTCTCTTAGTCCCACTGCATAAGTGGAAGAGGCTGGCTTTGTCGCTTACTTTGAATACTGTAATATTGTCCTCTCATTGCATAAGCGGTAGAGTTGATTTGTAATTTTCATTTCTAGTCCTCTTGTTGGATAAGCGGTTGAGTGATTGCTACTTCAGTTTCTTGGCTTGCCCTTGGCTGGTTTACCACCAAGTGATCTTTCAATATTCTCATTATCCCGCTGAAAAGTGGAAGGGGCTGGCTTGCCGCCCAAGTATTTATAATTAATTTCAGTTTCTTGCATCTAACAATCCCCTCAACACTATATGCTCTCACCCTCCCAGATTAGGCTCTCGATGATCTAAAGGTGGAAAGGGTTACTTTCAGTAGTATTGGGATTTCATTTTCTAACCCTAACGGGTGTTTGTGTTAGTTGTAAACTGCTAAATTTCAAAAAAAAATTAGGGGAATATTACATGAAAAACAACCCACGATTTTTATTAAAAAATCATCAAAAACTTCTAAAACTAATTTTCAGGATCACGACACCATGGTTTTTCATTAAAATTTGTCAAAAAGTTCGGAAATAAATTCCAGGTAAAGAAGCTACAAATTTTATTAAAAAATTAGCCAAAGAAATTTCTTAAGCGTGAATAAAGTGTGACTCTCACTGAAGTTCGATGCAGTTTCTCCTTGGCACACTTTTGCAATACCTTTGCCACATTTTGTCAGAATTTCAGATTAGCATTTCCAAGGCAAAGTGGTGCTATTTCTCATAATCTTCTGTCAACTCCTTTATATTGGCAGAACTTGCACTTCTCTTCGCCACCTTTTGACCCTTGGCATGGTTTTGGATGAGGCTTGCTGCTGTAGGCACCCTTTCCTTGTGGTATTGCCTTTCAAATTGTGCACCAATACTAAGACTTGTCCCTGGTTTACCTTATGCGTGAAGCCTTGGAAGAATTTGCTTAGCTATTTGGCAAAGAATGATAATTTTAGGCCCAAGCCTTTTGCCATTTCCTTCTCTTTGGCACCACAAAGCAAAAAATTGGGTGCACCCCTTTCCCTAGTGCCAATTCGTTTATATTGGATTTCCTGTTTGTAATAAGTTACATAGATTTAACGATTCTAATTACAATTTTATTAATTCTTGAATCATTTTTTAGCTGCTACAGTATAATGCTAGTCACATTCTTCATGTGCCTTCATTAGTGTTTATGTCCTTGGAAATGTTTACATTGTAGTGTTTTCAATAATCTTCCAAATGGTGTTTTTATGACAATGTTCAGGCAACTTATTTGTCACTTAAGATATTTTTAAAATTATTGGTGACCAATTATATTAATTGTAATACATCTAATTTTCGTCTGATTTTGGCATGTTTGGATTCTAACAATCATTAACCATAAGTGTTCTGACGTGTATTAGAAAGATAATGTAAGATCATTAAAATAAATGCCTGAAAAAGCATTATTTATTTTTACTGATCTGGGGCAGATGTAACCGAATTGAATGTGAAGGGCTGATTTTTATTCTTTAGCATTAAGTTTTCAGGTTCTATTAATAATTTTCTTTTAATAAATTGCTTCTATCTGATGCTTATGGTCATCCTACTTATTACAATGATTATTAACATGTAAAATTTCTCCATTCAGGACCCCAGTTTGAGAAATCAATTCAAGGTGCAGTTTTAGCTGATGGATTAAATACCTTTTGGGCAGCATTGGCAACAATGACACCTGTAACTACATATGCCCAGAACAATGGAGTGATTTCTCTTTCTCGATGTGCATCTCGTCGAGCAGGGATCGCATGCTGTATGTGGCTCTTCATGCTGGGAGTATTTTCCAAGTTTGCAGCGATTCTTGTCTCAATACCCAATTGTGTTTTGGGTGGAATGACGACCTTTCTTTTTACAAGTGTGATGGTCTCAGGAATTCGTGTTCTGAATATAAAGGAAGGATTAACTCGAAGGAATAAATTTATTTCAATAGTTTCTCTAGGAATTGGTCTTGGTGTGAATCTTGTACCAGCTTGGGTTAATATATCTGGGCAATCCAACTATCCCCTTCAAGGTAATCTATGGCCTGTGAATCCTGGATGGAGTGCTGGCTATAGAGGTATGGCACTACTCATATTGCAATCATTTAGATGTCTCATTCCTTACATTATTAAATGTGTGGGCACATGCATATCTGGGTGCATGAAGTACAGATAGCTGTTTTAGGCAAATGAATGAATGGAGGGATTTTAATTACGTCCAACAGACCAAGTGGTCTAAGGGACCAAAAGCTCCAGAAACAACAATATTTCAGATATCTTTATGTCTTGATTAAATAAACCACAGTTTTTTGAAGCTTTGCTTCTTCAAACAACTTGTTCAAATTGTCCACCTTCAAATTGTTTTCAAACTGCTTACAGATATCCTCATAAGCTGTGCACTCCCAAAAGTCTTACAACTACAATTGTATTGCAGGTTTTCGAGATGCTATCATATTAGTTTTGTCCAATGGCTTTTCAGTGGGGGGCTTGCTGGCTCTTGTACTCAACTTGATTTTGCCTTTTGATGATGATGAGAAAGAATTGCCTCTTAAGAAGCAGCTCCTTGTACGGTATGTCATTCCTAGTCTCACTCATTTCTAAAGTTAAAAAAGGAAAGAAAAAATAAAATGAATTCTTCTCTTGATTTCTGAGTTATTTGTTCTTTCCCCTTTTTCCAAACAGTGATGGCATATACAGTAAAACTGCTCTGCTGCTACAGAATTTAGTTTTACTCACATTTTCGTCATGAGCTGAGAGTATTTGTATACTTATCTTGATCACATTAGGAGAAGTTTGCAGGGTGGATGAGATCTGATCATTACATACAAATTAAATTCTTTTATTATTGGGCATCTTTGTCAATAGTTTTATTCACTTGTCATTAAAAATTAAGAGTTTTCTGAGCATTTTCTTTATATGTACCTCTTATTGTTGTCTCCCTAGATAATTATAATTTGTTTTTCTAACAGCTCACTTGTTTTGGTAATGGCAGATCCACTTCAATTGACAACAGAAATTAGATGTCACATAAACAATGACTCAAGGTTACTTTACACCAGTGGATAAAGTAAGAAAAATTTGCAATGCTTTTGGAAGAGTTGGTTTGCCCAATAGATTAAGCCAAACATTGATGAGCCCAAGCTAAAAACATCTAGATGAATCAAGAGAAATTCAATAAAGATGATACTGATTGTGTGACTGCCAATGCCAACTATCCTCCATAATATAGATTTTAAACGATTTGAGTTAATAATATTATTTTTAATGATTTAGAAAAGATTCTATATATTTGTCTATTTTTTAATATTATTTTTTATTAAATGTATATAATGTAGATATTTTATTACTTGATTTATTAACATAAATCTTGATTAATAATATTATTTGATTGAATACATTTTTTTTATATAATTGAAGGGAAAGCATCATAATGTATGTGTGTACATTATTCAATGTGAGTTTTAAAAATAGAAGAATGAAACATGTAAAAGAGAGTAGAAACGTGAATTGCAATTCACAAAATAGAATTTAATTTAGCAAAGTACAATCTGGAAGAGAACATCATATGAGCAAGGAATTTCTTCTCATAACAAGTCACTATCTTCTTGAGCTTTTGCAATTTTACTACTTTCTTAAGGCCTAAATAAATATTCTTTATATTAACAACATGGTCAAACACTTAAACAAATTTTACAACTTGCGCTTACCTCTTCTTATTTAGACTCTTAAACTCTATGAAGTCAAATAAGGTCTATAATCAAAATCTTTACTAAGCCAACTCCACTAGAACCATCCCTTGTGGCTATTAAACATTATCACAACTCTAAAAAATCTAGAAAGAAGCTAGGAGGTGTAATGTCCCCTTCTCAATGATGTGCTTTCAATGGTCCATTGGCGTATTCTGGAGACTCGTAGACTATGTGGAATGGAGAATTAGGGTTTCAAACGTTGGTGAAGCGAGAACTTACTATTTTTAGTAAGTTAAGGTTTGGTTGTTTGGATGATGTTATCTTACTGAGATTTCCAAGCTTTGTCTCTAGGTGCAAAGATCATGATTTTCGGAGTAATTCATGACTTACTATTTTTAGTAAGTGGCAGTATGGAGCATTTCTATTTTTGGCAGTGGACAGGGCCTTGATCCTACAACAGTTCTATGGTCTTCTTTACTCCGCTTCATCCTAGTTTTGTTGATTATTAGTATGGGAGTCATAAGTGATTTAATTAAATATTATTTCCTTGTTCTAAGGTTTAATATTTAAATATATATATTTACTGATTAAATGTATTGAGGATGACTTAGGGAAAAATAATTATCTGATATCAATGTGTTATTTTCCTAAGTCAATGGTGTAATTTTTGGTGGCAATTTGGGATGATAAAACATCTCATGTTTTATATTTTTATGTTGCAAAAAAAGTCACCAAAAATAAAGTTCGAACTTTGCCTAGGAAGAGGGGAAGTGGGCGCCATGTTGGGTGGAGACTTGAAATGAAAGGAGTTTGAGTTGAGTTTGGGCGCCATTTGCATTTGAATTTGGGGGATCATGAAGTTATAAATATGAGCCTTGGGCTCTCATTTTGGGCATCTTATGAAATTACATCGTTATGTTGTCGGTTTGGCTACTGAAATCTGAGCTTCGAAGTGCGGCTTCCTAGCTAAGTCTCAGTTTCGTACTTGGGAGATAGTACCTAGTTGTGTTTATGGTATTTCCATTGTTGTTAGAGAGTGTTTTGCTGAGTGTGGAGTGTTTGGTGTGGATTTTGGAGTCTTTCCTTATTGTTGGTCGCGGAGTTGTTGAAACCTTATTTCGCTCATACCTCTTTACCAAGTGATTTCTTCATTCTGGGTATTGGCTCTATCAAAACGTGGCATGGAGGCGATATAGTTTGCAAATTTTTAGCCGTTGTTTTGGAGAATTGGATTTTTAGTTGCAAATCGTACCTTTCAGTTGGGTCGTACCATTTCAGGGGTGCATTGGGATGCGTGTTGTTGATTTGAGGTGACTAGACTGTAGGTTTTGTGTTCATGTTTCATCATCTAGGTCATATCTTTCATTTGCATTTGATTTGGTGTGTTTCTAAATTCATTTGAGTGAGTTATGATCATTTTGGTGTTGACGGTTGAGACTAGTTATGCTTGTTTGACTTCTGATTTTTGGTATAGCAGCAGTAGCATGATTTGAGTTAATTTTTTATTTATTTGTTGTTGTAATCTGCATTGGATATCATCTCTAATCTTCTCTTTCTGAATTGTAAGGTTAAGTAGTAGTACTACTAACCATTTTTGGTGTGTTGCTTGCCCACTGCATAAGTGGAAAAGGTTGGCTTAGCCACCTTCTTGTTCTGTAATTCAGTTATGAAGTTTAGTCCTCCCACTGAGTAAGTGGTCGAGTGATTTTATGTTTGCAATGGTCCTCCCGCTAAATAAGTGGTTGAGTTGAGCTTTGATGTGTTTCAGTCCTCCCGATGAAACATTGTGGTTGAGTGATTTGTGTCTTGGTGTGTTGTTCTCTTGGCTAGTTTACCGCCAAGTTTCTTGTTTACCTGTTGGATAAGCAAAAGGGGTTGGCTTGCCGCCCATTATTGTATTTCAGCTTTCAGTTGGTTTATGGTGCTAACGATACCGTATGCTCTCACCCTCCCAGATTGGGCTCTCGGTGAATAAAAGGTGGAAGGGTTCCTTTCATTTATTTCGGATTAATTCTTTTACCTTAACAGGTTACTGTGTTTCCTTTGTGAATCCTTTTGCAAAATAAATAAATAAATATTTATCGAGGATACTGCAGTGGTATCAAAGCTGGTTTTCCTACTAGCCTGTGAGTTTCAGAGTGGTCAAAGTTCTCCATGAGTGATAGAGACGTATGTTACTACAATAGAGAATAGAAGAGACAACAGTTTCAGATTCCTTTAGTATCGGAAGAATATACCTTTTCAAAGGTATTGAGAAATAGAGGGAAAGAAGTGGATTATGTAGATTCGATGGCAGATAAAGCTACAGAACAGAATGAGGCACCTGACAAAAAGATTGAGAGACAATTCAATGCCATGATGGATATGATGTCTTAATTGTTGGCTAAACTTAACCAAAATGTTGTTGGGACCCCTAATCAACCCAACAATGGACTGGAAGCCAATACTTCTAATGCTCTTGCAAGAAATGGAAATGGGAGTAACAATGGAGGTTCAGTCTTAGGACCTTTGCAACCTGTCTTCCTACCAAGAGAAGCACAGCAAGCTGAAATTGAGATACCTATAATTGATGAAATAAGGAATAGCTATATGGAGTATGCTTCTCTCCCTAGAGAGATCCAAGATATCCTCACCCTGGGTCAGTTCATGAATCAAAAAATGAAGCGAGGAAGGAAGAATGACAACAGATTTTCTGCCCCAAGAGATTATCAACAAGCTCTTGGAAGGGTGACTCTAGCACATTTTTTTGAGAGCACTAAGAGCACAACTAGAGCATGGGTGCAGAAATTGGATAATTATTTGTCCTTGAGGCCTATGCCTGAAGAAGACGCCATCAAGTTCACTACTTTGCACTTTGATGGAGTGGCCCACGAATGGTAGTACCATGGGTTGGTCACCCTTGGTCATAACTTGATCACCACATATGCTGATTTCACCAACAAGCTCATTGAAAGGTTTGATACCAAGGATCCGAAGGTGAAATTTAGAGAACTTGCTCAACTCAAACAACAAAGTTCTTTGGACACTTTCATAACTGAGTTTCAGAGTCTTTTAGTTATGGTTAGCAGCATCTCGAAGAAGAGTTTGGTGATCCTATTTACTGAGGGATTTGAAGAACCATTGAAAGGTTGGGTAAAAGTCTTTGACCCACCCACCTTGGCTAATGCAATCAAGAAGGCTCGAAGCATGGAGTTCACTACCCCAAAGAACAAATTTCAGTCCAAGCCTTTCCCTTTCCAAAAGGATAAGAAGTAGTTTACAAATCAGACCAAGAATTTTTCTTCGTGAATGAATGATGAGCTCCGTCAAGAGCTTAAGAGGAAGAATCTTTGCTATTCTTGCAAAGAACCTTGGGCGCCAAGGCATAAGTGTCATGGGAAGGGTAATTTGCATCAAATGGAATGCTATTCTACGAATGGATCAGATTCTGAAGTGTTAGAATAACATATTGAAATTGAGGATAGCGAGTATAAAGAGGCTCTTGAAGGACCTAAAACTGAGTCAGAACACAGAGGAGTGGTTGTTCAACTCTCGAGCATTCACAAGAATGAGTCCTTTAAAGTTCGGGGTATGATAGAAGAGCATCGTGTCATTGCTCTCATTGACACATGAGCGACTCATAACTTCATTGACGAGAGAATTATTGCAAAGAGGGGGCTAATGGCAGAGGAAGTAGAAGGCTTCAAAGTCATGCTAGCTAATGGGTCCACTATATCTTGCAACCAAATGATTTCCAACATGTCTCTGAAGTTGGGAAATCATGAAATTGGAGATGAGTTTTTGTGGTTAGCATCGGTGGGACCGATGATGCAGTCCTCGGGATTCAGTGGTTGAGATCTCTTGGTGAGATCACATTAAACTTGCAAACCATGGAGCTAAAATTCATGTTTGATGGGAAGAAGGTGGTATTGAGGGGAATGTCAAATGGTGGACTTAGATTTGTTTCATTGAAGAGGATGGAGAGGTTGATCCGCCATAACCAAGTGGAGTGAGCAGTAGAGTGTTTGATAATGTCGTCAAATCCATTGGAAGACAAGGGTAGTTACTTTACAGACATTCAAGCATTGATCAAAGACAAAAGTAAGGTCCTTGGGAAGCCATATCCTTGTAGACCTCCTAAGATCATGGTCATGCCTTCCAAATCACTAGAGGAGAATGAGAGTTATATCGAAGACATTCAAGCTTTGATTACCAAGAGAAGTAAGGTGTTTGAGAATCCACCTCCTAGTAGACCTCCTAAAAGAGGTGCAAAACACATCATTGAGCTTGAAGAAGGAGCTAAGTCGGTTATGACTACTCCATATCGGTACCCCAAGAAGCAGAAAGATGAGATCGAGAAAGCAATTCAAGAGCTGCATGACATGGGTTACATACAACCAAGCAAAAGTCCATTTTCTTTGATTGTTGTCTTGGTGAAAAAGAAGGATGAGACCATGCGCATGTGTGTGGATTACCAGGCCTTAAATCAGGAAACTATAAAGAATTGGTGTTTTATCTTAAAAATTGATAAGTTACATGGTGCAGTGTTCTTCTCTAAGATTGATCTCAGGTCAAGGTATCATCAGATTAGGATGAGAGCTTCAAATGTGGAGAAGATTGCTTTCAGATGCCATTTTAGGCATTTTGAGTTCCTAGTCATGCCCTTTGGCTTGACTAATGCCCCTGCCACATTCCAATCATGCATGAACAAAATCTTCTAGAAACGATTGAGGAAGTTTGTGCTCATATTCTTTGATGACATACTCATATTCAACAAATCTTGGAAGGAGCACTTACAACACTTGGATGAAGTGTTGAGTATACTGGAATTTGAGTCCATGTTTGCAAAGGAGTCCAAATGTGAATTTGAAATAGAAGAATTGCTCTACCCTAGTCACATCATCAGTGCAGGAGGTGTGAAGGTAGACCCTGAAAAGATTAGAGCCATCATTGATTGGCCTCCTCCTGAGAATATAACACACTTAAAGAGATTCTTGGGTCTTTGTGATTTTTATCATAGGCTTGTGAAGGGATACTCTTAGTTGGTTGCCCCCCTCACAGATCTTACAAGGAAAGGAGCTTTTGAATGGTCAGAAATGGCGTAGACAGTATTTGATCAGTTTAAGCGGATCATGAGCTCCTTCCCTGTTGTGGCTCTACGTGATTTCACCAAGCCTTTTGAACTGCAGTGTGATGCATTTGGAGAAGGTGTTGGTGCAATCCTCATGCAAGATAAGCATCCTATAGTCTTCGAGAATAGGAAGTTGAGAGGGCCGGAAAGGCGATATTTGATATATGACAAAGAGATGCTTGACATAATGCATGCCCTTGCAAAGTTCAGGCAGTACTTTGTGGGGAGTAAGTTCGTTGTTAAGATTGATCATAACAGTCTTAAACACTTCATGCATCAAAAAGACTTGAACAAAAGGCAGCAAAAGTGGGTGAGTAAGCTACAAGCTTACGACTTTGATATCGAGTATGTCAAAGGGAAGAATAATATTGTGGTTGATGCCTTGTCTAAAAGGCCCCATTTGAGCTCACTGTGCGAGCTTACTGCTAATTGGAGGGAGTTGTTTCTTGCTGATTATGCCAAAAATCAGTTTGCAACCAGCATTATAGAGGGTACGTTTCATGATGAAAAGTACAAATTGGTTGAGGGGTTGATTCTATACAAGGAAACATCTTCATTGTGGTTGAATCCAAGTTGAAGGAGAAGATTTTGAAGACTTTTCATGGCATTCCCCTTGTTGGTCACCAAGGTTACTTCAAGACATACAGGCATATCCGAGAGAGGTTTTCTTGGAAGGGACTAAAAAAGGATGTTTTGAGGTACATCAAGGAGTGTCATACATGTTGAAGAAACAAAGATGAGCACACTCTGCCAACTGGTTTGTTACTACCCTTGCCCATTACCAGTCAAAAATGGGAAAGTATATCCATGAACTTCATCATTGGGTTGCCACGAGCTCAGGGGAAGGATAGTGTTTATGTGGTGGTGGATAAACTAACTAAGTTTGCTTTCTTTTTCACCATCACCAACTCATTTACAGTAGCTTAGGTTGTTGAAGTTTTCTTTCGGGAGGTGTTCAGTTTACATGGGTTACCGAAGAACATTGTGAGTGATAGGGACAACAAGTTCCTAAGCGCTTTTGGGTAATAGATTTTTAGACTATGTGGTATTGTGCTCAGTCCAAGCACAACTGGGCAGTCTGAGATAGTGAATAAGTGGTTGGAAGGATATCTTAGAAACTATGTCTCGAAGCAGGAGAATACATGGGTGAGATGGCTTCACCTAGGAGAGTATTGCTACAACTCCTATCACATGTCCATCCGGATGGCACTATATGGCTATGAAGCTCCTAGCTTCACTGACTTGATATTTGGTGATAGCAGAACCCCTCAGGGGAAGGATATGATGCAACAAAGTCAAGATATTATGAGGATTTTGACGGACAATCTCCAGCATGCGCAGAATCAATAGAAGTTGTATGTTGACCAGCAACGAATTGAGCGCACCTTTGAGGTGGGGGACATGGTTTATTTGAGGTTCCAACCCTATAAACAGTCTACTCTCAAGAAGAATGGGGTTGAGAAATTGCAACCACAACTCTATGGACCTTTCAGAGTCAACAAGAGGATTGGAGAAGTGGCATATGAGTTGGAACTACCAGAGAGCTTCAGGATTCACAATGTATTTCATGTGTCTCACCTTAAGAAGGCTCTTGGACATAATGTTGTTGCTTCAGCAGAGTTACCTCCGCTTGATGAGGATGGAGAGTTAGTTTTGATTCCTGAATCTATCCTCGATTTCAGGGAGCGTTCTTTGAAGAGAAGGGTGATCAAGTGGAGAAATTTGCTAGCAGAGGATGCTACGTGGGAAAATGAAGAGATTTTACTACATCCAGCCTTACAGTTGCTTGAGGACAAGCAATTTTTGAAATTTTGGGAATGATGTGCTTTCAGTGGTCCATTGGCCTATTCTGGAGACTTTTAGGCTATGTGGAATGGAGAATTAGGGTTTCAAACTTTGGTGAAGTGAGAACTTACTATGATGTTATCTTACTGAGCTTTCCAAGCTTTGCCTCTAGGTGCAAAGATCATGATTTTCGGAGGAGTAATTCATGACTTGCTATTTTTAGTAAGTGGCAGTATGGAGCATTTCTATTTTTGGCAATGGATAGGGTCCTGATCCTGCAGCAATTCTATGGTCTTCTTTACTCTACTTCATCCTGGTTTTGTTGATGACCAGTATGGGATTCATAAGTGATTTAATTAAATATTATTTCCCTGCTCTAAGGTTTAATATTTAAATATTTGTATTTACTAATTAAATGTATCGAGGATGACTTAGGGAAAAATAATTATTTAGTATCAATGTGTTATTTTCCTAAGTCAATGGTGTAATTTTTGGTGGCAATTTGGGATGATAAACTATCTCATGTTTTATATTTTTACGTTGCAAAAAACGTCACCAAAGGTAAAGTTCAAACTTTGCCTAGGAAGAAGGGAAGTGGGCGCCATGTTGGGTGGAGACTTGAAATGAAATGAAAGGAGTTTGAGTTGAGTTTGGGCACCATTTGCATTTGAATTTGGAGCATCATGAAGTTATAAATATGAGACTTGGGCTCTCATTTTGGGCATCTTATGAAATTGCATCGTTATGTTGTCGGTTTGGCTACTGAAATCTGAGCTTCGGAGTGTGGCTTCCTAGCTAAGTCTTAGTTTCGTACTTGGGAGATAGTACCTAGCTATGTTTATGGTATTGCTATTGTTGTTAGAGAGTGTTTTGTTGAGTGTGGAGTGTTTGTTGTGGATTTTGGAGTGTTTCCTTGTTGCTGGTCGTAGAGTTCTGAAGTTGGTTGGCTTAGCCACCTTCTTGCTTTGTAATTCAGTTATGAAGTTCAGTCCTCACACTGAGTAAGTGGTTGAGTGATTTTATGTTTGTAATGGTCCTCCTGCTAAATAAGCAATCAAGTTGAGCTTTGATTTGATTCAATCATCTCGTTGAAACATTGCAGTTGAGTATTTTGTGTCTTGGTGTGTTGTTCTCTTTGTTGGTTTATCGCTAAGTTTCTTGTTTACCTGCTGGATAAGAAGAAGCGGTTGGCTTGCCACCCATTATTGTATTTCAGCTTTCAGATGGTTTATGGTGCTAATGATACCCGGAACACCATATGCTCTCACCCTCCCAGATTGGGCTCTTGGTGAACAAAAAGTGGAAGGGTTCCTTTTAGTTATTCTGGATTAATTCTCTAACCTTAACGGGTTACTATGTTTCCTTTGTAAATCCTATTGCAAAATTAAAAAAATAAAAATTATTGGGGATACTACAGGAGGACCTAGAAAAGGAAGACATGAGGCTTTTATATATTATTATAACCATTATATATACTCAAGCAAAACTTATTACAAAGTTGATGATTCTAAAACTGCCCATAAAAATAGGTATTTGGTTCATTTGGGTTGCATATAAGTTATATTTTACATAAAAATATGATATTGTACTAACGACAAATGATATTTTTTGTTCATGTAAAGCGGAAAAAGCATGATCGAACCCTAAGTGTTCCCCCCACCACTCCAAGGAGAGAGAAAGGAGGTCACTAGGGTTGACAGTTTTCACTTAGGGGAGACTTTACATTCAAAAGAGGGGTTGAAACCCACAAGATCCAATCCCACACAATGCAAGATTGGATTCTAAATGAGTTTCAAGGGTTAAGACAGCAAGGCTACCCTCTTTTGTAAAGAATGTAGATGGAAGGATTAAGCTAGGAATGCATGAAAAGTGAGAAAGATTCACTTATAAACTGAAATAGGGATATAGGATGAAGTTGCGGACCTGGAATTAGCAGTAAAATGTCAAGACGGCGTTGTCCTGCAAATTTGAGCGAAAGTTGACTGGACGATGGCGCCCGACGTGCACACGGTCCTCCGAAAAATCCGCGAAACGAAGGGGGATCTGTTCGTCTTTGCACAAGGATTCCAGATCTTCAATTACAGCTGCGTACCTGCAACCTACACACAGAAAAGAGAGGACGATTGGGGGGTTAGGGATTAGGGGTTTTCCCTTAGGTCAAACCCCGGTTTTGGAATTAACCAAGAAATGAGAATGTTGTAAATGTAAATGATTGTAATGTAAACAAGTACTGATACCTTGTTGTAAGAATGTTTGTATTCTTACATGCGAAGGTGTAAATGTTGTTGTATGTTGTGTGTTGTATGTTGTATGTGATCTCCTCTTCAATGGTTGAATCCTTGTCTTGAATGCAACACTTAGCCTTGAATGGAGACTTAGAATGCTCAATTGCTTGAAGGAATCCTTGAATGCTTGAATGCTTGAATATTTGAATATCGCTTCCGCCTCTTTTCCATCTACCAAAATGGGAGAGGAAATGTAGTTTATATACTTGCTAATTAGGGTTGATAGACTGATTTTTCTGACCTTAGGCCGACCACGAAACATTATTTCCCGAATTGCAAACATAAAGACCCGATGCCCAAAAGAGACCGGGCCCAAAAATAGGGCCAGGGACCAGGGCGCTGGGCGCCATGGTCCCACCTCCAAGGACAGCAGGGTGCAAGGAGGATCAGGCCAGGGTGCTGAAAAATGCAGTTTTTGATGTCATGAACAAGTTTCGGGGTCTCCATTCAGGTTCTGTGTTGCGTCGCCATCGTGAAGACCCAAATGCAATCGAAATTGCAAGTGTCGCAATTTTAGGACGCTACATTTAGCCCCCACTTTAGCGGGAGTATAAGCGTACGCTCATACTTCTGGTAAAGTACAAGGAAACAACATTGAAAGACTTTCACCATGTCAAGGAGGCAAGACACACCAAGCCCCCAGTGGACTAAGGATCTTACGACTTTGATTGACAAAGTAAAAGGAAAGATCACAAGGGAGAACCATGACTATCAGTAGTAAGGTTCCCTCACTATGAGTCATGCAAGAAAAATACCAAAAATTTTCAAGGCAAAGCTAAGTTCGCCAAGAAATTTTCAAGTATCCTGAAGGGATAGACGGGGTGTATACCCCCCTACGTTAAAGCGATCGCACATGCCTCAACGGGGGTGATTGCTTTAAGGTAGTGATACACATAAAAAATGAGAAAGGAAAGGAGCACGTTATCACAAAGATTTAGCCCCCAAGTGTGAGATAAACCGAAGGATAATAGACACAAAACACAAAGCACGAGGTGACTTCGCTTTCCTCGGGGTCAGTATGTTGTATGATAATTCATGTATATCATATGTATGTATGCATAATTGTTCTTCATTCCCCAATCAAGGAAGGTCACCTAGAAGAAGGGAACACATGTGTCTTTTGAGTCAACATGAGAGAGACCAAAAGAGATCTCAATGCTTTGCATCGTCCTCAAGTAGACAACACTAAGGACAACAAATAGAAGAATGAAAATAACACATAGAAGAAGTAACAAAAGAGAGGAGGAGAGAGTCTGCTATGCTAATGAAACTAGTCTAGCACGTCATCCACCCCCCGATCTTGCTGATCAATATTTCGGGAAGGGAGGAAACACGCTAGAGGAGGAACATTCAACACAGCAGATGGAGCTATCACAAGATCCAAACAAGGGCTATGTTCATGTTCCAAGCCACGTTGTTCTTGTCTAGGAGCTAGGATAAGTGTTTTAGAAAATTCGTTAGATAAATGGTTATCAACATCAACATATTCATATTCACTATCAGAAGCAAGAGAAGTAACATTTTCATCATGAATAACATTTTCATCTATATCATCATCAAGATTTATAAAAATAGGATCTTTAACTCGCACAGGATCAAGACCATCATGCATCTTATGTTTAGGAGATTTCGGAGAAAATGGAATAATGTTTGTTGAAGGTGTGTTTGGGGATTGCAAAGTTTGAGAAGCAGCTGCTTGAGCTCTAAGACGACGCTTTCGTCGACGTTCACGCGCAGAACGATTTCGTCTAGTCTTAGTAGGAAGTTGAGAAGATTGAGGAGGAGAAATGGTCTCATCCTTATCACTTGGGTGTTTAGGTTGTGGTCTCTTAGGCTGAATAATAGGAGAAGAGGAAGGTCTCTTCTCTCCATAAGAGGAAAGAGGAGGAACTGCTCCATATAAAGGAGGAATATTTGGTTGAGGAAGGAGACCAAGTCCATCATGATGAGGAGGTATAGGTCTACTTTTAGAAAGTTTATTAGACATAGACATAGTCACATCCATAGGAATGGGTTGGGAATCTTCTTGAGGAAAGACATTAGTTTTATCTTTCAAAGGAAGAACTTCCTTCTCAAAAATGATAGGAATATCAAGTTTGGGTGTTCTAGGTTCACTTAGAGATAGGATCATATCTGTTTTCCACTTTTGATAAGATTTGAAAAGATGATCACTTCGCGGAGGAAGAGATTGGAATTGTTTAGGCCAAAAATAATCAATAGGAACGCTAGAAGTTCTTTCAGCTGGTTTAAAGAGACTATGATTGACAGTAACAACTTCACCATTATAGGGAAATTTCAAACACTTGTGAATAGGAGAAGCAATAGCTTTCATGGAAGATAGCCAAGGATAGCCTAGCTTCACACGAAATTGTTCGGATGAAGGAATAATAGCAAAGTTCACATCAAGGGATTTGTTATGGACCTCAATAGGTAATGTAATAGAACCAATTGCAGGAGAAGAAAATGCATCAAATAATTTCACAATCACATCTGTTTTGTCATAGATCACTTGATTCAGTTGCAAAGTAAAAAGGAATTCTTCAGTAATGATATTAACCATGCAAGCAGGATCAATAAGCACTCCACGGCAAGGTGTATTTTTGACTTTTGCAACTATATATAAAGGACCATCAGGTGCCCTAATAGTTTCACTGGAATCAAAGGTGATGGAAGGTTCTTTAGGGATTTTCTGCTGCTCCACAAAGTTAATCACATTCGGAGTCATAGACACAAGATCATCAGGTGAGACAGAGGAATCATTAGTATCAATCGCATTAGAGGTATGAGAAGGTAACGGATCAGTAAAAATCTTGAGATTTTGGTTAGGAGGAGCTACAGATGTATTGCCTTTATCATTCACACCAGAAACAGAGATAGTATTATTATCAATCAAATCTTGAATTTTACCCTTTAAAGCAAAACATTTTTCAGTATCATGCCCAGGTTGACGATGAAATTGACAAAAAGATTTGTTATCAAAGTAGGGTGAATTAATCTTTGCAGGATCTATTTGCTTTATAGGAGGGAGAGTAAGCACATTTTGTTCCAATAACTTATTCATAATACTATGCAATGATTCATTCAAAGGAGTAAACTTTCTTTCTTTCTTGAAAAACTTAGAAATAGGAGGCACACCTAATGCTGCATTCACATTGTTGTTGATGATGTTTTCATTGAATTTAATGGACTCTCTGTTCGGTTTAAACTTCCCAAATGGTTGTTGACTACTATCACCCCTATCACTCGGAGCCATAGGATTTGCTTGTTCCATTTGACTCACAGTCAGTTGATAATTGTGAAGAGTTGCACACAACTGTTGGAAAGAAGTAAACTCAGAAAAAAGAAGTTTTTCTTGAATATCTTTTTGTAAATTAGAAATAAAGATTCTTTGAATATCATTGTCAGGCACTGGAAAAGAGATTTGAGCATACAAATGCTTATATCTGTAAAGCGGAAAAATCGCGATCGAACCCTAGTTGCTCTCCCCTCTTCCGACTCCGAGGAGAGAGAAGGGAGGTTCGCTAGGATTCGATGGTTTTTCACTTAGGGGAGAGACTTTACATTCAAAAGAGGGGTTGAAACTCATAAGATCCAATCCCACGCAATGCAAGATTGGATGCTAAATGAATTTCAAGGGGTAGGAAAGCAAGGCTACCCTCTTTTGTAAAGAATGTTGTTAAGGAAATTAAGCTAAGCATGCATAGAAAGTCATAAAGATTCGTTTATAAACTGAGTTCGGGTTATAGGATGAAGCTGCGGACCTGGAATTAGCAGTAGAATGTCGATACGGCGCTGTCCTGCAAATTTGAGCAAAAGTTGTCGGGACGATGGCGCCCGGCGCCACGATCCTCCGAAAAATCCGCGAAACGAAGGGGGATCTGTTCGTCTCTGCACAAGGATTCCAGATCTTCAATTTCAGCTGCGTACCTGTAACCTACACACAGAAAAGCGAAGACGATTGGGGGGTTAGGGATTGGGGGTTTGCCTTTAGGTCAAACCCCGGTTTTGGAATTAACCAAGAAATGAGCAAGAGCTGTAAATGTAAATGACTGTAAAACAAGTACTAATACCTTGTTCTAAGGATGTTGGTATCCTTATGTGCAAAGTTTTAGATGTTGTATGTTGTATGTTGTAGCATGTAGTATATGATCTCCTCTTCAATGGTTGAATCCTTGACTTGAATGCAACACTTAGCCTTGAATGGAGACTTGAAATGATCAATTGCTTGAATGCTTGAATGCTTGAATGTTTGAGTATAGTTTCCACGCCTTTTTCATCATATGACCTTCTTCCCCAAATGGGAGAGGCAAATGTAGTTTATATACTTGTCATTTAGGGCTGATAGACTGATTTTCCCAACCTTAGGCCGACCAGGAAATGTAATTTCCAAATTGCAAACAAAAAGACCCGAGCCCAAAATAGGACCCAGGGACCAGGGCGCTGGGCGCCATGGTCCTGGGGACCAGGGCGTTGGGCGCCCTGGTCCTGAGGGACCAGGGCGCTGGGCGCTCTGGTCCCACCTCCCGGGACATCAGGGTGCAAGGAGGTTTAGGCCAGGGTGCTTGAAAAATGCAGTTTTCAGTGTCGCGAGCAAGTTTTGGGGTCTCCATTCAGGTTGCATGTTGCGTCGCCATCGTGAAGACCGAAATGCAGTCGAAATTGCAAGTGTCGCAATTTTAGGACGCTACATTTAGCCCCCACTTTAGCGGGAGTATAAGCGTACGCTCATACTTCCGGTAAAGTACAAGGAAACAACATTGAAAGACTTTCACCACGTCAAGGAGGCAAGACACACCAAGCCCCCAATGGACTAAGGATCTTACGACTTCGATTGACAAAGTAAAAGGGAAGATCACGAGGGAGAACCATGACTGTCAGTAGTAAGGTTCCCTCACTATGAGTCATGCAAGAAAGATATCAAAAATTTTCAAGGCAAGGTTAAATTTACCAAGAAATTTTCAAGTATCTTGAAAAGATATGAACGGGATGTATGCCCCCCTACGTTAAAGCGATCGCACACGCCTCACCGGGGGTGATTGTTTTAACGTAGTGATACATATAAGAAATGAGAAAGGAGCACGTTATTGCAAGGATTTAGCCCCCAAGTGTGAGATAAGCCCAAGGATAATAGACACAAAACACAAAGCACGAGGTGACTTCGCTTTCCTCGGGGTCAGTATGCTGTATGATAATTCATGTATATATATCATATGTATGTATGCATAATTGTTCTTCATTCCCCAATCAAGGAAGGTCACCTAGAAGAAGGGAACACATGTGTCTTTTGAGTCAACATGAGAGAGATCGAGAGATCTCAATGCTTTGCATCGTCCTCAAGTAGACAACACCAAGGACAACAAATAGAAGAATGAAAATAACATATAGAAGAAGTAACGAAAGAGGGGGAGAGAATCTGCTATGCTAATGTAACTAGTCTAGCATGTCATCTACCCCCCGATCTTGCTGATCAATGTTTCGGGAAGGCAGGGAACACGCTAGAGGAGGAACATCCAACACAGCAGATGGAGCTATCGCAAGATCCAAACAAGGGCTATGTTCATGTTCCGAGCCACATTGTTCTTGTCTAGGAGCTAGGATAAGTGCTTTAGAAAATTCGTTAGATAAATGGTTATCAACATCAACAAGTTCATATTCACTATCAGAAGCAAGAGGAGTAACATGTTCATCATGAATAACATTTTCATCTATAGCATCATCAAGATTTATAAAAATAGGATCTTTAACTCGCACAGGATCAAGACCATCATGCATCTTATGTTTAGGAGATTTAGGCTCAATGTCCGGCTGAGGAGAAAATGGAATAATGCTTGTTGAAGGTGTTTTTGGAGATTGCAAAGTTTGAGAAACAGCTGCCTGAGCTCTAAGACGACGCTTTCGTCGGCGTTCACGTGCAGCACGATTTCGTCTAGTCTTAGTAGGAAGTGAAGAAGGTTGAGGAGGAGGAATGTTCTCATCCTTAGCACTTGGGTGTTTAGGTTGTGGTCTCTTAGGCTGGATAATAGGAGAAGAAGAAGGTCTCTTCTCTCTATAAAAAGGAGGAGGAACTGCTCCATACAAAGGAGGAATTTTTGGTTTAGGGAGAAGACCAAGTCCATCATGACGAGGAGGTATAGGTCTACTCTTAGGAAGTTTATTAGGTATAGACATAGTCACATCCATCGGGATGGGTTGAGATTCTTCTTGAGGAAAAACATTAGTTTTATCTTTCAAAGGAAGAACTTCCTTCTCAAGAATGATAGGAATGTCAAGTTTAGGTGTTCTAGGTTCACTTAGAGATAAGATCATATCTGTTTTCCACTTTTGATAAGATTTGAAAAGATGATCACTTCGTGGAGGAAGAGATTGGAATTGTTTAGGCCAAAAGTAATCAAGAGGAACACTAGAGGTTCTTTCAGCTGGTTTAAAGTGACTATGATTGACAGTAACAACTTCACCATTATCGGGAAATTTCAAACACTTATGAATAGGAGAAGCAATAGCTTTCATGGAAGATAGCCAAGGATAGCCAAGCTTCACACGAAATTGTTCGGAAGATGGAATAATAGCAAAGTTCACATCAAGAGATTTGTTATGGACCTCAATAGGCAAGGTAATAGAACCAATTGCAGGAGAAGAAAATGCATCAAATAATTTCACAATCACATCTGTTTTGTCATATATCACTTGACTCAATTGCAAAGTAAACAGAAATTCTTCAGTAATAACATTAACCATGCACGAAGGATCAATAAGCACTCCACGGCAAGGTGTATTCTTAACTTTTGCAACTATGTATAAAGGACCATCAGGTGCCCTAATGGTTTCGCTAGAATCAAATGTGATGGAAGGTTCTTCAGGGATTTCTTGCTGCTCTACAAAGTTAATCACATTCGGAGTCATAGACACAAGACCATCAGATGAAAGAGAGGAATCATTAGCCTCAATTGCATTAGAGGTATGAGAAGGTAATGGATCAGTGAAAATCTGAAGATTTTGATTAGGAGGAGCTACAGATGTATTGCCTTTATCATTCACTCCAGAAACAGAAATAGTATTATTATCAATCAAATCCTGAATTTTACCCTTTAAAGAAAAACATTTTTCAGTATCATGACCAGGCTGACGATGAAATTGACAAAAGGCTTTGTTATCAAAATAAGGTGATGTAATCTTTGCAGGATCAATTTGTCTTATAGGAGGAAGAGTAAGCACATTTTGTTCCAATAACTTATTCATAATACTATGCAATGATTCATTCAAAGGAGTATACTTTCTTTCTTTCTTAAAAAATTTAGAAATAGGAGGCACACCTGATGCTGCATTCACATTGTTGTTGATGATGTTTTCATTGAATTTGATGGAATCTTTGTTCGGTTTAAACTTCCCAAATGGTTGTTGACTGCTATCACCCTTATCACTCGGAGCCATAGGATGTGATTGTTCCATTTGACTCACAGTCAGTTGATAATTGTGAAGAGTGGCGCACAACTGTTGGAAAGAAGTAAACTCAGAAAACAAAAGTTTGTCTCGAATATCTTTTTGTAAATTAGAAATAAAGATTCTTTGAATATCATTGTTAGTCACTGGAAAAGAAATTTGAGCATACAAATGCTTATATCTACCAATGAAATCAGTCACTTTTTCTTTAACACCTTGTTTACAATGCATTAAATCAATCAAAGTAACTTTAGGACTTATATTGTTTTGAAATTGTTGAATGAAAGCATTTGCAAGTTGTTCGAAAGAAGTAATAGAATAAGAAGGCAACGAGCAATACCATTGTAGGGCTTTGTCTCTTAATGTTCTAGTAAACAGTTTTGCAAGCAACCTTTGGTCATAAGCAAAATCAGTACAAATTGTTTGAAAAGTCTTAACATGTGTTAGAGGATCTCCTTTACCATTATAAAGCTCCAAATGCGGGATTTCAACATGTTTAGGAGGGATAGCTCGAACAATGTCAAGAGAAAGTGGGCTCGCAACGTCAAATGTGGGCACACTGAACTTAGATTGATTCATAGAGGCAATTTGTTGCTGTAAAGAAGAGACAGTTTGTGCTAGATTGTTAATGGTCGCTTCAGTTGAAGAATTCATATTGGATGTGTTAGATTGAGATGGAGGTGTTATGTTATTGAAAGAAGGTAAAGAGTAAGGTGGTGGGACTCTATGATAATTAGTCATAGGAGATGATTGGACAAGAGGAACACTACAAGGAGGGATGGAATGGTTAAATGAATTGCCCCCTTTGCGTCATGTTCATTTGTGATGATATAATAGGCACACTCATTGAAGGGACGAATGAAGAAATCGGATTGAATGAAGGAATAGGGTTAATTGAAGAAGAGGGATTGCCCCCATGACTGGTGATCACAGGAGGAATGTCTTGTGTAGAAGTAGCCATTATGTTTGATGTAAAAGTAGGTATACTAGCAATAGGAGTCGTCAAAGGAATAGAATGATTGTCTTGAGTAGGAGGTTGTGTATAACGTAAGGTTTCGGCACAACTCTTCATAGGCATCACATTCGAATTCACAATGTGTGAAATACCACGCAAAATATCAATTCCATTCTTATCACTTTGAAGCATACGTTTTAGACCCTCAATTAAAGGAAGAGCTTGACTATCAGGGTATTCTTGAGACATCCATTGTCGAAAATCGTCAAATTGGTTATCCAATTTCGAAAGTTGTTCTACAGAAACCTCATGGAGAGCTTCTTCATCATTAGGAGGATTAGAGGAATTACCCGTGTCCTCGTTAAAAAGGCTATTCAAATTAGGTTCCATCTGCTCAGTAGTTAAACCTCGGAAAGACTTAATTCTACGGCTTCGTCTAACGGGAATAGTGTAAGTAGGGCTTATTGTTGTAAAACTCATGCACTAGAAAGAGAGAGAAGATTTTGAATTTAGAGGTAGCAATTTTCAGTAAAATCAGCCAATCTTCTGGGTTTAAGCTGTTAAATGTAATCACGACAGTCTCCCGAAATTTCGGAAAAAATGTTTGGGACCGTGGCGCTCGGAGTGCAACACGGTCCTTGCAACTTTTTTCGAAATTTGCAGGGATGAAAGGTATGGTGATTTTAGAGCTAATCCGAAAAAATTGAGTGATTTTACGATCTGTAGATAGGCCGAATTAAAGTTGCAATCTCAAAATTGAACCCTATCAAGATTGTCGAAAAATGCAAAATTTGAATTTTGAAAAAGAGAGGGAAACTGAAATTTTGAATTTTATGATTTTAGAGGGAATGTCAAAAGCAATGCAAATTTTGAAATTCAAAAATTGACTCAATTTCACGCAAAATTCAATTTTGAAAGCGGAAATCGAAGTTGTTGTAATTAAGCACTTAATTTCAAAAGTCACAAAATGCAAGAATTTGAATAAAGCACTGAAATTTTTAATGAATGATAACACACTTTTCAGATTTATGATAATAAAAACGCAATTTTGACACAAAATTTTAATTTCAATGATTTTTAAATGTTTAGAAGCCTTAATCCAAGCAATCACAAGACCAACTTTGACTGTAATTTTGAAAGTGTTATAATTGACAAAATCAGCCAAAATTCTGGATTTTAGCAGGAAAATACAGCAAGATCTCGCTCCCAAAATTTTGGAAAAAATGTCGAGGACGATGGCGCTCGGAGTGCAACACGGTCTTCGCAACTTTTTTCCAAATTTTCAGGGATGAAAGATATTGTGATTTTATTGCGGAATCCAAAGTTACAGCTGATTTGGAGATGTTTTGATCAATGAAATTGTCGGACAAAGGTTGAATCAAGAGGGTTTCAAAAATTAGGGTTTTGACACTTAACCACTTAATTTTCAGAATTAAAGCACAAATATGAATTGAAAATTTGTAATAGAAGGGCAGATCTGAAATAGGCATTAACATTTAGACATTTCGCAAGTTCAATTACTAAAAAGAAAATTTAGGGTTTTTATGCAATCACCTCTAAAATTTTGCAAAAGATCCAACATGGAAATGTAATCAATTTTTTCAGATCTAAGCATGAAAAATCAGAAAGGATGTTCACGTCGGGTTCACCAAAATGTAAAGCGGAAAAATCGCGATCGAACCCTAGTTGCTCTCCCCTCTTCCGACTCCGAGGAGAGAGAAGGGAGGTTCGCTAGGATTCGATGGTTTTTCACTTAGGGGAGAGACTTTACATTCAAAAGAGGGGTTGAAACTCATAAGATCCAATCCCACGCAATGCAAGATTGGATGCTAAATGAATTTCAAGGGGTAGGAAAGCAAGGCTACCCTCTTTTGTAAAGAATGTTGTTAAGGAAATTAAGCTAAGCATGCATAGAAAGTCATAAAGATTCGCTTATAAACTGAGTTCGGGTTATAGGATGAAGCTGCGGACCTGGAATTAGCAGTAGAATGTCGATACGGCGCTGTCCTGCAAATTTGAGCAAAAGTTGTCGGGACGATGGCGCCCGGCGCTACGGTCCTCCGAAAAATCCGCGAAACGAAGGGGGATCTGTTCGTCTCTGCACAAGGATTCCAGATCTTCAATTTCAGCCGCGTACCTGCAACCTACACATAGAAAAGAGAAGACGATTGGGGGGTTAGGGATTGGGGGTTTGCCTTTAGGTCAAACCCCGGTTTTGGAATTAACCAAGAAATGAGCAAGAGCTGTAAATGTAAATGACTGTAAAACAAGTACTAATACCTTGTTCTAAGGATGTTGGTATCCTTATGTGCGAAGGTTTAGATGTTGTATGTTGTATGTTGTAGCATGTAGTATATGATCTCCTCTTCAATGGTTGAATCCTTGACTTGAATGCAACACTTAGCTTTGAATGGAGACTTGAAATGATCAATTGCTTGAATGCTTGAATGCTTGAATGTTTGAGTATAGTTTCCACGCCTTTTTCATCATATGACCTTCTTCCCCAAATGGGAGAGGCAAATGTAGTTTATATACTTGTCATTTAGGGCTGATAGACTGATTTTCCCGACCTTAGGCCGACCAGGAAATGTAATTTCCAAATTGCAAACAAAAAGACCCGAGCCCCTTAGGAGACCGGGCCCAAAATAGGACCCAAGGACCAGGGCGCTGGGCGCTTTGGTCCCACCTCCTGGGACATCAGGGTGCAAGGAGGTTCAGGCCAGGGTGCTTGAAAAATGCAGTTTTCAGTGTCGCGAGCAAGTTTTGGGGTCGCCATTCAGGTTGCATGTTGCGTCGCCATCGTGAAGACCGAAATGCAGTCGAAATTGCAAGTGTCGCAATTTTAGGACGCTACAATATCTACCAATGAAATCAGTCACTTTTTCTTTAACACCTTGTTTACAATGCATTAAATCAATCAAAGTAACTTGAGGACTTATATTGTTTTGAAATTGTTGAATGAAAGCATTTGCAAGTTGTTCGAAAGAAGTAATAGAATAAGAAGGCAACGAGCAATACCATTGTAGGGCTTTATCTCTTAATGTTCTAGTAAACAGTTTTGAAAGCAACCTTTGGTCATAAGCAAAATCGGTACATATTGTTTGAAAAGTTTTAACATGTGTTAGAGGATCACCTTTACCATTATAAAGCTCCAAATGCGGGATTTCAACATGTTTAGGAGGGATAGCTCGAACAATGTCAAGAGAAAGTGGGCTCGCAACATCAAATGTGGGCACACTAAACTTAGATTGATTCATAGAGGCAATTTGTTGCTGTAAAGAAGAGACAGTTTGTGCAAGATTATTAATGGTCGCTTCAGTCGAGGAGTTCATATTAGACGTGTTAGATTGTGATGGAGGTATTATGTTATTGAAAGAAAGTATTGATTGAGAGTAAGGTGGCGGGACACTATGATAGTTAGTCATAGGAGATTATTGGAAAAGAGGAGCACTACAAGGAGGAATAGAATGGTTAAATGAATTGCCCCCTTGCGTCATGTTCATTTGTGGAGATATAATAGGGACACTCATTGAAGGAATGAATGAAGAAGTTGGATTGAATGAAGGAAGAGGGTTAATTGAAGAAGAAGGATTGCCCCCATGACTGGTGATCATAGGCGGAATGTCTTGTATTGAAGTGGTCATTATGTTTGATGTAAAAGTAGGTATACTAGCAATAGAAATTGTCAAAGGAATAGAATGATTGACTTGAGTAAGAGGTTGTGTATAACCTAAAGTTTCAGCACAACTCTTCATAGGCATCGCATTCGAATCCACAATGTGTGCAATACCACGCAAAATATCAATTCCATTCTTATCACTTTGAGCCATACGTTTTAGACCCTCAATTAATGAAAGAGCTTGACTATCGGGATACTCTTGAGACATCCATTGCTGAAAATCATCAAATTGGTTATCCAATTTCGAAAGTTGTTCTACAAAAACCTCATGGAGAGTTTCTTCATCATTAGGAGGATTAGAGGAATTACCCGTGTCCTCGTTAAAAAGGCTATTCAAATTAGGTTCCATCTCTTCAGTAATTAAACCTTGGAAAGACTTAATTCTACGGCTTCGTCTAATGGGAATAGTGTAAGTAGGGCTTATTGTTGTAAAACTCATGCACTAGAGAGAGAGAGAAGATTTTGAATTTAGAGGTAGCAAATTTCAATAAAATCAGCCAATCTCCTAGATTTAGGCTGTTAAATGCAATCACGACAATCTCCCAAAATTTCAGAAAAAATGTCAGGGACCGTGGCGAACGGAGTACACACAGTCTTCGCAACTTTTTTCGAAATTTTCAGGGATGAAAATTATGATGATTTTAAAGCTAATCTGAAAAAATTGAGTGATTTTACGATATGTAGATAGGCCAAATTAAAGTTGCAATCTCAAAATTGAACCCTACCAAGATTGTTGAAAAATGCAAAATTTGAATTTTGAAAAAGAGAGGGAAACTGAAATTTTGAATTTTATGATTTTAGAGGGAATACTAAGAGCAATGCAAGCTTTGAAATTTAAAAGTTGACTCAATTTCACGCAAAATTCAATTTTGAAAGCGAAAATCAAAGTTGCTGTAATTAAAGATTTAATTTCAAAAGTCACAAATTGCAAAAATTTGAATAAAGCACTGAAATTTCGAAGGAATGCCAACACACTTTTCAGATTTAGGATAGTAAGAAGCACAATTTTGACATGAATTTCAGTTTCAACAATTTTTGAATGATTAGAAGCCTTAATCCAAGCAATCACTAGACCAACTTTGACTTTAATTTTGAAAGTGTTAGAATTGATGAAATCAGCCAAGATTCTAGATTTTAGCAGAAAAATATAGTAAGATCTAACTCTCGAAATTTCGGAAAAAATGTCGGGGACGATGGCGCTCGGGGTGCACATAGTCCTCGCAATTTTTTCCCAAATTTTCAGGGATGAAAGATATTATGATTTTATTGCGGAATCCAAAGTTACAGCTGATTTGGAGATGTTTTGATCAGTGAAATTATCAGTCAAAGGTTGAATCAAGAGGGTTTTAAAAATTAGGGTTTTGACACTTAACCACTTAATTTTCAGAATTAAAGCACAAATATGAATTGATAATTTGCAATAGAAGGGTAGATCTAAAACAAGCATTAACAATTAGACATTTCACAAGCTTAATTACTAAAAAGAAAATTTAGGGTTTTTATGCAATTAACCTCTAAAATTTGCAAAAGATCAAACATGGAAATGTAATTAAGGCATCCAATTTTCAGATCTAACCATGAATAATCAGAAAGGATGTTCACGTCGAGTTCACCAAAATGTAAAGCGGAAAATCGCGATCGAACCTTAAGTGTTCCCCCCACCACTCCAAGGAGAGAGAAAGGAGGTCACTAGGGTTGATGGTTTTCACTTAGGGGAGACTTTACATTCAAAAGAGGGGTTGAAACCCACAAGATCCAATCCCACACAATGCAAGATTGGATTCTAAATGAGTTTCAAGGGTTATGATAGCAAGGCTACCCTCTTTTGTAAAGAATGTAGATAGAAGGATTAAGCTAGGAATGCATAAAAAGTGAGAAAGATTCACTTATAAACAGAGATAGGAATATAGGATGAAGCTGCGGACCTGGAATTAGCAGTAAAATGTCGAGACGGCGCTGTCCTGCAAATTTGAGCGAAAGTTGACGGGACGATGGCGCCCAACGTGCACACGGTCCTCCGAAAAATCCACGAAACGAAGGGGGATTTGTTCGTCTCTGCACAAGGATTCCAGATCTTCAATTACAGCCGCGTACCTGCAACCTACACACAGAAAAGAGAGGACAATTGGGGGGTTAGGGATTAGGGGTTTGCCCTTAGGTCAAACCCCGATTTTGGAATTAACCAAGAAATGAGAATGTTGTAAATGTAAATGATTGTAATGTAAACAAGTACTGATACCTTGTTGTAAGAATGTTTGTATTCTTACATGCGAAGGTGTAAATGTTGTTGTATGTTGTGTGTTGTATGTTGTATGTGATCTCCTCTTCAATGGTTGAATCCTTGTTTTGAATGCAACACTTAGCCTTGAATGGAGACTTAGAATGCTCAATTGCTTGAAGGAACGCTTGAATGCTTGAATGCTTGAATATTTGAATATCACTTCCGCCTCTTTTTCATCTACCAAAATGGGAGAGGAAATGTAGTTTATATACTTGCCAATTAGGGTTGATAGACTGATTTTTCTGACCTTAGGCCGACCAGGAAACATTATTTCCCGAATTGCAAACATAAAGACTCGATGCCCAAAAGAGACCGGGCCCAAAAATAGGGCCAGGGACCAGGGCGCTGGGCGCCATGGTCCCACCTCCAGGGACAGCAGGGTGCAAGGAGGATTAGGCCAAGGTGCTGAAAAATGCAGTTTTTGATGTCATGAACAAGTTTCGGGGTCTCCATTCAAGTTCCATGTTGCGTCGCCATCGTGAAGACCCAAATGCAGTCGAAATTGCAAGTGTCGCAATTTTAGGACGCTACAGTTCAACTACTAGATATTTTTAGATTAAGTTTTGGTTGAATCTTTAAAAAGTTTTTTTTAGGACACTTTGCACTGGACGTGCTATTTTGACGAGTTGCATTATGAATCACACCTGCAAACCTTGTTGTAGATAGATAAGTGTCCATTTTACATTTCTATAAAAAAAATAGAGGTCTTACAATAATCTATGTAATAGCTACATGTTGATGAAGTTAGCCCACGTGGCTATTGGCCCTTCTCCCTTTGTAACCATAAATCTTTGTTATCTCTAACTTTTATATCTAACACAAATGAACCTATAGTTGAAGACAAAAAGCTATTTGTTGTTATAAAATACAATTATATCAAACACATAAGGACCAATAGTTGAACACTAAAACCTTTGGACAATCGTACACATTTCATGGAAAAATACAAGGTATTTATTGTGTTCACCTTTTATATTTGTGATAGAACAAATTGTTAATATGAAATACTCCAATGCATATACGTTGCTACCCAATAGTTGTACATATAAGAATGATATTTTTTTTACTATGATAACAATACTTGTTTAAATGAGCAGCTAATTCTACTAAATGAACATCTTATTCTATAAATGACACACTTATAGTGGATAGTAATGAAATTTTATTTGAAACAAAAAAATATTTATTTCATTTGTTAATGAATGCATTTTCTATATGTATCATTCATAGCTTCTCATTTGTTCATGTATGGGTCCATTTTGACCAACATTTAGTTATTTTTTAATTTGCATGTGGACTATTTATTTACAATATATGGTATAATATGTGGCAAGACTAGATATTTTATGTACAAGTGGGTGCACTGTTAGGATTAAGGTGTCTCAACCTTAAAGTCCAAACATGTTTATTTTATTTATTTATTGCACCCACTTTGGAAGTCCTAAAGTTTAGGCAACTAGTGTCATAGGTTGCTATGTTGAGACTGACAAATTTCTATTATGCCTATGATGGTTTCTAGTTCAGTGAAAGAGTCATAGAGAGTTATATTTTGGCAGTTTGCATTTATGGTTTGAGTTCACTTTTGACAAGTGGTGTGATGTAAGGAAAACACCTATTTGGTCATAGTAACTTCTACGTTGTACTTACATTACATTTGGCAAGATGACCGTTATGGAAGAGATAGATGTTGTTGCTTAAGAAGTTGCTATGTGCAACGTGTCATTGGATAAGCAAGGTGTTGGTTGTGACACAACTTACCTCTTAGACATTGAAGATGGTTTTGGAAACCATGGGCACATACCTCTTTGTGATGAGCTCTATTTATATGTTGATGCCTTAGTTGTTTTTTATGAGACAGATTGATTATTTCTAAGGAGTTGTTATGTTGCTAGAATTGTTCTTGAATTTTCTATTGTAGCTACTCTTGAACTACATTAGCTATGTGCATTGTATTGTAACTGTTGTTGTTGTTGATAATACAATTGAGTCTGGCTTTTGGAGTGTGGATTTTTTCTCAGAAGGGTTTTCTCACGTATATTTGGTGTTGTGGTTTTATTTGTTAAATCTGATTTTATATGTGTTTATCTAATTTGCAATAGTTTAAAAGTTTGTAAGAAATTTCTACATCACCCCTCCTGTTAGATTTAGTATTTGGAAACGTTATTCCGCACTTTAGCTTCCCTTCATGTACAACAATTGGCCCCTCCCCTGAGTTTTGTTGAGTGTAATACACCCAATATCATAAGGAATGAGATTGAAATCATCTCTTAAGTGATTTTGAGAAAATTGATATCCCTTAATGATTAAGTCTTACTTGAGGACATATCTAATTAGACTTGTTCTCCTATATCAAATTCTCTACATTTTTAGAAACAATCACACATCTTTAAATCACTAGTAATTATTTTATTGATTTGGAGGAATTTGTAACTTTCAGGCAAATCAAACAAGCTATCTCAATTTAGATTACAAACTTGTTACAAAATCTATTGTAAATGTACAAATTATATTGTTTATTTTATTAATGAACAAATTCTCTTTGGGTGTTCAAGTATATTATTGGATTTAAAAATATTACAATTAAAGTTTATAAGCAATTAGGATTGATAGTCAATTTTTTATCCACCCAACTAGTGAATATATTACAATGATAGTACATATTATTAGGTGCATGTGAGTTTAAAAAAAAGAAAAACATACTTTTGTTATTTTTCTTCACATATTAGATAAATATGTTCTATGGAATTAATTATTATGGATTTACATATAGGTATTATATAAATTTGTATATATTGAGTTATATCTAATTGTTTAAATTAACTAAAAAGATAATAGTGCAATATTTACAATAAAAGGGTAGTTGAAATGCACACCCTCAAAATTTAAATCAAGGATAAAAATTAAAAAAAACATAAATAAAATTGAGCAACTAATGTAACATTGGTAAGAGGGGATTTTATTGTTAGGTTTTTCCCCAACATCATTGGGGAAGGATTATTATCAATCATCTCTTAGCTAATGAGAGCACCCTCTTCCTCAAGAGTGTCCTCTAAAGGTTGTTGAGCATGCATTAGAGAGATGACCAACTCTAGCTGCAAAAACTTGTCAAAGTTTGGCAAACCAAAAGCACCATGGCCATGAGAAGAGGTGGAAGGAGGTTGTGAGGAATGAGAGTGACCATTAACAACATTATCTTTGTTTCCAAAGGGATGAGAGCTACAGGATTTGGATCTATAGTCTTTTGGTAGATTTGTTGTGACTTCGTTGGTGCCCTTGGAAAGGAGAAGAAGAGAAGGTGGGATTTTGGTAATAGTGCATAAAAAAGTACCCCAATGATAAAAAAGATAATTTGGAGTGCAACTTTGTTAACCTGTACTTGAATTTGCATAAACAACATGAGAGAAAATTATAGCTTTAGTATAAAAATGAAAATGAAAACCATTTGAACATCTTTAAAAAAAGAGCTACATTTCTATATTTTGAAATTTTAAAAATAATTTCCACCCTAAAAGCATGTCAAATCTAGGTATATATGAAAGGGAGATAACACCAGTCCCCTAAAAAAACCATATACAATGAAAAAGGAGTAAGTCTAAATGACTCGAATAAATCATTGTAAGATTTTGCTACGAAGGTAGCCACCCAAGATCTAGAGGCCTAATGGAAAGCACAAGAACAAGAGAAAGATAATGTGATAAGAATAAATTGTATTCTCATTAATGATGCAATAGAATCAATAAATGTACATAGGAGACCCCTTGGTTAAATAGGCCAAGGTAAAACATAGGAATGCATAAGATTATGACAAGGGTCGTAATCTTACGACATGATAAACAAAGTGAAAACTTATCACCCCACCTAAAGTGGAAAAGTGATAGCATGATAAAACCACTAAAGGTGGAGACGCCACATAAAGTGGAATGTGATAGCATGATAACACCACCTAAAGTAGGAATGCTCCTAAATTCTTCTATGTGGTCTCTAAGTAAGCTTAAGTGACATGTAATTAGCACCTAGGTGAAGATTTAACAAGGTACAACACCTTAATTACACCAACACCTCCTTTAAGTGCATCTTAGGAAGAGTGTACACAAAAGTTAACAATGCAAGATGGGTCCTAGTTGCTAAGACATGTTAGGTACCCATGTACAAAAGCAATACAACCTCTCACAAATGGAAAAAAGGAGAAAACCTAGTATGAAAAAAAAAGGAGGAAAATACAAAAGACTCTCAAAAGAGGACAAAACCTCATGTGAGGAAAAAATATTCCCCATAAGAGAGAATGGGGAAGTCAAATGACGCCCCTGATGAAATATCCTACACCCCAAAAAGAGCTCGCAAATGATGATACTTCCTCTCAATGAAGGGTTTAGTTCATTTTGGTGTTTTGAGTTTGTCAAGATCTGAATGGCACTCTAATTGCCACTATGAAGGACTGTAGGTTGTGGAATGGTGAAGCCAAACTTAGTGAGGATATTTTGAATCCAAATAGCCTTTGTAGCGATATTAACAACCCCCTTGATACTCAACCTCAATCAAAGAGAGCAATAGCATGTTGCTTCTTACTTTGCCAACAAATGGGATCGGGACCTAGATAAAAGTTGTAGCCAAAAGTGGACTAATGATAGTCAAGATCACCAATCCAATTAGAATCTGAATAGCCATCAAAGTCCAGTCATATGCCTACTACATAGTGAATCCCAAAGTGATGTGTACCTTGTATGTAATGTAAGATGTGTTTGGTAGCTTTCCAATAAAGCTCATATGGTTCC